>NW_028321018.1:0-354478 GCF_062004578.1 Staurois parvus
CCAGACTGAAACCGTCACTAGCGAGGCTGACACCAGACTGACACCGTCACTAGCGAGGCTGACACCAGACTGACACCGTCACGAGGAGAGGCTGACACCAGACTGAAACCGTCACTAGCGAGGCTGACACCAGACCAACCCCGTCACGAGGAGAGGCTAACACCAGACCGACCCCGTCACGAGGAGAGGCTGACACCAGACGGACCCCGTCACGAGGAGAGGCTGACACCAGACCGACACCGTCACGAGGAGAGGCTGACACCAGACCGACCCCGTCACGAGGAGAGGCTGACACCAGACCGACCCCGTCACTAGCGAGGCTGACACCAGACCGACACCATCACGAGGAGAGGCTGACACCAGACGGACCCCGTCACGAGGAGAGGCTGACACCAGACCGACACCGTCACAAGGAGAGGCTGACACCAGACCGACCCCGTCACGAGGAGAGGCTGACACCAGACCGACCCCGTCACTAGCGAGGCTGACACCAGACTGACACCGTCACGAGGAGAGGCTGACACCAGACGGACACCGTCACAAGGAGAGGCTGACACCAGACTGAAACCGTCACTAGCGAGGCTGACACCAGACTGACACCGTCACGAGGAGAGGCTGACACCAGACTGACACCGTCACTAGCGAGGCTGACACCAGACTGACACCGTCACTAGCGAGGCTGACACCAGACCGACCCCGTCACGAGGAGAGACTGACACCAGACCGAAACCGTGACTAGCGAGGCTGACACCAGACTGACACCGTCACTAGCGAGGCTGACACCAGACTGACACCGTCACGAGGAGAGGCTGACACCAGACCGAAACCGTCACTAGCGAGGCTGACACCAGACTGACACCGTCACGAGGAGAGGCTGACACCAGACCGAAACCGTCACTAGCGAGGCTGACACCAGACGGACCCTGTCACGAGGAGAGGCTGACACCAGACCGACACCGTCACGAGGAGAGGCTGACACCAGACCGACACCGTCACGAGGAGAGGCTGACACCAGACCGACACCGTCACTAGCGAGGATGACACCAGACCGACACCGTCACGAGGCGAGGCTGACACCAGACCGACACCGTCACGAGGCGAGGCTGACACCAGACCGACCCCGTCACTAGCGAGGCTGACACCAGACCGACCCCGTCACTAGCGAGGCTGACACCAGACGGACACCGTCACGAGGAGAGGCTGACACCAGACTGAAACCGTCACTAGCGAGGCTGACACCAGACTGACACCGTCACGAGGAGAGGCTGACACCAGACTGACACCGTCACGAGGAGAGGCTGACACCAGACTGAAACCGTCACTAGCGAGGCTGACACCAGACTGACACCGTCACGAGGAGAGGCTGACACCAGACTGAAACCGTCACTAGCGAGGCTGACACCAGACTGACACCGTCACTAGCGAGGCTGACACCAGACTGACATCGTCACGAGGAGAGGCTGACACCAGACTGAAACCGTCACTAGCGAGGCTGACACCAGACCGACCCCGTCACGAGGAGAGGCTGACACAAGACCGACCCCGTCACGAGGAGAGGCTGACACCAGACGGACCCCGTCACGAGGAGAGGCTGACACCAGACCGACACCGTCACAAGGAGAGGCTGACACCAGACCGACCCCGTCACGAGGAGAGGCTGACACCAGACGGACACCGTCACAAGGAGAGGCTGACACCAGACTGAAACCGTCACTAGCGAGGCTGACACCAGACTGACACCGTCACGAGGAGAGGCTGACACCAGACTGACACCGTCACTAGCGAGGCTGACACCAGACTGACACCGTCACTAGCGAGGCTGACACCAGACCGACCCCGTCACGAGGAGAGACTGACACCAGACCGAAACCGTGACTAGCGAGGCTGACACCAGACTGACACCGTCACTAGCGAGGCTGACACCAGACTGACACCGTCACGAGGAGAGGCTGACACCAGACCGAAACCGTCACTAGCGAGGCTGACACCAGACTGACACCGTCACGAGGAGAGGCTGACACCAGACCGAAACCGTCACTAGCGAGGCTGACACCAGACGGACCCTGTCACGAGGAGAGGCTGACACCAGACCGACACCGTCACGAGGAGAGGCTGACACCAGACCGACACCGTCACGAGGAGAGGCTGACACCAGACCGACACCGTCACTAGCGAGGATGACACCAGACCGACACCGTCACGAGGCGAGGCTGACACCAGACCGACACCGTCACGAGGCGAGGCTGACACCAGACCGACCCCGTCACTAGCGAGGCTGACACCAGACCGACCCCGTCACTAGCGAGGCTGACACCAGACGGACACCGTCACGAGGAGAGGCTGACACCAGACTGAAACCGTCACTAGCGAGGCTGACACCAGACTGACACCGTCACGAGGAGAGGCTGACACCAGACTGACACCGTCACGAGGAGAGGCTGACACCAGACTGAAACCGTCACTAGCGAGGCTGACACCAGACTGACACCGTCACGAGGAGAGGCTGACACCAGACTGAAACCGTCACTAGCGAGGCTGACACCAGACTGACACCGTCACTAGCGAGGCTGACACCAGACTGACATCGTCACGAGGAGAGGCTGACACCAGACTGAAACCGTCACTAGCGAGGCTGACACCAGACCGACCCCGTCACGAGGAGAGGCTGACACAAGACCGACCCCGTCACGAGGAGAGGCTGACACCAGACGGACCCCGTCACGAGGAGAGGCTGACACCAGACCGACACCGTCACAAGGAGAGGCTGACACCAGACCGACCCCGTCACGAGGAGAGGCTGACACCAGACGGACCCCGTCACGAGGAGAGGCTGACACCAGACGGACACCGTCACGAGGAGAGGCTGACACCAGACTGAAACCGTCACTAGAGAGTCTGACACCAGACTGACACCGTCACGAGGAGAGGCTGACACCAGACTGACACCGTCACGAGGAGAGGCTGACACCAGACTGACACCGTCACTAGCGAGGCTGACACCAGACTGACACCGTCACTAGCGAGGCTGACACCAGACTGACACCGTCACGAGGAGAGGCTGACACCAGACCGAAACCGTCACGAGGCGAGGCTGACACCAGACGGACCCTGTCACGAGGAGAGGCTGACACCAGACCGACACCGTCACGAGGAGAGGCTGACACCAGACCGACACCGTCACGAGGAGAGGCTGACACCAGACCGACTCCGTCACTAGCGAGGCTGACACCAGACCGACCCCGTCACGAGGCGAGGATGACACCAGACCGACACCGTCACTAGCGAGGATGACACCAGACCGACACCGTCACGAGGCGAGACTGACACCAGACCGACACCGTCACGAGGCGAGGCTGACACCAGACCGACCCCGTCACTAGCGAGGCTGACACCAGACCGACCCCGTCACTAGCGAGGCTGACACCAGACAGACACCGTCACGAGGAGAGGCTGACACCAGACTGAAACCGTCACTAGCGAGGCTGACACCAGACTGACACCGTCACGAGGAGAGGCTGACACCAGACGGACCCTGTCACGAGGAGAGGCTGACACCAGACCGACACCGTCACGAGGAGAGGCTGACACCAGACCCACCCCGTCACGAGGAGAGGCTGACACCAGACCGACCCCGTCACTAGCGAGGCTGACACCAGACTGACACCGTCACGAGGAGAGGCTGACACCAGACTGACACCGTCACGAGGAGAGGCTGACACCAGACCGAAACCGTCACTAGCGAGGCTGACACCAGACGGACCCTGTCACGAGGAGAGGCTGACACCAGACCGACACCGTCACGAGGAGAGGCTGACACCAGACCGACACCGTCACGAGGAGAGGCTGACACCAGACCGACTCCGTCACTAGCGAGGCTGACACCAGACCGACCCCGTCACGAGGCGAGGATGACACCAGACCGACACCGTCACTAGCGAGGATGACACCAGACCGACACCGTCACGAGGCGAGGCTGACACCAGACCGAACCCGTCACGAGGAGAGGCTGACACCAGACCGACCCCGTCACTAGCGAGGCTGACACCAGACCGACCCCGTCACTAGCGAGGCTGACACCAGACGGACACCGTCACGAGGAGAGGCTGACACCAGACTGAAACCGTCACTAGCGAGGCTGACACCAGACTGACACCGTCACGAGGAGAGGCTGACACCAGACCGAACCCGTCACGAGGAGAGGCTGACACCAGACCGACCCCGTCACTAGCGAGGCTGACACCAGACTGACACCGTTACAAGGAGAGGCTGACACCAGACCGACACCGTCACTAGCGAGGCTGACACCAGACCGACCCCGTCACGAGGAGAGGCTGACACCAGACCGACCCCGTCACGAGGAGAGGCTGACACCAGACTGACACCGTCACGAGGAGAGGCTGACACCAGACGGACACCGTCACGAGGAGAGGCTGACACCAGACTGAAACCGTCACTAGCGAGGCTGACACCAGACTGACACCGTCACGAGGAGAGGCTGACACCAGACCGACCCCGTCACGAGGAGAGGCTGACACCAGACCGACCCCGTCACTAGCGAGGCTGACACCAGACTGACACCGTCACGAGGAGAGGCTGACACCAGACTGAAACCGTCACTAGCGAGGCTGACACCAGACTGACATCGTCACTAGCGAGGCTGACACCAGACTGACACCGTCACGAGGAGAGGCTGACACCAGACTGAAACCGTCACTAGCGAGGCTGACACCAGACCGACCCCGTCACGAGGAGAGGCTGACACCAGACCGACCCCGTCACGAGGAGAGGCTGACACCAGACGGACCCCGTCACGAGGAGAGGCTGACACCAGACCGACACCGTCACGAGGAGAGGCTGACACCAGACCGACCCCGTCACGAGGAGAGGCTGACACCAGACCGACCCCGTCACTAGCGAGGCTGACACCAGACTGACACCGTTACAAGGAGAGGCTGACACCAGACCGACACCGTCACTAGCGAGGCTGACACCAGACCGACCCCGTCACGAGGAGAGGCTGACACCAGACCGACCCCGTCACGAGGAGAGGCTGACACCAGACTGACACCGTCACGAGGAGAGGCTGACACCAGACGGACACCGTCACGAGGAGAGGCTGACACCAGACTGAAACCGTCACTAGCGAGGCTGACACCAGACTGACACCGTCACGAGGAGAGGCTGACACCAGACTGAAACCGTCACTAGCGAGGCTGACACCAGACGGACCCTGTCACGAGGAGAGGCTGACACCAGACTGACACCGTCACGAGGAGAGGCTGACACCAGACCGACACCGTCACGAGGAGAGGCTGACACCAGACCGACTCCGTCACTAGCGAGGCTGACACCAGACCGACCCCGTCACAAGGCGAGGATGACACCAGACCGACACCGTCACTAGCGAGGATGACACCAGACCGTCACCGTCACGAGGCGAGGCTGACACTAGACCGACCCCATAACTAGCGAGGCTGACACCAGACCGACCCCGTCACTAGCGAGGCTGACACCAAACGGACACCGTCACGAGGAGAGGCTGACACCAGACTGAAACCGTCACTAGCGAGTCTGACACCAGACTGACACCGTCACGAGGAGAGGCTGACACCAGACTGAAACCGTCACTAGCGAGGCTGACACCAGACTGACACCGTCACGAGGAGAGGCTGACACCAGACTGACACCGTCACGAGGAGAGGCTGACACCAGACTGAAACCGACACTAGCGAGGCTGACACCAGACTGACACCGTCACGAGGAGAGGCTGACACCAGACTGAAACCGTCACTAGTGAGGCTGACACCAGACTGACACCGTCACTAGCGAGGCTGACACCAGACTGACACCGTCACGAGGAGAGGCTGACACCAGACTGAAACCGTCACTAGCGAGGCTGACACCAGACCGACCCCGTCACGAGGAGAGGCTGACACCAGACCGACCCCGTCACGAGGAGAGGCTGACACCAGACGGACCCCGTCACGAGGAGAGGCTGACACCAGACCGACACCGTCACGAGGAGAGGCTGACACCAGACCGACCCCGTCACGAGGAGAGGCTGACACCAGACCGACCCCGTCACTAGCGAGGCTGACACCAGACTGACACCGTTACAAGGAGAGGCTGACACCAGACCGACACCGTCACTAGCGAGGCTGACACCAGACCGACCCCGTCACGAGGAGAGGCTGACACCAGACCGACCCCGTCACGAGGAGAGGCTGACACCAGACTGACACCGTCACGAGGAGAGGCTGACACCAGACGGACACCGTCACGAGGAGAGGCTGACACCAGACTGAAACCGTCACTAGCGAGGCTGACACCAGACTGACACCGTCACGAGGAGAGGCTGACACCAGACTGAAACCGTCACTAGCGAGGCTGACACCAGACGGACCCTGTCACGAGGAGAGGCTGACACCAGACTGACACCGTCACGAGGAGAGGCTGACACCAGACCGACACCGTCACGAGGAGAGGCTGACACCAGACCGACTCCGTCACTAGCGAGGCTGACACCAGACCGACCCCGTCACAAGGCGAGGATGACACCAGACCGACACCGTCACTAGCGAGGATGACACCAGACCGTCACCGTCACGAGGCGAGGCTGACACTAGACCGACCCCATAACTAGCGAGGCTGACACCAGACCGACCCCGTCACTAGCGAGGCTGACACCAAACGGACACCGTCACGAGGAGAGGCTGACACCAGACTGAAACCGTCACTAGCGAGTCTGACACCAGACTGACACCGTCACGAGGAGAGGCTGACACCAGACTGAAACCGTCACTAGCGAGGCTGACACCAGACTGACACCGTCACGAGGAGAGGCTGACACCAGACTGACACCGTCACGAGGAGAGGCTGACACCAGACTGAAACCGACACTAGCGAGGCTGACACCAGACTGACACCGTCACGAGGAGAGGCTGACACCAGACCGACCCCGTCACGAGGAGAGGCTGACACCAGACGGACCCCGTCACGAGGAGAGGCTGACACCAGACCGACACCGTCACGAGGAGAGGCTGACACCAGACCGACCCCGTCACGAGGAGAGGCTGACACCAGACCGACCCCGTCACTAGCGAGGCTGACACCAGACTGACACCGTCACGAGGAGAGGCTGACACCAGACGGACACCGTCACGAGGAGAGGCTGACACCAGACTGAAACCGTCACTAGCGAGGCTGACACCAGACTGACACCGTCACGAGGAGAGGCTGACACCAGACTGACACCGTCACTAGCGAGGCTGACACCAGACTGACACCGTCACTAGCGAGGCTGACACCAGACTGACACCGTCACGAGGAGAAGCTGACACCAGACCGAAACCGTCACTAGCGAGGCTGACACCAGACGGACCCTGTCACGAGGAGAGGCTGACACCAGACCGACACCGTCACGAGGAGAGGCTGACACCAGACCGACAACGTCACGAGGAGAGGCTGACACCAGACCGACTCCGTCACTAGCGAGGCTGACACCAGACCGACCCCGTCACGAGGAGAGGCTGACACCAGACTGAAACCGTCACTAGCGAGGCTGACACCAGACTGACACCGTCACGAGGAGAGGCTGACACCAGACCGACCCCGTCACGAGGAGAGGCTGACACCAGACCGACCCCGTCAATAGCGAGGCTGACACCAGACTGACACCGTCACGAGGAGAGGCTGACACCAGACTGAAACCGTCACTAGCGAGGCTGACACCAGACTGACACCGTCACTAGCGAGGCTGACACCAGACTGACACCGTCACGAGGAGAGGCTGACACCAGACTGAAACCGTCACTAGCGAGGCTGACACCAGACCGACCCCGTCACGAGGAGAGGCTGACACCAGACCGACCCCGTCACGAGGAGAGGCTGACACCAGACGGACCCCGTCATGAGGAGAGGCTGACACCAGACCGACACCGTCACGAGGAGAGGCTGACACCAGACCGACCCCGTCACGAGGAGAGGCTGACACCAGACTGACACCGTCACTAGCGAGGCTGACACCAGACTGACACCGTCACTAGCGAGGCTGACACCAGACCGACCCCGTCACGAGGCGAGGATGACACCAGACCGACACCGTCACTAGCGAGGATGACACCAGACCGACACCGTCACGAGGCGAGGCTGACACCAGACCGACACCGTCACGAGGCGAGGCTGACACCAGACCGACCCCGTCACTAGCGAGGCTGACACCAGACCGACCCCGTCACTAGCGAGGCTGACACCAGACGAATACCGTCACGAGGAGAGGCTGACACCAGACTGAAACCGTCACTAGCGAGGCTGACACCAGACCGATCCTGTCACGAGGAGAGGCTGACACCAGACCGACCCCGTCACGAGGAGAGGCTGACACCAGACCGACACCGTCACGAGGAGAGGCTGACACCAGACCAACCCCGTCACGAGGAGAGGCTGACACCAGACCGACCCCGTCACTAGCGAGGCTGACACCAGACTGACACCGTCACGAGGAGAGGCTGACACCAGACGGACAACGTCACGAGGAGAGGCTGACACCAGACTGAAACCGTCACTAGCGAGGCTGACACCAGACTGACACCATCACGAGGAGAGGCTGACACCAGACTGACACCGTCACGAGGAGAGGCTGACACCAGACTGACACCGTCACGAGGCGAGGCTGACACCAGACTGACACCGTCACTAGCGAGGCTGACATCAGACTGACACCGTCACGAGGAGAGGCTGACACCAGACCGAAACCGTCACTAGCGAGGCTGACACCAGACGGACCCTGTCACGAGGAGAGGCTGACACCAGACCGACTCCGTCACGAGGAGAGGCTGACACCAGACTGAAACCGTCACTAGCGAGGCTGACACCAGACTGACAGCGTCACGAGGAAAGGCTGACACCAGACCGACCCCGTCACGAGGAGAGGCTGACACCAGACCGACCCCGTCACTAGCGAGGATGACACCAGACCGACACCGTCACGAGGAGAGGATGACACCAGACCGACACCGTCACTAGCGAGGATGACACCAGACCGACACCGTCACGAGGCGAGGCTGACACCAGACCGACACCATCACGAGGCGAGGCTGACACCAGACCGACCCCGTCACTAGCGAGGCTGACACCAGACCGACCCCGTCACTAGCGAGGCTGACACCAGACGGACACCGTCACGAGGAGAGGCTGACACCAGACTGAAACCGTCACTAGCGAGGCTGACACCAGACTGACACCGTCACGAGGAGAGGCTGACACCAGACTGACATCGTCACGAGGAGAGGCTGACACCAGACCGACACCGTCACGAGGAGAGGCTGACACCAGACCCACCCCGTCACGAGGAGAGGCTGACACCAGACCGACCCCGTCACTAGCGAGGCTGACACCAGACTGACACCGTCACGAGGAGAGGCTGACACCAGACGGACACCGTCACGAGGAGAGGCTGACACCAGACTGAAACCGTCACTAGCGAGGCTGACACCAGACTGACACCGTCACGAGGAGAGGCTGACACCAGACTGACACCGTCACGAGGAGAGGCTGACACCAGACTGACACCGTCACTAGCGAGGCTGACACCAGACTGACACCGTCACTAGCGAGGCTGACACCAGACTGACACCGTCACGAGGAGAGGCTGACACCAGACCGACTCCGTCACTAGCGAGGCTGACACCAGACCGACCCCGTCACGAGGCGAGGATGACACCAGACGGACACCGTCACGAGGAGAGGCTGACACCAGACTGACACCGTCACGAGGAGAGGCTGACACCAGACGGACACCGTCACGAGGAGAGGCTGACACCAGACTGAAACCATCACTAGCGAGGCTGACACCAGACTGACACCGTCACGAGGAGAGGCTGACACCAGACTGACACCGTCACGAGGAGAGGCTGACACCAGACCGACCCCGTCACTAGCGAGGCTGACACCAGACCGACCCCGTCACTAGCGAGGCTGACACCAGACGGACACCGTCACGAGGAGAGGCTGACACCAGACTGAAACCGTCACTAGCGAGGCTGACACCAGACTGACACCGTCACGAGGAGAGGCTGACACCAGACCGACCCCGTCACGAGGAGAGGCTGACACCAGACCGACCCCGTCACTAGCGAGGCTGACACCAGACTGACACCGTCACGAGGAGAGGCTGACACCAGACTGAAACCGTCACTAGCGAGGCTGACACCAGACTGACATCGTCACTAGCGAGGCTGACACCAGACTGACACCGTCACGAGGAGAGGCTGACACCAGACTGAAACCGTCACTAGCGAGGCTGACACCAGACCGACCCCGTCACGAGGAGAGGCTGACACCAGACCGACCCCGTCACGAGGAGAGGCTGACACCAGACGGACCCCGTCACGAGGAGAGGCTGACACCAGACCGACACCGTCACGAGGAGAGGCTGACACCAGACCGACCCCGTCACGAGGAGAGGCTGACACCAGACTGACACCGTCACTAGCGAGGCTGACACCAGACTGACACCGTCACTAGCGAGGCTGACACCAGACCGACCCCGTCACGAGGCGAGGATGACACCAGACCGACACCGTCACTAGCGAGGATGACACCAGACCGACACCGTCACGAGGCGAGGCTGACACCAGACCGACACCGTCACGAGGCGAGGCTGACACCAGACCGACCCCGTCACTAGCGAGGCTGACACCAGACCGACCCCGTCACTAGCGAGGCTGACACCAGACGAACACCGTCACGAGGAGAGGCTGACACCAGACTGAAACCGTCACTAGCGAGGCTGACACCAGACCGATCCTGTCACGAGGAGAGGCTGACACCAGACCGACCCCGTCACGAGGAGAGGCTGACACCAGACCGACACCGTCACGAGGAGAGGCTGACACCAGACCAACCCCGTCACGAGGAGAGGCTGACACCAGACCGACCCCGTCACTAGCGAGGCTGACACCAGACTGACACCGTCACGAGGAGAGGCTGACACCAGACTGAAACCGTCACTAGCGAGGCTGACACCAGACTGACACCATCACGAGGAGAGGCTGACACCAGACTGACACCGTCACGAGGAGAGGCTGACACCAGACGGACACCGTCACGAGGAGAGGCTGACACCAGACTGAAACCGTCACTAGCGAGGCTGACACCAGACTGACACCATCACGAGGAGAGGCTGACACCAGACTGACACCGTCACGAGGAGAGGCTGACACCAGACTGACACCGTCACGAGGCGAGGCTGACACCAGACTGACACCGTCACTAGCGAGGCTAACATCAGACTGACACCGTCACGAGGAGAGGCTGACACCAGACCGAAACCGTCACTAGCGAGGCTGACACAAGACGGACCCTGTCACGAGGAGAGGCTGACACCAGACCGACTCCGTCACGAGGAGAGGCTGACACCAGACTGAAACCGTCACTAGCGAGGCTGACACCAGACTGACAGCGTCACGAGGAAAGGCTGACACCAGACCGACCCCGTCACGAGGAGAGGCTGACACCAGACCGACCCCGTCACTAGCGAGGCTGACACCAGACCGACCCCGTCACGAGGCGAGGATGACACCAGACCGACACCGTCACTAGCGAGGATGACACCAGACCGACACCGTCACGAGGCGAGGCTGACACCAGACCGACACCGTCACGAGGCGAGGCTGACACCAGACCGACCCCGTCACTAGCGAGGCTGACACCAGACTGAAACCGTCACTAGCGAGGCTGACACCAGACTGACACCGTCACGAGGAGAGGCTGACACCAGACTGACATCGTCACGAGGAGAGGCTGACACCAGACTGAAACCGTCACTAGCGAGGCTGACACCAGACTGACACCGTCACTAGCGAGGCTGACACCAGACTGACACCGTCACGAGGAGAGGCTGACACCAGACGGACCCCGTCACGAGGAGAGGCTGACACCAGACCGACACCGTCACGAGGAGAGGCTGACACCAGACCGACCCCGTCACGAGGAGAGGCTGACACCAGACCGACCCCGTCACTAGCGAGGCTGACACCAGACTGACACCGTCACGAGGAGAGGCTGACACCAGACGGACACCGTCACGAGGAGAGGCTGACACCAGACTGAAACCGTCACTAGCGAGGCTGACACCAGACTGACACCGTCACGAGGAGAGGCTGACACCAGACTGACACCGTCACGAGGAGAGGCTGACACCAGACTGACACCGTCACTAGCGAGGCTGACACCAGACTGACACCGTCACTAGCGAGGCTGACACCAGACTGACACCGTCACGAGGAGAGGCTGACACCAGACCGAAACCGTCACTAGCGAGGCTGACACCAGACGGACCCTGTCACGAGGAGAGGCTGACACCAGACCGACACCGTCACGAGGAGAGGCTGACACCAGACCGACACCGTCACGAGGAGAGGCTGACACCAGACCGACTCCGTCACTAGCGAGGCTGACACCAGACCGACCCCGTCACGAGGCGAGGATGACACCAGACCGACACCGTCACTAGCGAGGATGACACCAGACCGACATCGTCACGAGGCGAGGCTGACACCAGACCGACACCGTCACGAGGAGAGGCTGACACCAGACCGACCCCGTCACTAGCGAGGCTGACACCAGACGGACACCGTCACGAGGAGAGGCTGACACCAGACTGAAACCGTCACTAGCGAGGCTGACACCAGACTGACACCGTCACGAGGAGAGGCTGACACCAGACCGACCCCGTCACGAGGAGAGGCTGACACCAGACCGACCCCGTCACTAGCGAGGCTGACACCAGACTGACACCGTTACAAGGAGAGGCTGACACCAGACCGACACCGTCACTAGCGAGGCTGACACCAGACCGACCCCATCACGAGGAGAGGCTGACACCAGACCGACCCCGTCACGAGGAGAGGCTGACACCAGACTGACACCGTCACGAGGAGAGGCTGACACCAGACGGACACCGTCACGAGGAGAGGCTGACACCAGACTGAAACCGTCACTAGCGAGGCTGACACCAGACTGACACCGTCACGAGGAGAGGCTGACACCAGACTGACACCGTCACGAGGAGAGGCTGACACCAGACTGACACCGTCACGAGGAGAGGCTGACACCAGACTGACAACGTCACTAGCGTGGCTGACACCAGACTGACACCGTCACTAGCGAGGCAGACACCAGACTGACACCGTCACGAGGAGAGGCTGACACCAGACTGAAACCGTCACTAGCGAGGCTGACACCAGACGGACCCTGTCACGAGGAGAGGCTGACACCAGACTGACACCGTCACGAGGAGAGGCTGACACCAGACCGACACCGTCACGAGGAGAGGCTGACACCAGACCGACTCCGTCACTAGCGAGGCTGACACCAGACCGACCCCGTCACGAGGCGAGGATGACACCAGACCGACACCGTCACTAGCGAGGATGACACCAGACCGACACCGTCACGAGGCGAGGCTGACACTAGACCGACCCCGTCACTAGCGAGGCTGACACCAGACCGACCCCGTCACTAGCGAGGCTGACACCAGACGGACACCGTCACGAGGAGAGGCTGACACCAAACTGAAACCGTCACTAGCGAGTCTGACACCAGACTGACACCGTCACGAGGAGAGGCTGACACCAGACCGACCCCGTCACGAGGAGAGGCTGACACCAGACCGACCCCGTCACGAGGAGAGGCTGACACCAGACTGACACCGTCACGAGGAGAGGCTGACACCAGACGGACACCGTCACGAGGAGAGGCTGACACCAGACTGAAACCGTCACTAGCGAGGCTGACACCAGACTGACACCGTCACGAGGAGAGGCTGACACCAGACTGACACCGTCACGAGGAGAGGCTGACACCAGACTGACACCGTCACGAGGAGAGACTGACACCAGACTGACACCGTCACTAGCGTGGCTGACACCAGACTGACACCGTCACTAGCGAGGCAGACACCAGACTGACACCGTCACGAGGAGAGGCTGACACCAGACTGAAACCGTCACTAGCGAGGCTGACACCAGACGGACCCTGTCACGAGGAGAGGCTGACACCAGACTGACACCGTCACGAGGAGAGGCTGACACCAGACCGACACCGTCACGAGGAGAGGCTGACACCAGACCGACTCCGTCACTAGCGAGGCTGACACCAGACCGACCCCGTCACGAGGCGAGGATGACACCAGACCGACACCGTCACTAGCGAGGATGACACCAGACCGACACCGTCACGAGGCGAGGCTGACACTAGACCGACCCCGTCACTAGCGAGGCTGACACCAGACCGACCCCGTCACTAGCGAGGCTGACACCAGACGGACACCGTCACGAGGAGAGGCTGACACCAAACTGAAACCGTCACTAGCGAGTCTGACACCAGACTGACACCGTCACGAGGAGAGGCTGACACCAGACTGAAACCGTCACTAGCGAGGCTGACACCAGACTGACACCGTCACGAGGAGAGGCTGACACCAGACTGACACCGTCACGAGGAGAGGCTGACACCAGACTGAAACCGACACTAGCGAGGCTGACACCAGACTGACACCGTCACGAGGAGAGGCTGACACCAGACTGAAACCGTCACTAGTGAGGCTGACACCAGACTGACACCGTCACTAGCGAGGCTGACACCAGACTGACACCGTCACGAGGAGAGGCTGACACCAGACTGAAACCGTCACTAGCGAGGCTGACACCAGACCGACCCCGTCACGAGGAGAGGCTGACACCAGACCGACCCCGTCACGAGGAGAGGCTGACACCAGACGGACCCTGTCACGAGGAGAGGCTGACACCAGACCGACACCGTCACGAGGAGAGGCTGACACCAGACCGACCCCGTCACGAGGAGAGGCTGACACCAGACCGACCCCGTCACTAGCGAGGCTGACACCAGACTGACACCGTCACGAGGAGAGGCTGACACCAGACGGACACCGTCACGAGGAGAGGCTGACACCAGACTGAAACCGTCACTAGCGAGGCTGACACCAGACTGACACCGTCACGAGGAGAGGCTGACACCAGACTGACACCGTCACTAGCGAGGCTGACACCAGACTGACACCGTCACGAGGAGAGGCTGACACCAGACCGAAACCGTCACTAGCGAGGCTGACACCAGACGGACCCTGTCACGAGGAGAGGCTGACACCAGACCGACACCGTCACGAGGAGAGGCTGACACCAGACCGACACCGTCACGAGGAGAGGCTGACACCAGACCGACTCCGTCACTAGCGAGGCTGACACCAGACCGACCCCGTCACGAGGCGAGGATGACACCAGACCGACTCCGTCACTAGCGAGGATGACACCAGACCGACACCGTCACGAGGCGAGGCTGACACCAGACCGACACCGTCACGAGGCGAGGCTGACACCAGACCGACCCCGTCACTAGCGAGGCTGACACCAGACCGACCCCGTCACTAGCGAGGCTGACACCAGACGGACACCGTCACGAGGAGAGGCTGACACCAGACTGAAACCGTCACTAGCGAGGCTGACACCAGACTGACACCGTCACGAGGAGAGGCTGACACCAGACCGACCCCGTCACGAGGAGAGGCTGACACCAGACCGACCCCGTCACTAGCGAGGCTGACACCAGACTGACACCGTCACGAGGAGAGGCTGACACCAGACTGAAACCGTCACTAGCGAGGCTGACACCAGACTGACACCGTCACTAGCGAGGCTGACACCAGACTGACACCGTCACGGGGAGAGGCTGACACCAGACTGAAACCGTCACTAGCGAGGCTGACACCAGACCGACCCCGTCACGAGGAGAGGCTGACACCAGACCGACCCCGTCACGAGGAGAGGCTGACACCAGACGGACCCCGTCACGAGGAGAGGCTGACACCAGACCGACCCCGTCACGAGGAGAGGCTGACACCAGACGGACCCCGTCACGAGGAGAGGCTGACACCAGACCGACACCGTCACGAGGAGAGGCTGACACCAGACCGACCCCGTCACGAGGAGAGGCTGACACCAGACCGACCCCGTCACTAGCGAGGCTGACACCAGACTGACACCGTCACGAGGAGAGGCTGACACCAGACGGACACCGTCACGAGGAGAGGCTGACACCAGACTGAAACCGTCACTAGCGAGGCTGACACCAGACTGACACCGTCACTAGCGAGGCTGACACCAGACTGACACTGTCACTAGCGAGGCTGGCACCAGACTGACACCGTCACGAGGAGAGGCTGACACCAGACCGAAACCGTCACTAGCGAGGCTGACACCAGACTGACACCGTCACGAGGAGAGGCTGACACCAGACTGACACCGTCACGAGGAGAGGCTGACACCAGACTGACACCGTCACTAGCAAGGCTGACACCAGACTGACACCGTCACGAGGAGAGGCTGACACCAGACTGACACCGTCACGAGGAGAGGCTGACACCAGACTGACACCGTCACTAGCGAGGCTGACACCAGACTGACACCGTCACTAGCGAGGCTGACACCAGACTGACACCGTCACGAGGAGAGGCTGACACCAGACCGAAACCGTCACTAGCGAGGGTGGCACCAGACGGACCCTGTCACGAGGAGAGGCTGACACCAGACCGACACCGTCACGAGGAGAGGCTGACACCAGACCGACACCGTCACGAGGAGAGGCTGACACCAGACCGACCCCGTCACGAAGCGAGGATGACACCAGACCGACACCGTCACTAGCGAGGATGACACCAGACCGACACCGTCACGAGGCGAGGCTGACACCTGACCGACACCGTCACGAGGAGAGGCTGACACCAGACCGACCCCGTCACTAGCCAGGCTGACACCAGACTGACACCGTCACGAGGAGAGGCTGACACCAGACTGAAACCGTCACTAGCGAGGCTGACACCAGACTGACACCGTCACTAGCGAGGCTGACACCAGACTGACACCGTCACGAGGAGAGGCTGACACCAGACTGAAACCGTCACTAGCGAGGCTGACACCAGACCGACCCCGTCACGAGGAGAGGCTGACACCAGACCGACCCCGTCACGAGGAGAGGCTGACACCAGACGGACCCCGTCACGAGGAGAGGCTGACACCAGACCGACACCGTCACGAGGAGAGGCTGACACCAGACCGACCCCGTCACGAGGAGAGGCTGACACCAGACCGACCCCGTCACTAGCGAGGCTGACACCAGACTGACACCGTCACGAGGAGAGGCTGACACCAGACGGACACCGTCACGAGGAGAGGCTGACACCAGACTGAAACCGTCACTAGCGAGGCTGACACCAGACTGACACCGTCACGAGGAGAGGCTGACACCAGACTGACACCGTCACGAGGAGAGGCTGACACCAGACTGACACCGTCACGAGTAGAGGCTGACACCAGACTGACACCGTCACTAGCGAGGCTGACACCAGACTGACACCGTCACTAGCGAGGCTGACACCAGACTGACACCGTCACTAGCGAGGCTGACACCAGACTGACACCGTCACGAGGAGAGGCTGACACCAGACCGAAACCGTCACTAGCGAGGCTGACACCAGACGGACCCTGTCACGAGGAGAGGCTGACACCAGACCGACACCGTCACGAGGAGAGGCTGACACCAGACCGACACCGTCACGAGGAGAGGCTGACACCAGACCGACTCCGTCACTAGCGAGGCTGACACCAGACCGACCCCGTCACGAGGCGAGGATGACACCAGACCGAAACCGTCACTAGCGAGGCTGACACCAGACCGACCCCGTCACGAGGAGAGGCTGACACCAGACCGACCCCGTCACGAGGAGAGGCTGACACCAGACGGACCCCGTCACGAGGAGAGGCTGACACCAGACCGACACCGTCACGAGGAGAGGCTGACACCAGACCGACCCCGTCACGAGGAGAGGCTGACACCAGACCGACCCCGTCACTAGCGAGGCTGACACCAGACTGACACCGTCACGAGGAGAGGCTGACACCAGACGGACACCGTCACGAGGAGAGGCTGACACCAGACCGAAACCGTCACTAGCGAGGCTGACACCAGACGGACCCTGTCACGAGGAGAGGCTGACACCAGACCGACACCGTCACGAGGAGAGGCTGACACCAGACCGACACCGTCACGAGGAGAGGCAGACACCAGACCGATTCCGTCACTAGCGAGGCTGACACCAGACCGACCTCGTCACGAGGCGAGGATGACACCAGACCGACACCGTCACTAGCGAGGATGACACCAGACCGACCCCGTCACTAGCGAGGCTGACACCAGACGGACACCGTCACGAGGAGAGGCTGACACCAGACTGAAACCGTCACTAGCGAGGCTGACACCAGACTGACACCGTCACGAGGAGAGGCTGACACCAGACTGACACCGTCACGAGGAGAGGCTGACACCAGACGGACCCCGTCACGAGGAGAGGCTGACACCAGACCGACACCGTCACTAGCGAGGCTGACACCAGACCGACTCCGTCACTAGCGAGGCTGACACCAGACCGACCCCGTCACGAGGCGAGGATGACACCAGACCGACCCCGTCACTAGCGAGGCAGACACCAGACTGACACCGTCACGAGGAGAGGCTGACACCAGACTGAAACCGTCACTAGCGAGGCTGACACCAGACTGACACCGTCACGAGGAGAGGCTGACACCAGACTGAAACCGTCACTAGCGAGGCTGACACCAGACTGACACCGTCACGAGGAGAGGCTGACACCAGACTGAAACCGTCACTAGCGAGGCTGACACCAGACTGACACCGTCACTAGCGAGGCTGACACCAGACTGACACCGTCACGAGGAGAGGCTGACACCAGACTGAATCCGTCACTAGCGAGGCTGACACCAGACTGACACCGTCACGAGGAGAGGCTGACACCAGACTGAAACCGTCACTAGCGAGGCTGACACCAGACTGACACCGTCACTAGCGAGGCTGACACCAGACTGACACCGTCACGAGGAGAGGCTGACACCAGACTGACACCGTCACGAGGAGAGGCTGACACCAGACTGACACCGTCACTAGCGAGGCTGACACCAGACTGACACCGTCACTAGCGAGGCTGACACCAGGCTGACACCGTCACGAGGAGAGGCTGACACCAGACCGAAACCGTCACTAGCGAGGCTGGCACCAGACGGACCCTGTCACGAGGAGAGGCTGACACCAGACCGACACCGTCACGAGGAGAGGCTGACACCAGACCGACACCGTCACGAGGAGAGGCTGACACCAGACCGACCCCGTCACGAAGCGAGGATGACACCAGACCGACACCGTCACTAGCGAGGATGACACCAGACCGACACCGTCACGAGGCGAGGCTGACACCTGACCGACACCGTCACGAGGAGAGGCTGACACCAGACCGACCCCGTCACTAGCCAGGCTGACACCAGACTGACACCGTCACGAGGAGAGGCTGACACCAGACTGAAACCGTCACTAGCGAGGCTGACACCAGACTGACACCGTCACTAGCGAGGCTGACACCAGACTGACACCGTCACGAGGAGAGGCTGACACCAGACTGAAACCGTCACTAGCGAGGCTGACACCAGACCGACCCCGTCACGAGGAGAGGCTGACACCAGACCGACCCCGTCACGAGGAGAGGCTGACACCAGACGGACCCCGTCACGAGGAGAGGCTGACACCAGACCGACACCGTCACGAGGAGAGGCTGACACCAGACCGACCCCGTCACGAGGAGAGGCTGACACCAGACCGACCCCGTCACTAGCGAGGCTGACACCAGACTGACACCGTCACGAGGAGAGGCTGACACCAGACGGACACCGTCACGAGGAGAGGCTGACACCAGACTGAAACCGTCACTAGCGAGGCTGACACCAGACTGACACCGTCACGAGGAGAGGCTGACACCAGACTGACACCGTCACGAGGAGAGGCTGACACCAGACTGACACCGTCACGAGTAGAGGCTGACACCAGACTGACACCGTCACTAGCGAGGCTGACACCAGACTGACACCGTCACTAGCGAGGCTGACACCAGACTGACACCGTCACTAGCGAGGCTGACACCAGACTGACACCGTCACGAGGAGAGGCTGACACCAGACCGAAACCGTCACTAGCGAGGCTGACACCAGACGGACCCTGTCACGAGGAGAGGCTGACACCAGACCGACACCGTCACGAGGAGAGGCTGACACCAGACCGACACCGTCACGAGGAGAGGCTGACACCAGACCGACTCCGTCACTAGCGAGGCTGACACCAGACCGACCCCGTCACGAGGCGAGGATGACACCAGACCGAAACCGTCACTAGCGAGGCTGACACCAGACCGACCCCGTCACGAGGAGAGGCTGACACCAGACCGACCCCGTCACGAGGAGAGGCTGACACCAGACGGACCCCGTCACGAGGAGAGGCTGACACCAGACCGACACCGTCACGAGGAGAGGCTGACACCAGACCGACCCCGTCACGAGGAGAGGCTGACACCAGACCGACCCCGTCACTAGCGAGGCTGACACCAGACTGACACCGTCACGAGGAGAGGCTGACACCAGACGGACACCGTCACGAGGAGAGGCTGACACCAGACCGAAACCGTCACTAGCGAGGCTGACACCAGACGGACCCTGTCACGAGGAGAGGCTGACACCAGACCGACACCGTCACGAGGAGAGGCTGACACCAGACCGACACCGTCACGAGGAGAGGCAGACACCAGACCGATTCCGTCACTAGCGAGGCTGACACCAGACCGACCTCGTCACGAGGCGAGGATGACACCAGACCGACACCGTCACTAGCGAGGATGACACCAGACCGACCCCGTCACTAGCGAGGCTGACACCAGACGGACACCGTCACGAGGAGAGGCTGACACCAGACTGAAACCGTCACTAGCGAGGCTGACACCAGACTGACACCGTCACGAGGAGAGGCTGACACCAGACTGACACCGTCACGAGGAGAGGCTGACACCAGACGGACCCCGTCACGAGGAGAGGCTGACACCAGACCGACACCGTCACTAGCGAGGCTGACACCAGACCGACTCCGTCACTAGCGAGGCTGACACCAGACCGACCCCGTCACGAGGCGAGGATGACACCAGACCGACCCCGTCACTAGCGAGGCAGACACCAGACTGACACCGTCACGAGGAGAGGCTGACACCAGACTGAAACCGTCACTAGCGAGGCTGACACCAGACTGACACCGTCACGAGGAGAGGCTGACACCAGACTGACACCGTCACGAGGAGAGGCTGACACCAGACTGAAACCGTCACTAGCGAGGCTGACACCAGACTGACACCGTCACGAGGAGAGGCTGACACCAGACTGAAACCGTCACTAGCGAGGCTGACACCAGACTGACACCGTCACTAGCGAGGCTGACACCAGACTGACACCGTCACGAGGAGAGGCTGACACCAGACTGAAACCGTCACTAGCGAGGCTGACACCAGACTGACACCGTCACGAGGAGAGGCTGACACCAGACTGAAACCGTCACTAGCGAGGCTGACACCAGACTGACACCGTCACTAGCGAGGCTGACACCAGACTGACACCGTCACGAGGAGAGGCTGACACCAGACTGAAACCGTCACTAGCGAGGCTGACACCAGACTGACACCGTCACGAGGAGAGGCTGACACCAGACTGAAACCGTCACTAGCGAGGCTGACACCAGACCGACCCCGTCACGAGGAGAGGCTGACACCAGACGGACCCCGTCACGAGGAGAGGCTGACACCAGACGGACCCCTTCACGAGGAGAGGCTGACACCAGACCGACACCGTCACGAGGAGAGGCTGACACCAGACCGACCCCGTCACGAGGAGAGGCTGACACCAGACCGACCCCGTCACTAGCGAGGCTGACACCAGACTGACACCGTCACGAGGAGAGGCTGACACCAGACTGAAACCGTCACTAGCGAGGCTGACACCAGACGGACACCGTCACGGGGAGAGGCTGACACCAGACTGAAACCGTCACTAGCGAGGCTGACACCAGACTGACACCGTCACGAGGAGAGGCTGATACCAGACTGACACCGTCACGAGGAGAGGCTGACACCAGACTGACACCGTCACTAGCGAGGCTGACACCAGACTGACACCGTCACTAGCGAGGCTGACACCAGACCGACCCAGTCACTAGCGAGGCTGACACCAGACTGACACCGTCACGAGGAGAGGCTGACACCAGACCGACCCCGTCACTAGCGAGGCTGACACCAGACTGACACCGTCACGAGGAGAGGCTGACACCAGACGGACACCGTCACGAGGAGAGGCTGACACCAGACTGAAACCGTCACTAGCGAGGCTGACACCAGACTGACACCGTCACGAGGAGAGGCTGACACCAGACTGACACCGTCACGAGGAGAGGCTGACACCAGACTGACACCGTCACGAGTAGAGGCTGACACCAGACTGACACCGTCACTAGCGAGGCTGACACCAGACTGACACCGTCACTAGCGAGGCTGACACCAGACTGACACCGTCACTAGCGAGGCTGACACCAGACTGACACCGTCACGAGGAGAGGCTGACACCAGACCGAAACCGTCACTAGCGAGGCTGACACCAGACGGACCCTGTCACGAGGAGAGGCGTACACCAGACCGACACCGTCACGAGGAGAGGCTGACACCAGACCGACACCGTCACGAGGAGAGGCTGACACCAGACCGACTCCGTCACTAGCGAGGCTGACACCAGACCGACCCCGTCACGAGGCGAGGATGACACCAGACCGAAACCGTCACTAGCGAGGCTGACACCAGACCGACCCCGTCACGAGGAGAGGCTGACACCAGACCGACCCCGTCACGAGGAGAGGCTGACACCAGACGGACCCCGTCACGAGGAGAGGCTGACACCAGACCGACACCGTCACGAGGAGAGGCTGACACCAGACCGACCCCGTCACGAGGAGAGGCTGACACCAGACCGACCCCGTCACTAGCGAGGCTGACACCAGACTGACACCGTCACGAGGAGAGGCTGACACCAGACGGACACCGTCACGAGGAGAGGCTGACACCAGACCGAAACCGTCACTAGCGAGGCTGACACCAGACGGACCCTGTCACGAGGAGAGGCTGACACCAGACCGACACCGTCACTAGCGAGGATGACACCAGACCGACAACGTCACGAGGCGAGGCTGACACCAGACCGACACCGTCACGAGGCGAGGCTGACACCAGACCGACACCGTCACTAGCGAGGCTGACACCAGACCGACCCCGTCACTAGCGAGGCTGACACCAGACGGACACCGTCACGAGGAGAGGCTGACACCAGACTGAAACCGTCACTAGCGAGGCTGACACCAGACTGACACCGTCACGAGGAGAGGCTGACACCAGACTGACACCGTCACGAGGAGAGGCTGACACCAGACGGACCCCGTCACGAGGAGAGGCTGACACCAGACCGACACCGTCACTAGCGAGGCTGACACCAGACCGACTCCGTCACTAGCGAGGCTGACACCAGACCGACCCCGTCACGAGGCGAGGATGACACCAGACCGACCCCGTCACTAGCGAGGCAGACACCAGACTGACACCGTCACGAGGAGAGGCTGACACCAGACTGAAACCGTCACTAGCGAGGCTGACACCAGACTGACACCGTCACGAGGAGAGGCTGACACCAGACTGACACCGTCACGAGGAGAGGCTGACACCAGACTGAAACCGTCACTAGCGAGGCTGACACCAGACTGACACCGTCACGAGGAGAGGCTGACACCAGACTGAAACCGTCACTAGCGAGGCTGACACCAGACTGACACCGTCACTAGCGAGGCTGACACCAGACTGACACCGTCACGAGGAGAGGCTGACACCAGACTGAAACCGTCACTAGCGAGGCTGACACCAGACTGACACCGTCACGAGGAGAGGCTGACACCAGACTGAAACCGTCACTAGCGAGGCTGACACCAGACTGACACCGTCACTAGCGAGGCTGACACCAGACTGACACCGTCACGAGGAGAGGCTGACACCAGACTGAAACCGTCACTAGCGAGGCTGACACCAGACTGACACCGTCACGAGGAGAGGCTGACACCAGACTGAAACCGTCACTAGCGAGGCTGACACCAGACCGACCCCGTCACGAGGAGAGGCTGACACCAGACGGACCCCGTCACGAGGAGAGGCTGACACCAGACGGACCCCTTCACGAGGAGAGGCTGACACCAGACCGACACCGTCACGAGGAGAGGCTGACACCAGACCGACCCCGTCACGAGGAGAGGCTGACACCAGACCGACCCCGTCACTAGCGAGGCTGACACCAGACTGACACCGTCACGAGGAGAGGCTGATACCAGACTGAAACCGTCACTAGCGAGGCTGACACCAGACGGACACCGTCACGGGGAGAGGCTGACACCAGACTGAAACCGTCACTAGCGAGGCTGACACCAGACTGACACCGTCACGAGGAGAGGCTGATACCAGACTGACACCGTCACGAGGAGAGGCTGACACCAGACTGACACCGTCACTAGCGAGGCTGACACCAGACTGACACCGTCACTAGCGAGGCTGACACCAGACCGACCCAGTCACTAGCGAGGCTGACACCAGACTGACACCGTCACGAGGAGAGGCTGACACCAGACCGAAACCGTCACTAGCGAGGCTGACACCAGACGGACCCTGTCACGAGGAGAGGCTGACACCAGACTGACACCGTCACGAGGAGAGGCTGACACCAGACCGACCCCGTCACGAGGCGAGGATGACACCAGACCGACACCGTCACTAGCGAGGATGACACCAGACCGACACCGTCACGAGGCGAGGCTGACACCAGACCGACACCGTCACTAGGCAAGGCTGACACCAGACCGACCCCGTCACTAGCGAGGCTGACACCAGACCGACCCCGTCACTAGCGAGGCTGACACCAGACGGACACCATCACGAGGAGAGGCTGACACCAGACTGAAACCGTCACTAGCGAGGCTGACACCAGACTGACACCGTCACGAGGAGAGGCTGACACCAGACTGACACCGTCACGAGGAGAGGCTGACACCAGACTGAAACCGTCACTAGCGAGGCTGACACCAGACTGACACCGTTACGAGGAGAGGCTGACACCAGACTGACACCGTCACGAGGAGAGGCTGACACCAGACTGAAACCGTCACTAGCGAGGCTGACACCAGACTGACACCGTCACGAGGAGAGGCTGACACCAGACTGAAACCGTCACTAGCGAGGCTGACACCAGACTGACACCGTCACTAGCGAGGCTGACACCAGACTGACACCGTCACGAGGAGAGGCTGACACCAGACTGAAACCGTCACTAGCGAGGCTGACACCAGACCGACCCCGTCACGAGGAGAGGCTGACACCAGACCGACCCCGTCACGAGGAGAGGCTGACACCAGACGGACCCCGTCACGAGGAGAGTCTGACACCAGACCGACCCCGTCACGAGGAGAGGCTGACACCAGACCGACCCCGTCACTAGCGAGGCTGACACCAGACTGACACCGTCACGAGGAGAGGCTGACACCAGACGGACACCGTCACGAGGAGAGGCTGACACCAGACTGAAACCGTCACTAGCGAGGCTGACACCAGACTGACACCGTCACGAGGAGAGGCTGACACCAGACTGACACCGTCACGAGGAGAGGCTGACACCAGACTGACACCGTCACTAGCGAGGCTGACACCAGACTGACACCGTCACTAGCGAGGCTGACACCAGACTGACACCGTCACGAGGAGAGGCTGACACCAGACCGAAACCGTCACTAGCGAGGCTGACACCAGACGGACCCTGTCACGAGGAGAGGCTGACACCAGACCGACACCGTCACGAGGAGAGGCTGACACCAGACCGACAACGTCTCTAGCGAGGCTGACACCAGACCGACCCCGTCACGAGGAGAGGCTGACACCAGACCGACCCCGTCACGAGGAGAGGCTGACACCAGACGGACCCCGTCACGAGGAGAGTCTGACACCTGACCGACCCCGTCACGAGGAGAGGCTGACACCAGACCGACCCCGTCACTAGCGAGGCTGACACCAGACTGACACCGTCACGAGGAGAGGCTGACACCAGACGGACACCGTCACGAGGAGAAGCTGACACCAGACTGAAACCGTCACTAGCAAGGCTGACACCAGACTGACACCGTCACGAGGAGAGGCTGACACCAGACTGACACCGTCACGAGGAGAGGCTGACACCAGACTGACACCGTCACTAGCGAGGCTGACACCAGACTGACACCGTCACTAGCGAGGCTGACACCAGACCGAAACCGTCACTAGCGAGGCTGACACCAGACGGACCCTGTCACGAGGAGAGGCTGACACCAGACCGACACCGTCACGAGGAGAGGCTGACACCAGACCGACAACGTCACGAGGAGAGGCTGACAATAGACCGACACCGTCACTAGCGAGGATGACACCAGACCGACACCGTCACGAGGCGAGGCTGACAAAAGACCGACACCGTCACAAGGAGAGGCTGACACCAGACCGACCCCGTCACGAGGAGAGGCTGACACCTGACCGACCCCGTCACTAGCGAGGCTGACACCAGACTGACACCGTCACGAGGAGAGGCTGACACCAGACGGACACCGTCACGAGGAGAGGCTGACACCAGACTGAAACCGTCACTAGCGAGGCTGACACCAGACTGACACCGTCACGAGGAGAGGCTGACACCACACTGACACCGTCACTAGCGAGGCTGACACCAGACTGACACCGTCACTAGCGAGGCTGACACCAGACTGACACCGTCACGAGGAGAGGCTGACACCAGACCGAAACCGTCACTAGCGAGGCTGACACCAGACTGACACCGTCACTAGCGAGGCTGACACCAGACTGACACCGTCACGAGGAGAGGCTGACACCAGACTGACACCGTCACGAGGAGAGGCTGACACCAGACTGAAACCGTCACTAGCGAGGCTGACACCAGACTGACACCGTCACGAGGAGAGGCTGACACCAGACTGAAACCGTCACTAGCGAGGCTGACACCAGACTGACACCGTCACTAGCGAGGCTGACACCAGACCGACCCCGTCACGAGGAGAGGCAGACACCAGACCGACCCCGTCACGAGGAGAGGCTGACACCAGACGGACCCCGTCACGAGGAAAGGCTGACACCAGACCGACACCGTCACAAGGAGAGGCTGACACCAGACCGACCCCGTCACGAGGAGAGGCTGACACCAGACGGACCCCGTCACAAGGAGAGGCTGACACCAGACGGACACCGTCACGAGGAGAGGCTGACACCAGACTGAAACCGTCACTAGAGAGTCTGACACCAGACTGACACCGTCACGAGGAGAGGCTGACACCAGACTGACACCGTCACGAGGAGAGGCTGACACCAGACTGACACCGTAACTAGCGAGGCTGACACCAGACTGACACCGTCACTAGCGAGGCTGACACCAGACTGACACCGTCACGAGGAGAGGCTGACACCAGACCGAAACCGTCACGAGGAGAGGCTGACACCAGACCGACACCGTCACGAGGAGAGGCTGACACCAGACCGACTCCGTCACTAGCGAGGCTGACACCAGACCGACCCCGTCACGAGGCGAGGATGACACCAGACCGACACCGTCACTAGCGAGGATGACACCAGACCGACACCGTCACGAGGCGAGGCTGACACCAGACCGACACCGTCACGAGGCGAGGCTGACACCAGACCGACCCCGTCACTAGCGAGGCTGACACCAGACCGACCCCGTCACTAGCGAGGCTGACACCAGACAGACACCGTCACGAGGAGAGGCTGACACCAGACTGAAACCGTCACTAGCAAGGCTGACACCAGACTGAAACCGTCACTAGCGAGGCTGACACCAGACTGACACCGTCACTAGCGAGGCTGACACCAGACTGACACCGTCACGAGGAGAGGCTGACACCAGACTGAAACCGTCACTAGCGAGGCTGACACCAGACTGACACCGTCACTAGCGAGGCTGACACCAGACTGACACCGTCACGAGGAGAGGCTAACACCAGACTGAAACCGTCACTAGCGAGGCTGACACCAGACTGACACCGTCACGAGGAGAGGCTGACACCAGACTGAAACCGTCACTAGCGTGGCTGACACCAGACCGACCCCGTCACGAGGAGAGGCTGACACCAGACGGACCCCGTCACGAGGAGAGGCTGACACCAGACGGACACCGTCACGAGGAGAGGCTGACACCAGACCGAAACCGTCACTAGCGAGGCTGACACCAGACTGACACCGTCACTAGCGAGGCTGACACCAGACTGACACCGTCACGAGGAGAGGCTGACACCAGACCGAAACCGTCACTAGCGAGGCTGACACCAGACGGACCCTGTCACGAGGAGAGGCTGACACCAGACCGACACCGTCACGAGGAGAGGCTGACACCAGACCGACACCGTCACGAGGAGAGGCTGACACCAGACCGACACCGTCACTAGCGAGGATGACACCAGACCGACACCGTCACGAGGCGAGGCTGACACCAGACGGACCCCGTCACGAGGAGAGGCTGACACCAAACGGACACCGTCACGAGGAGAGGCTGACACCAGACTGAAACCGTCACTAGAGAGTCTGACACCAGACTGACACCGTCACGAGGAGAGGCTGACACCAGACTGACACCGTCACGAGGAGAGGCTGACACCAGACTGACACCGTCACTAGCGAGGCTGACACCAGACTGACACCGTCACTAGCGAGGCTGACACCAGACTGACACCGTCACGAGGCGAGGCTGACACCAGACGGACCCTGTCACGAGGAGAGGCTGACACCAGAACGACACCGTCACGAGGAGAGGCTGACACCAGACCGACACCGTCACGAGGAGAGGCTGACACCAGACCGACTCCGTCACTAGCGAGGCTGACACCAGACCGACCCCGTCACGAGGCGAGGATGACACCAGACCGACACCGTCACTAGCGAGGATGACACCAGACCGACACCGTCACGAGGCGAGGCTGACACCAGACCGACACCGTCACGAGGCGAGGCTGACACCAGACCGACCCCGTCACTAGCGAGGCTGACACCAGACGGACACCGTCACGAGGAGAGGCTGACACCAGACTGAAACCGTCACTAGCGAGGCTGACACCAGACTGACACCGTCACGAGGAGAGGCTGACACCAGACGGACCCTGTCACGAGGAGAGGCTGACACCAGACCGACACCGTCACGAGGAGAGGCTGACACCAGACCGACACCGTCACGAGGCGAGGTTGACACCAGACGGACACCGTCACGAGGAGAGGCTGACACCACACTGAAACCGTCACTAGCGAGGCTGACACCAGACTGACACCGTCACGAGGAGAGGCTGACACCAGACGGACACCGTCACGAGGAGAGGCTGACACCAGACTGAAACCGTCACTAGCGAGGCTGACACCAGACTGACACCGTCACGAGGAGAGGCTGACACCAGACTGACACCGTCACGAGGAGAGGCTGACACCAGACTGACACCGTCACTAGCGAGGCTGACACCAGACTGACACCGTCACGAGGAGAGGCTGACACCAGACCGAAACCGTCACTAGCGAGGCTGACACCAGACGGACCCTGTCACGAGGAGAGGCTGACACCAGACCGACACCGTCACGAGGAGAGGCTGACACCAGACCGACACCGTCACGAGGAGAGGCTGACACCAGACCGACTCCGTCACTAGCGAGGCTGACACCAGACCGACCCCGTCACGAGGCGAGGATGACACCAGACCGACACCGTCACTAGCGAGGATGACACCAGACCGACACCGTCACGAGGAGAGGCTGACACCAGACTGAAACAGTCACTAGCGAGGCTGACACCAGACTGACACCGTCACGAGGAGAGGCTGACACCAGACCGACCCCGTCACGAGGAGAGGCTGACACCAGACCGACCCCGTCACTAGCGAGGCTGACACCAGACTGACACCGTCACGAGGAGAGGCTGACACCAGACTGAAACCGTCACTAGCGAGGCTGACACCAGACTGACATCGTCACTAGCGAGGCTGACACCAGACTGACACCGTCACGAGGAGAGGCTGACACCAGACTGAAACCGTCACTAGCGAGGCTGACACCAGACCGACCCCGTCACGATGAGAGGCTGACACCAGACCGACCCCGTCACGAGGAGAGGCTGACACCAGACGGACCCCGTCACGAGGAGAGGCTGACCCCAGACCGACACCGTCACGAGGAGAGGCTGACACCAGACCGACCCCGTCACGAGGAGAGGCTGACACCAGACCGACCCCGTCACTAGCGAGGCTGACACCAGACTGACACCGTCACGAGGAGAGGCTGACACCAGACGGACACCGTCACGAGGAGAGGCTGACACCAGACTGAAACCGTCACTAGCGAGGCTGACACCAGACTGACACCGTCACGAGGAGAGGCTGACACCAGACTGACACCGTCACGAGGAGAGGCTGACACCAGACTGACACCGTCACTAGCGAGGCTGACACCAGACTGACACCGTCACTAGCGAGGCTGACACCAGACTGACACCGTCACGAGGAGAGGCTGACACCAGACGGACACCGTCACGAGGAGAGGCTGACACCAGACTGAAACCGTCACTAGCGAGGCTGACACCAGACTGACACCGTCACGAGGAGAGGCTGACACCAGACCGAAACCGTCACTAGCGAGGCTGACACCAGACGGACCCTGTCACGAGGAGAGGCTGACACCAGACCGACACCGTCACGAGGAGAGGCTGACACCAGACCGACACCGTCACGAGGAGAGGCTGACACCAGACCGACTCCGTCACTAGCGAGGCTGACACCAGACCGACCCCGTCACGAGGCGAGGATGACACCAGACCGACACCGTCACTAGCGAGGATGACACCAGACCGACACCGTCACGAGGCGAGGCTGACACCAGACCGACACCGTCACGAGGCGAGGCTGACACCAGACCGACCCCGTCACTAGCGAGGCTGACACCAGACCGACCCCGTCACTAGCGAGGCTGACACCAGACGGACACCGTCACGAGGAGAGGCTGACACCAGACTGAAACCGTCACTAGCGAGGCTGACACCAGACTGACACCGTCACGAGGAGAGGCTGACACCAGACTGAAAGCGTCACGAGGAGAGGCTGACACCAGACTGAAACCGTCACTAGCGAGGCTGACACCAGACTGACACCGTCACGAGGAGAGGCTGACACCAGACTGAAACCGTCACTAGCGAGGCTGACACCAGACTGACACCGTCACTAGCGAGGCTGACACCAGACTGACACCGTCACGAGGAGAGGCTGACACCAGACTGAAACCGTCACTAGCGAGGCTGACACCAGACCGACCCCGTCACGAGGAGAGGCTGACACCAGACGGACCCCGTCACGAGGAGAGGCTGACACCAGACCGACACCGTCACGAGGAGAGGCTGACACCAGACCGACCCCGTCACGAGGAGAGGCTGACACCAGACCGACCCCGTCACTAGCGAGGCTGACACCAGACCGACCCCGTCACGAGGCGAGGATGACACCAGACCGACACCGTCACTAGCGAGGATGACACCAGACCGACACCGTCACGAGGCGAGGCTGACACCAGACTGACACCGTCACGAGGAGAGGCTGACACCAGACTGAAACCGTCACTAGCGAGGCTGACACCAGACTGACACCGTCACTAGCGAGGCTGACACCAGACTGACACCGTCACGAGGAGAGGCTGACACCAGACCGACCCCGTCACTAGCGAGGCTGACACCAGACTGACACCGTCACTAGCGAGGCTGACACCAGACTGACACCGTCACGAGGAGAGGCTGACACCAGACTGAAACCGTCACTAGCGAGGCTGACACCAGACCGACCCCATCACGAGGAGAGGCTGACACCAGACGGACCCCGTCACGAGGCGAGGCTGACACCAGACCGACACCGTCACAAGGTGAGGCTGACACCAGACTGACCCCGTCACTAGCGAGGCTGACACCAGACCGACCCCGTCACTAGCGAGGCTGACACCAGACGGACACCGTCACGAGGAGAGGCTGACACCAGACTGAAACCGTCACTAGCGAGGCTGACACCAGACTGACACCGCCACGAGGAGAGGCTGACACCAGACGGACCCCGTCACGAGGAGAGGCTGACACCAGACCGTCCCCGTCACTAGCGAGGCTGACACCAGACTGACACCGTCACGAGGAGAGGCTGACACCAGACTGAAACCGTCACTAGCGAGGCTGACACCAGACTGACACCGTCACTAGCGAGGCTGACATCAGACTGACACCGTCACGAGGAGAGGCTGACACCAGACCGACCCCGTCACGAGGAGAGGCTGACACCAGACCGACCCCGTCACGAGGAGAGGCTGACACCAGACGGACCCCGTCACGAGGAGAGGCTGACACCAGACCGACCCCGTCACGAGGAGAGGCTGACACCAGACCGACCCAGTCACTAGCGAGGCTGACACCAGACTGACACCGTCACGAGGAGAGGCTGACACCAGACGGACACCGTCACGAGGAGAGGCTGACACCAGACTGACACCGTCACTAGCGAGGCTGACACCAGACTGACACCGTCACTAGCGAGGCTGACACCAGACTGACACCGTCACGAGGAGAGGCTGACACCAGACCGAAACCGTCACTAGCGAGGCTGACACCAGACGGACCCTGTCACGAGGAGAGGCTGACACCAGACCGACACCGTCACGAGGAGAGGCTGACACCAGACCGACACCGTCACGAGGAGAGGCTGACACCAGACCGACTCCGTCACTTGCGAGGCTGACAATAGACCGACCCCGTCACGAGGCGAGGATGACACCAGACCGACACCGTCACTAGCGAGGATGACACCAGACCGACACCGTCACGAGGCGAGGCTGACACCAGACCGACACCGTCACGAGGCGAGGCTGACACCAGACCGACCCCGTCACTAGCGAGGCTGACACCAGACCGACCCCGTCACTAGCGAGGCTGACACCAGACGGACACCGTCACGAGGAGAGGCTGACACCAGACTGAAACCGTCACTAGCGAGGCTGACACCAGACTGACACCGTCACGAGGAGAGGCTGACACCAGACTGACACCGTCACGAGGAGAGGCTGACACCAGACTGAAACCGTCACTAGCGAGGCTGACACCAGACTGACACCGTCACGATGAGAGGCTGACAGCAGACGGACCCCGTCACGAGGAGAGGCTGACACCAGACCGACCCCGTCACGAGGAGAGGCTGACACCAGACCGACCCCGTCACTAGCGAGGCTGACACCAGACTGACACCGTCACGAGGAGAGGCTGACACCAGACTGAAACCGTCACTAGCGAGGCTGACACCAGACTGACACCGTCACGAGGAGAGGCTGACACCAGACTGACACCGTCACGAGTAGAGGCTGACACCAGACTGACACCGTCACTAGCGAGGCTGACACCAGACTGACACCGTCACTAGCGAGGCTGACACCAGACCGAAACCGTCACTAGCGAGGCTGACACCAGACGGACCCTGTCACGAGGAGAGGCTGACACCAGACCGACACCGTCACGAGGAGAGGCTGACACCAGACCGACACCGTCACGAGGAGAGGCTGACACCAGACCGACCCCGTCACGAGGCGAGAATGACACCAGACCGACACCGTCACTAGCGAGGATGACACCAGACCGACACCGTCACGAGGCGAGGATGACACCAGACCGACACCGTCACGAGGCGAGGATGACACCAGACCGACACCGTCACGAGGAGAGGCTGACACCAGACCGACCCCGTCACGAGGAGAGGCTGACACCAGACGGACCCCGTCACGAGGAGAGGCTGACACCAGACCGACACCGTCACGAGGAGAGGCTGACACCAGACCGACCCCGTCACGAGGAGAGGCTGACACCAGACCGACCCCGTCACTAGCGAGGCTGACACCAGACTGACACCGTCACGAGGAGAGGCTGACACCAGACGGACACCGTCACGAGGAGAGGCTGACACCAGACTGAAACCGTCACTAGCGAGGCTGACACCAGACTGACACCGTCACGAGGAGAGGCTGACACCAGACTGACACCGTCACGAGGAGAGGCTGACACCAGACTGAAACCGTCACTAGCGAGGCTGACACCAGACTGACACCGTCACTAGCGAGGCTGACACCAGACTGACACCGTCACGAGGAGAGGCTGACACCAGACCGAAACCGTCACTAGCGAGGCTGACACCAGACGGACCCTGTCACGAGGAGAGGCTGACACCAGACCGACACCGTCACGAGGAGAGGCTGACACCAGACCGACACCGTCACGAGGAGAGGCTGACACCAGACCGACACCGTCACTAGCGAGGCTGACACCAGACCGACCCCGTCACGAGGCGAGGATGACCCCAGACCGACACCGTCACTAGCGAGGATGACACCAGACCGACACCGTCACGAGGAGAGGCTGACACCAGACCGAAAACGTCACTAGCGAGGCTGACACCAGACCGACCCCCGTCACGAGGAGAGGCTGACACCAAACCGACCCCGTCACGAGGAGAGGCTGACACCAGACCGACACCGTCACGAGGAGAGGCTGACACCAGACGGACCCCGTCACGAGAAGAGGCTGACACCAGACCGACACCGTCACGAGGAGAGGCTAACACCAGACCGACCCCGTCACTAGCGAGGCTGACACCAGACCGACCCCGTCACGAGGCGAGGATGACACCAGACCGACACCGTCACTAGCGAGGATGACACCCGACCGACACCGTCACGAGGCAAGGCTGACACCAGACCGACACCTTCACGAGGCGAGGCTGACACCAGACCGACCCCGTCACTAGCGAGGCTGACACCAGACTGACACCGTCACGAAGAGAGGCTGACACCAGACTGACCCCGTCACTAGCGAGGCTGACACCAGACCGACCCCGTCACTAGCGAGGCTGACACCAGACCGACCCCGTCACGAGGAGAGGCTGACACCAGACCGACTCCGTCACGAGGAGAGGCTGACACCAGACCGACACCGTCACGAGGAGAGGCTGACACCAGACCGACACCGTCACGAGGAGAGGCTGACACCAGACCGACCCCGTCACTAGCGAGGCTGACACCAGACCGACCCCGTCACGAGGCGAGGATGACACCAGACCGACACCGTCACTAGCAAGGATGACACCAGACCGACACCGTCACGAGGCGAAGCTGACACCAGACCGACACCGTCACGAGGCGAGGCTGACACCAGACCGACACCGTCACGAGGCGAGGCTGACACTAGACCGACCCCGTCACTAGCGAGGCTGACACCAGACCGACCCCGTCACTAGCGAGGCTGACACCAGACCGACACCGTCACGAGGAGAGGCTGACACCAGACTGATACCGTCACTAGCGAGGCTGACACCAGACTGACACCGTCACGAGGAGAGGCTGACACCAGACTGACACCGTCACGAGGAGAGGCTGACACCAGACTGAAACCGTCACTAGCGAGGCTGACACCAGACTGACACCGTCACTAGCGAGGCTGACACCAGACCGACACCGTCACGAGGAGAGGCTGACACCAGACCGACCCCGTCACTAGCGAGGCTGACACCAGACCGACCCCGTCACGAGGCGAGGATGACACCAGACCGACACCGTCACTAGCGAGGATGACACCAGACCGACACCGTCACGAGGAGAGGCTGACACCAGACTGAAACCGTCACTAGCGAGGCTGACACCAGACCGACCCCCGTCACGAGGAGAGGCTGACACCAAACCGACCCCGTCACGAGGAGAGGCTGACACCAGACCGACACCGTCACTAGCGTGGCTGACACCAGACCGACCCCGTCACGAGGCTAGGATGACACCAGACCGACACCGTCACTAGCGAGGATGACACCAGACTGACACCGTCACGAGGCGAGGCTGACACCAGACCGACACCTTCACGAGGCGAGGCTGACACCAGACCGACCCCGTCACGAGGCGAGGCTGACACCAGACCGACACCGTCACTAGCGAGGCTGACACCAGACCGACCCCGTCACTAGCGAGGCTGACACCATACCGACACCGTCACGAGGAGAGGCTGACACCAGACTGAAACCGTCACTAGCGAGGCTGACACCAGACTGACACCGTCACGAGGAAAGGCTGACACCAGACCGACACCGTCACGAGGAGAGGCTGACACCAGACTGAAACCGTCACTAGCGAGGCTGACACCAGACTGACACCGTCACGAGGAGAGGCTGACACCAGACTGACACCGTCACGAGGAGAGGCTGACACCAGACTGAAACCGTCACTAGCTAGGCTGACACCAGACTGACACCGTCACTAGCGAGGCTGACACCAGACCGACACCGTCACGAGGAGAGGCTGACACCAGACCGAAACCGTCACTAGCGAGGCTGACACCAGACCGACCCCCGTCACGAGGAGAGGCTGACACCAGACCGACCCCGTCACGAGGAGAGGTTGACACCAGACCGACACCGTCACGAGGAGAGGCTGACACCAGACCGACCCCGTCACGAGGCGAGGATGACACCAGACCGACACCGTCACTAGCGAGCATGACACCAGACCGACACCGTCACGAGGCGAGGCTGACACCAGACTGAAACCGTCACTAGCGAGGCTGACACCAGACCGACCCCGTCACGAGGAGAGGCTGACACCAGACCGACCCCGTCACGAGGAGAGGCTGACACCAGACCGACACCGTCACGAGGAGAGGCTGACACCAGACCGACACCGTCACGAGGCGAGGCTGACACCAGACCGACACCGTCACGAGGCGAGGCTGACACCAGACCGACACCGTCACGAGGCGAGGCTGACACCAGACCGACACCGTCACTAGCGAGGCTGACACCAGACCGACCCCGTCACTAGCGAGGCTGACACCAGACCGACACCGTCACGAGGCGAGGCTGACACCAGACTGAAACCGTCACTAGCGAGGCTGACACCAGACTGACACCGTCACGAGGAGAGGCTGACACCAGACCGACACCGTCACGAGGAGAGGCTGACACCAGACTGAAACCGTCACTAGCGAGGCTGACACCAGACTGACACCGTCACGAGGAGAGGCTGACACCAGACCGACACCGTCACGAGGCGAGGCTGACACCAGACCGACACCGTCACGAGGCGAGGCTGACACCAGACCGACCCCGTCACGAGGCGAGGCTGACACCAGACCGACCCCGTCACTAGCGAGGCTGACACCAGACCGACCCCGTCACTAGCGAGGCTGACACCAGACGGACACCGTCACGAGGAGAGGCTGACACCAGACTGAAACCGTCACTAGCGAGGCTGACACCAGACTGACACCGTCACGAGGAGAGGCTGACACCAGACTGAAACCGTCACTAGCGAGGCTGACACCAGACCGACCCCGTCACGAGGAGAGGCTGACACCAGACCGACCCCGTCACGAGGAGAGGCTGACACCAGACCGACCCCGTCACGAGGAGAGGCTGACACCAGACCGACCCCGTCACGAGGAGAGGCTGACACCAGACCGACCCCGTCACGAGGAGAGGCTGACACCAGACCGACCCCGTCACTAGCGAGGCTGACACCAGACTGACACCGTCACGAGGAGAGGCTGACACCAGACGGACACCGTCACGAGGAGAGGCTGACACCAGACCGACACCGTCACGAGGAGAGGCTGACACCAGACCGACTCCGTCACTAGCGAGGCTGACACCAGACTGACACCGTCACGAGGAGAGGCTGACACCAGACGGACACCGTCACGAGGAGAGGCTGACACCAGACCGACACCGTCACGAGGAGAGGCTGACACCAGACCGACTCCGTCACTAGCGAGGCTGACACCAGACCGACCCCGTCACGAGGCGAGGATGACACCAGACCGACACCGTCACTAGCGAGGATGACACCAGACTGACACCGTCACGAGGAGAGGCTGACACCAGACTGACACCGTCACGAGGAGAGGCTGACACCAGACTGAAACCGTCACTAGCGAGGCTGACACCAGACTGACACCGTCACGAGGAGAGGCTGACACCAGACTGACACCGTCACGAGGAGAGGCTGACACCAGACTGAAACCGTCACTAGCGAGGCTGACACCAGACTGACACCGTCACTAGCGAGGCTGACACCAGACTGACACCGTCACGAGGAGAGGCTGACACCAGACTGAAACCGTCACTAGCGAGGCTGACACCAGACCGACCCCGTCACGAGGAGAGGCTGACACCAGACCGACCCCGTCACGAGGAGAGGCTGACACCAGACGGACCCCATCACGAGGAGAGGCTGACACCAGACCGACACCGTCACGAGGAGAGGCTGACACAAGACCGACCCCGTCACGAGGAGAGGCTGACACCAGACCGACCCCGTCACTAGCGAGGCTGACACCAGACTGACACCGTCACGAGGAGAGGCTGACACCAGACGGACACCGTCACGAGGAGAGGCTGACACCAGACTGAAACCGTCACTAGCGAGGCTGACACCAGACTGACACCGTCACGAGGAGAGGCTGACACCAGACTGACACCGTCACGAGGAGAGGCTGACACCAGACTGACACCGTCACTAGCGAGGCTGACACCAGACTGACACCGTCACGAGGCGAGGCTGACACCAGACCGACACCGTCACGAGGCGAGGCTGACACCAGACCGACACCGTCACGAGGCGAGGCTGACACCAGACTGAAACCGTCACTAGCGAGGCTGACACCAGACTGACACCGTCACTAGCGAGGCTGACACCAGACTGACACCGTCACGAGGAGAGGCTGACACCAGACTGAAACCGTCACTAGCGAGGCTGACACCAGACCGACCCCGTCACGAGGAGAGGCTGACACCAGACCGACCCCGTCACGAGGAGAGGCTGACACCAGACGGACCCCATCACGAGGAGAGGCTGACACCAGACCGACACCGTCACGAGGAGAGGCTGACACCAGACCGACCCCGTCACGAGGAGAGGCTGACACCAGACCGACCCCGTCACTAGCGAGGCTGACACCAGACTGACACCGTCACGAGGAGAGGCTGACACCAGACGGACACCGTCACGAGGAGAGGCTGACACCAGACTGAAACCGTCACTAGCGAGGCTGACACCAGACTGACACCGTCACGAGGAGAGGCTGACACCAGACTGACACCGTCACGAGGCGAGGCTGACACCAGACTGACACCGTCACGAGGAGAGGCTGACACCAGACTGAAACCGTCACTAGCGAGGCTGACACCAGACTGACACCGTCACTAGCGAGGCTGACACCAGACTGACACCGTCACGAGGAGAGGCTGACACCAGACTGAAACCGTCACTAGCGAGGCTGACACCAGACCGACCCCGTCACGAGGAGAGGCTGACACCAGACCGACCCCGTCACGAGGAGAGGCTGACACCAGACGGACCCCATCACGAGGAGAGGCTGACACCAGACCGACACCGTCACGAGGAGAGGCTGACACCAGACCGACCCCGTCACGAGGAGAGGCTGACACCAGACCGACCCCGTCACTAGCGAGGCTGACACCAGACTGACACCGTCACGAGGAGAGGCTGACACCAGACGGACACCGTCACGAGGAGAGGCTGACACCAGACTGAAACCGTCACTAGCGAGGCTGACACCAGACTGACACCGTCACGAGGAGAGGCTGACACCAGACTGACACCGTCACGAGGAGAGGCTGACACCAGACTGACACCGTCACTAGCGAGGCTGACACCAGACTGACACCGTCACGAGGCGAGGCTGACACCAGACCGACACCGTCACGAGGCGAGGCTGACACCAGACCGACCCCGTCACTAGCGAGGCTGACACCAGACGGACACCGTCACGAGGAGAGGCTGACACCAGACTGAAACCGTCACTAGCGAGGCTGACACCAGACCGACCCCGTCACGAGGCGAGGATGACACCAGACCGACACCGTCACTAGCGAGGCTGACACCAGACTGACACTGTCACGAGGAGAGGCTGACACCAGACGGACACCGTCACGAGGAGAGGCTGACACCAGACTGAAACCGTCACTAGCGAGGCTGACACCAGACCGACCCCGTCACGAGGAGAGGCTGACACCAGACCGACCCCGTCACGAGGAGAGGCTGACACCAGACGGACCCCATCACGAGGAGAGGCTGACACCAGACCGACACCGTCACGAGGAGAGGCTGACACCAGACCGACCCCGTCACGAGGAGAGGCTGACACCAGACCGACCCCGTCACTAGCGAGGCTGACACCAGACTGACACCGTCACGAGGAGAGGCTGACACCAGACGGACACCGTCACGAGGAGAGGCTGACACCAGACTGAAACCGTCACTAGCGAGGCTGACACCAGACTGACACCGTCACGAGGAGAGGCTGACACCAGACTGACACCGTCACGAGGCGAGGCTGACACCAGACTGACACCGTCACGAGGAGAGGCTGACACCAGACTGAAACCGTCACTAGCGAGGCTGACACCAGACTGACACCGTCACTAGCGAGGCTGACACCAGACTGACACCGTCACGAGGAGAGGCTGACACCAGACTGAAACCGTCACTAGCGAGGCTGACACCAGACCGACCCCGTCACGAGGAGAGGCTGACACCAGACCGACCCCGTCACGAGGAGAGGCTGACACCAGACGGACCCCATCACGAGGAGAGGCTGACACCAGACCGACACCGTCACGAGGAGAGGCTGACACCAGACCGACCCCGTCACGAGGAGAGGCTGACACCAGACCGACCCCGTCACTAGCGAGGCTGACACCAGACTGACACCGTCACGAGGAGAGGCTGACACCAGACGGACACCGTCACGAGGAGAGGCTGAGACCAGACTGAAACCGTCACTAGCGAGGCTGACACCAGACTGACACCGTCACGAGGAGAGGCTGACACCAGACTGACACCGTCACGAGGAGAGGCTGACACCAGACTGACACCGTCACTAGCGAGGCTGACACCAGACTGACACCGTCACGAGGCGAGGCTGACACCAGACCGACACCGTCACGAGGCGAGGCTGACACCAGACCGACCCCGTCACTAGCGAGGCTGACACCAGACGGACACCGTCACGAGGAGAGGCTGACACCAGACTGAAACCGTCACTAGCGAGGCTGACACCAGACCGACCCCGTCACGAGGCGAGGATGACACCAGACCGACACCGTCACTAGCGAGGCTGACACCAGACTGACACTGTCACGAGGAGAGGCTGACACCAGACGGACACCGTCACGAGGAGAGGCTGACACCAGACTGAAACCGTCACTAGCGAGGCTGACACCAGACTGACACCGTCACGAGGAGAGGCTGACACCAGACTGACACCGTCACGAGGAGAGGCTGACACCAGACTGAAACCGTCACTAGCGAGGCTGACACCAGACTGACACCGTCACGAGGAGAGGCTGACACCAGACCGACCCCGTCACGAGGAGAGGCTGACACCAGACCGACCCCGTCACTAGCGAGGCTGACACCAGACTGAAACCGTCACTAGCGAGGCTGACACCAGACTGACACCGTCACTAGCGAGGCTGACACCAGACTGACACCGTCACGAGGAGAGGCTGACACCAGACTGAAACCGTCACTAGCGAGGCTGACACCAGACCGACCCCGTCACGAGGAGAGGCTGACACCAGACCGACCCCGTCACGAGGAGAGGCTGACACCAGACGGACCCCGTCACGAGGAGAGGCTGACACCAGACCGACACCGTCACGAGGAGAGGCTGACACCAGACCGAAACCGTCACTAGCGAGGCTGACACCAGACGGACACCGTCACGAGGAGAGGCTGACACCAGACTGAAACCGTCACTAGCGAGGCTGACACCAGACTGACACCGTCACGAGGAGAGGCTGACACCAGACTGACACCGTCACGAGGAGAGGCTGACACCAGACTGAAACCGTCACTAGCGAGGCTGACACCAGACTGACACCGTCACGAGGAGAGGCTGACACCAGACCGACCCCGTCACGAGGAGAGGCTGACACCAGACGGACCCGTCACGAGGAGAGGCTGACACCAGACCGACACCGTCACGAGGAGAGGCTGACACCAGACGGACACCGTCACGAGGAGAGGCTGACACCAGACTGAAACCGTCACGAGGAGAGGCTGACACCAGACCGACCCCGTCACGAGGAGAGGCTGACACCAGACCGACCCCGTCACGAGGAGAGGCTGACACCAGACGGACCCGTCACGAGGAGAGGCTGACACCAGACCGACACCGTCACGAGGAGAGGCTGACACCAGACTGAAACCGTCACTAGCGAGGCTGACACCAGACTGACACCGTCACGAGGAGAGGCTGACACCAGACTGACACCGTCACGAGGAGAGGCTGACACCAGACTGAAACCGTCACTAGCGAGGCTGACACCAGACCGACCCCGTCACGAGGAGAGGCTGACACCAGACGGACCCCGTCACGAGGAGAGGCTGACACCAGACCGACACCGTCACGAGGAGAGGCTGACACCAGACCGACCCCGTCACGAGGAGAGGCTGACACCAGACCGACCCCGTCACGAGGAGAGGCTGACACCAGACGGACCCCGTCACGAGGAGAGGCTGACACCAGACCGACACCGTCACGAGGAGAGGCTGACACCAGACCGACCCCGTCACGAGGAGAGGCTGACACCAGACCGACCCCGTCACGAGGAGAGGCTGACACCAGACGGACCCCGTCACGAGGAGAGGCTGACACCAGACCGACCCCGTCACTAGCGAGGCTGACACCAGACTGACACCGTCACTAGCGAGGCTGACACCAGACTGACACCGTCACGAGGAGAGGCTGACACCAGACCGAAACCGTCACTAGCGAGGCTGACACCAGACGGAACCTGTCACGAGGAGAGGCTGACACCAGACCGACACCGTCACGAGGAGAGGCTGACACCAGACCGACACCGTCACTAGGAGAGGCTGACACCAGACCGACTCCGTCACTAGCGAGGCTGACACCAGACCGACCCCGTCACGAGGCGAGGATGACACCAGACCGACACCGTCACTAGCGAGGATGACACCAGACCGACACCGTCACGAGGCGAGGCTGACACCAGACCGACACCGTCACGAGGCGAGGCTGACACCAGACCGACCCCGTCACTAGCGAGGCTGACACCAGACCGACCCCGTCACTAGCGAGGCTGACACCAGACGGACACCGTCACGAGGAGAGGCTGACACCAGACTGAAACCGTCACTAGCGAGGCTGACACCAGACTGACACCGTCACGAGGAGAGGCTGACACCAGACTGACACCGTCACGAGGAGAGGCTGACACCAGACCGAAACCGTCACTAGCGAGGCTGACACCAGACTGACACCGTCACAAGGAGAGGCTGACACCAGACTGAAACCGTCACTAGCGAGGCTGACACCAGACTGACACCGTCACGAGGAGAGGCTGACACCAGACCGACACCGTCACGAGGAGAGGCTGACACCAGACGGACCCGTCACGAGGAGAGGCTGACACCAGACCGACACCGTCACGAGGAGAGGCTGACACCAGACTGAAACCGTCACTAGCGAGGCTGACACCAGACTGACACCGTCACGAGGAGAGGCTGACACCAGACTGACACCGTCACGAGGAGAGGCTGACACCAGACTGAAACCGTCACTAGCGAGGCTGACACCAGACCGACCCCGTCACGAGGAGAGGCTGACACCAGACGGACCCCGTCACGAGGAGAGGCTGACACCAGACCGACACCGTCACGAGGAGAGGCTGACACCAGACCGACCCCGTCACGAGGAGAGGCTGACACCAGACCGACCCCGTCACGAGGAGAGGCTGACACCAGACGGACCCCGTCACGAGGAGAGGCTGACACCAGACCGACACCGTCACGAGGAGAGGCTGACACCAGACCGACCCCGTCACGAGGAGAGGCTGACACCAGACCGACCCCGTCACGAGGAGAGGCTGACACCAGACGGACCCCGTCACGAGGAGAGGCTGACACCAGACCGACCCCGTCACTAGCGAGGCTGACACCAGACTGACACCGTCACTAGCGAGGCTGACACCAGACTGACACCGTCACGAGGAGAGGCTGACACCAGACCGAAACCGTCACTAGCGAGGCTGACACCAGACGGAACCTGTCACGAGGAGAGGCTGACACCAGACCGACACCGTCACGAGGAGAGGCTGACACCAGACCGACACCGTCACTAGGAGAGGCTGACACCAGACCGACTCCGTCACTAGCGAGGCTGACACCAGACCGACCCCGTCACGAGGCGAGGATGACACCAGACCGACACCGTCACTAGCGAGGATGACACCAGACCGACACCGTCACGAGGCGAGGCTGACACCAGACCGACACCGTCACGAGGCGAGGCTGACACCAGACCGACCCCGTCACTAGCGAGGCTGACACCAGACCGACCCCGTCACTAGCGAGGCTGACACCAGACGGACACCGTCACGAGGAGAGGCTGACACCAGACTGAAACCGTCACTAGCGAGGCTGACACCAGACTGACACCGTCACGAGGAGAGGCTGACACCAGACTGACACCGTCACGAGGAGAGGCTGACACCAGACCGAAACCGTCACTAGCGAGGCTGACACCAGACTGACACCGTCACAAGGAGAGGCTGACACCAGACTGAAACCGTCACTAGCGAGGCTGACACCAGACTGACACCGTCACGAGGAGAGGCTGACACCAGACCGACACCGTCACGAGGAGAGGCTGACACCAGACCGACACCGTCACGAGGAGAGGCTGACACCAGACCGACTCCGTCACTAGCGAGGCTGACACCAGACCGACCCCGTCACGAGGCGAGGATGACACCAGACCGACACCGTCACTAGCGAGGATGACACCAGACCGACACCGTCACGAGGCGAGGCTGACACCAGACCGACACCGTCACGAGGCGAGGCTGACACCAGACCGACCCCGTCACTAGCGAGGCTGACACCAGACCGACCCCGTCACTAGCGAGGCTGACACCAGACGGACACCGTCACGAGGAGAGGCTGACACCAGACTGAAACCGTCACTAGTGAGGCTGACACCAGACTGACACCGTCACGAGGAGAGGCTGACACCAGACCAACCCCGTCACGAGGAGAGGCTGACACCAGACCGACCCCGTCACTAGCGAGGCTGACACCAGACTGACACCGTCACGAGGAGAGGCTGACACCAGACTGAAACCGTCACTAGCGAGGCTGACACCAGACTGACACCGTCACTAGCGAGGCTGACACCAGACTGACACCGTCACGAGGAGAGGCTGACACCAGACTGAAACCGTCACTAGCGAGGCTGACACCAGACCGACCCCGTCACGAGGAGAGGCTGACACCAGACCGACCCCGTCACGAGGAGAGGCTGACACCAGACGGACCCCGTCACGAGGAGAGGCTGACACCAGACCGACCCCGTCACTAGCGAGGCTGACACCAGACCGACCCCGTCACGAGGCGAGGATGACACCAGACCGACACCGTCACTAGCGAGAATGACACCAGACCGACACCGTCACGAGGCGAGGCTGACACCAGACCGACACCGTCACGAGGCGAGGCTGACACCAGACCGACCCCGTCACTAGCGAGGCTGACACCAGACCGACCCCGTCACTAGCGAGGCTGACACCAGACGGACACCGTCACGAGGAGAGGCTGACACCAGACCGACACCGTCACGAGGAGAGGCTGACACCAGACCGACCCCGTCACGAGGAGAGGCTGACACCAGACCGACACCGTCACGAGGAGAGGCTGACACCAGACGGACACCGTCACGAGGAGAGGCTGACACCAGACTGAAACCGTCACTAGCGAGGCTGACACCAGACTGACACCGTCATGAGGAGAGGCTGACACCAGACTGACACCGTCACGAGGAGAGGCTGACACCAGACTGACACCGTCACTAGCGAGGCTGACACCAGACTGACACCGTCACTAGCGAGGCTGACACCAGACTGACACCGTCACGAGGAGAGGCTGACACCAGACCGAAACCGTCACTAGCGAGGCTGACACCAGACGGACCCAGTCACGAGGAGAGGCTGACACCAGACCGACACCGTCACGAGGAGAGGCTGACACCAGACCGACACCGTCACGAGGAGAGGCTGACACCAGACCGACTCCGTCACTAGCGAGGCTGACACCAGACCGACCCCGTCACGAGGCGAGGATGACACCAGACCGACACCGTCACTAGCGAGGATGACACCAGACCGACACCGTCACGAGGCGAGGCTGACACCAGACCGACACCGTCACGAGGCGAGGCTGACACCAGACCGACCCCGTCACTAGCGAGGCTGACACCAGACCGACCCCGTCACTAGCGAGGCTGACACCAGACGGACACCATCACGAGGAGAGGCTGACACCAGACTGAAACCGTCACTAGCGAGGCTGACACCAGACTGACACCGTCACGAGGAGAGGCTGACACCAGACCGACCCCGTCACGAGGAGAGGCTGACACCAGACCGACCCCGTCACTAGCGAGGCTGACACCAGACTGACACCGTCACGAGGAGAGGCTGACACCAGACTGAAACCGTCACTAGCGAGGCTGACACCAGACCGACCCCGTCACGAGGAGAGGCTGACACCAGACCGACCCCGTCACGAGGAGAGGCTGACACCAGACGGACCCCGTCACGAGGAGAGGCTGACACCAGACCGACACCGTCACGAGGAGAGGCTGACACCAGACTGACACCGTCACTAACGAGGCTGACACCAGACTGACACCGTCACTAGCGAGGCTGACACCAGACTGACACCGTCACGAGGAGAGGCTGACACCAGACCGAAACCGTCACTAGCGAGGCTGACACCAGACGGACCCTGTCACGAGGAGAGGCTGACACCAGACCGACACCGTCACGAGGAGAGGCTGACACCAGACCGACACCGTCACGAGGAGAGGCTGACACCAGACCGACTCCGTCACTAGCGAGGCTGACACCAGACCGACCCCGTCACGAGGCGAGGATGACACCAGACCGACACCGTCACTAGCGAGGATGAAACCAGACCGACACCGTCACGAGGCGAGGCTGACACCAGACCGACACCGTCACGAGGCGTGGTTGACACCAGACCGACACCGTCACGAGGCGAGGCTGACACCAGACCGACCACTCACTAGCGAGGCTGACACCAGACCGACCCCGTCACTAGCGAGGCTGACACCAGACGGACACCGTCACGAGGAGAGGCTGACACCAGACTGAAACCGTCACTAGCTAGGCTGACACCAGACTGACACTGTCACGAGGAGAGGCTGACACCAGACTGACACCGTCACGAGGAGAGGCTGACACCAGACTGAAACCGTCACTAGCAAGGCTGACAGCAGACTGACACCGTCACGAGGAGAGGCTGACACCAGACTGAAACCGTCACTAGCGAGGCTGACACCAGACCGACCCCGTCACGAGGCGAGGATGACACCAGACCGACACCGTCACTAGCGAGGATGACACCAGACCGACACCGTCACGAGGCGAGGCTGACACCAGACCGACACCGTCACGAGGCGAGGCTGACACCAGACCGACCCCGTCACTAGCGAGGCTGACACCAGACGGACACCGTCACGAGGAGAGGCTGACACCAGACTGAAACCGTCACTAGCGAGGCTGACACCAGACCGACCCCGTCACGAGGAGAGGCTGACACCAGACTGAAACCGTCACTAGCGAGGCTGACACCAGACCGACCCCGTCACGAGGAGAGGCTGACACCAGACTGACACCGTCACTAGCGAGGCTGACACCAGACTGACACCGTCACGAGGAGAGGCTGACACCAGACTGACACCGTCACGAGGAGAGGCTGACACCAGACTGAAACCGTCACTAGCGAGGCTGACACCAGACTGACACCGTCACGAGGAGAGGCTGACACCAGACTGAAACCGTCACTAGCGAGGCTGACACCAGACTGACACCGTCACTAGCGAGGCTGACACCAGACCGACCCCGTCACGAGGAGAGGCTGACACCAGACCGACCCCGTCACTAGCGAGGCTGACACCAGACTGACACCGTCACGAGGAGAGGCTGACACCAGACGGACACCGTCACGAGGAGAGGCTGACAACAGACTGAAACCGTCACTAGCGAGGCTGACACCATACTGACACCGTCACGAGGAGAGGCTGACACCAGACCGACCCCGTCACGAGGAGAGGCTGACACCAGACTGACACCGTCACGAGGAGAGGCTGACACCAGACTGAAACCATCACTAGCGAGGCTGACACCAGACTGACACCGTCACGAGGAGAGGCTGACACCAGACTGACACCGTCACGAGGAGAGGCTGACACCAGACCGACACCGTCACTAGCGAGGATGACACCAGACCGACACCGTCACGAGGCGAGGCTGACACCAGACCGACACCGTCACGAGGCGAGGCTGACACCAGACCGACCCCGTCACTAGCGAGGCTGACACCAGACCGACCCCGTCACTAGCAAGGCTGACACCAGACGGACACCGTCACGAGGAGAGGCTGACACCAGACTGAAACCGTCACTAGCGAGGCTGACACCAGACTGACACCGTCACTAGCGAGGCTGACACCAGACTGACACCGTCACTAGCGAGGCTGACACCAGACCGACCCCGTCACGAGGAGAGGCTGACACCAGACGGACCCCGTCACGAGGAGAGGCTGACACCAGACCGACACCGTCACGAGGAGAGGCTGACACCAGACCGACCCCGTCACGAGGAAAGGCTGACACCAGACCGACCCCGTCACTAGCGAGGCTGACACCAGACTGACACCGTCACGAGGAGAGGCTGACACCAGATGGACACCGTCACGAGGAGAGGCTGACACCAGACTTAAACCGTCACTAGCGAGGCTGACACCAGATGGACACCGTCACGAGGAGAGGCTGACACCAGACTGACACCGTCACGAGGAGAGGCTGACACCAGACTGACACCGTCACTAGCGAGGCTGACACCAGACTGACACCGTCACTAGCGAGGCTGACACCAGACTGACACCGTCACGAGGAGAGGCTGACACCAGACTGAAACCGTCACTAGCGAGGCTGACACCAGACCGACCCCGTCACGAGGAGAGGCTGACACCAGACCGACACCGTCACGAGGAGAGGCTGACACCAGACCGACACCGTCACGAGGAGAGGCTGACACCAGACGGACACCGTCACGAGGCGAGGCTGACACCAGACTGAAACCGTCGCTAGCGAGGCTGACACCAGACTGACACCGTCACGAGGAGAGGCTGACACCAGACTGACACCGTCACGAGGAGAGGCTGACACCAGACTGACACGGTCACTAGCGAGGCTGACACCAGACTGACACCGTCACTAGCGAGGCTGACACCAGACTGACACCGTCACGAGGAGAGGCTGACACCAGACCGAAACCGTCACTAGCGAGGCTGACACCAGACGGACCCTGTCACGAGGAGAGGCTGACACCAGACTGACACCGTCACGAGGAGAGGCTGACACCAGACCGACACCGTCACGAGGAGAGGCTGACACCAGACCGACTCCGTCACTAGCGAGGCTGACACCAGACCGACCCCGTCACGAGGCGAGGATGACACCAGACCGACACCGTCACTAGCGAGAATGACACCAGACCGACACCGTCACGAGGCGAGGCTGACACCAGACCGGCACCGTCACGAGGCGAGGCTGACACCAGACCGACCCCGTCACTAGCGAGGCTGACACCAGACCGACCCCGTCACTAGCGAGGCTGACACCAGACGGACACCGTCACGAGGAGAGGCTGACACCAGACCGAAACCGTCACTAGCGAGGCTGACACCAGACTGACACCGTCACGAGGAGAGGCTGACACCAGACTGACAACGTCACGAGGAGAGGCTGACACCAGACCGACACCGTCACGAGGAGAGGCTGACACCAGACCGACACCGTCACGAGGAGAGGCTGACACCAGACCGACTCCGTCACTAGCGAGGCTGACACCAGACCGACCCCGTCACGAGGCGAGGATGACACCAGACTGAAACCGTCACTAGCGAGGCTGACACCAGACTGAAACCGTCACTAGCGAGGCTGACACCAGACTGACACCGTCACTAGCGAGGCTGACACCAGACCGACCCCGTCACGAGGAGAGGCTGACACCAGACTGAAACCGTCACTAGCGAGGCTGACACCAGACTGAAACCGTCACTAGCGAGGCTGACACCAGACTGACACCGTCACGAGGAGAGGCTGACACCAGACTGACAACGTCACGAGGAGAGGCTGACACCAGACCGACACCGTCACGAGGAGAGGCTGACACCAGACCGACACTGTCACGAGGAGAGGCTGACACCAGACCGACTCCGTCACTAGCGAGGCTGACACCAGACCGACCCCGTCACGAGGCGAGGATGACACCAGACTGAAACCGTCACTAGCGAGGCTGACACCAGACTGAATCCGTCACTAGCGAGGCTGACACCAGACTGACACCGTCACTAGCGAGGCTGACACCAGACTGACACCGTCACGAGGAGAGGCTGACACCAGACTGAAACCGTCACTAGCGAGGCTGACACCAGACCGACCCCGTCACTAGCGAGGCTGACACCAGACTGACACCGTCACGAGGAGAGGCTGACACCAGACTGAAACCGTCACTAGCGAGGCTGACACCAGACCGACCCCGTCACGAGGAGAGGCTGACACCAGACCGACCCCGTCACGAGGAGAGGCTGACACCTGACGGACCCCATCACGAGGAGAGGCTGACACCAGACCGACACCGTCACGAGGAGAGGCTGACACCAGACCGACCCCGTCACGAGGAGAGGCTGACACCAGACCGACCCCGTCACTAGCGAGGCTGACACCAGACTGACACCGTCACGAGGAGAGGCTGACACCAGACGGACACCGTCACGAGGAGAGGCTGACACCAGACTGAAACCGTCACTAGCGAGGCTGACACCAGACTGACACCGTCATGAGGAGAGGCTGACACCAGACTGACACCGTCACGAGGAGAGGCTGACACCAGACTGACACGTCACTAGCGAGGCTGACACCAGACTGACACCGTCACGAGGCGAGGCTGACACCAGACCGACACCGTCACGAGGCGAGGCTGACACCAGACCGACCCCGTCACTAGCGAGGCTGACACCAGACGGACACCGTCACGAGGCGAGGCTGACACCAGACCGACCCCGTCACTAGCGAGGCTGACACCAGACTGACACTGTCACGAGGAGAGGCTGACACCAGACGGACACCGTCACGAGGAGAGGCTGACACCAGACGGACCCCATCACGAGGAGAGGCTGACACCAGACGGACCCCGTCACGAGGAGAGGCTGACACCAGACCGACACCGTCACGAGGAGAGGCTGACACCAGACCGAAACCGTCACTAGCGAGGCTGACACCAGACGGACCCTGTCACGAGGAGAGGCTGACACCAGACCAACACCGTCACGAGGAGAGGCTGACACCAGACCGACACCGTCACGAGGAGAGGCTGACACCAGACCGACTCCGTCACTAGCGAGGCTGACACCAGACCGACCCCGTCACGAGGCGAGGATGACACCAGACCGACACCGTCACTAGCGAGGATGACACCAGACCGACACCGTCACCAGGCGAGGCTGACACCAGACCGACACCGTCACGAGGCGAGGCTGACACCAGACCGACCCCGTCACTAGCGAGGCTGACACCAGACCGACCCCGTCACTAGCGAGGCTGACACCAGACGGACACCGTCACGAGGAGAGGCTGACACCAGACTGAAACCGTCACTAGCGAGGCTGACACCAGACTGACACCGTCACGAGGAGAGGCTGACACCAGACTGAAACCGTCACTAGCGAGGCTGACACCAGACCGACCCCGTCACGAGGAGAGGCTGACACCAGACCGACCCCGTCACGAGGAGAGGCTGACACCAGACGGACCCCGTCACGAGGAGAGGCTGACACCAGACCGACACCGTCACGAGGAGAGGCTGACACCAGATGGACACCGTCACGAGGAGAGGCTGACACCAGACTGAAACCGTCACTAGCGAGGCTGACACCAGACTGACACCGTCACGAGGAGAGGCTGACACCAGACTGACACCGTCACGAGGAGAGGCTGACACCAGACTGAAACCGTCACTAGCGAGGCTGACACCAGACCGACCCCGTCACGAGGAGAGGCTGACACCAGACGGACCCCGTCACGAGGATAGGCTGACACCAGACCGACACCGTCACGAGGAGAGGCTGACACCAGACCGACCCCGTCACGAGGAGAGGCTGACACCAGACCGACCCCGTCACGAGGAGAGGCTGACACCAGACGGACCCTGTCACGAGGAGAGGCTGACACCAGACCGACACCGTCACGAGGAGAGGCTGACACCAGACCGACCCCGTCACGAGGAGAGGCTGACACCAGACCGACCCCATCACGAGGAGAGGCTGACACCAGACGGACCCCGTCACGAGGAGAGGCTGACACCAGACCGACCCCGTCACTAGCGAGGCTGACACCAGACTGACACCGTCACGAGGAGAGGCTGACACCAGACGTACACCGTCACGAGGAGAGGCTGACACCAGACTGAAACCGTCACTAGCGAGGCTGACACCAGACTGACACCGTCACGAGGAGAGGCTGACACCAGACTGACACCGTCACGAGGAGAGGCTGACACCAGACTGACACCGTCACTAGCGAGGCTGACACCAGACTGACACCGTCACTAGCGAGGCTGACACCAGACTGACACCGTCACGAGGAGAGGCTGACACCAGACCGAAACCGTCACTAGCGAGGCTGACACCAGACGGACCCTGTCACGAGGAAAGGCTGACACCAGACCGACACCGTCACGAGGAGAGGCTGACACCAGACCGACACCGTCACTAGGAGAGGCTGACACCAGACCGACTCCGTCACTAGCGAGGCTGACACCAGACCGACCCCGTCACGAGGCGAGGATGACACCAGACCGACACCGTCACGAGGCGAGGCTGACACCAGACCGACACCGTCACGAGGCGAGGCTGACACCAGACCGACCCCGTCACTAGCGAGGCTGACACCAGACCGACCCCGTCACTAGCGAGGCTGACACCAGACGGACACCGTCACGAGGAGAGGCTGACACCAGACTGAAACCGTCACTAGCGAGGCTGACACCAGACTGACACCGTCACGAGGAGAGGCTGACACCAGACTGACACCGTCACTAGCGAGGCTGACACCAGACTGACACCGTCACGAGGAGAGGCTGACACCAGACTGACACCGTCACTAGCGAGGCTGACACCAGACTGACACCGTCACTAGCGAGGCTGACACCAGTCTGACACCGTCACGAGGAGAGGCTGACACCAGACCGAAACCGTCACTAGCGAGGCTGACACCAGACGGACCCAGTCACGAGGAGAGGCTGACACCAGACCGACACCGTCACGAGGAGAGGCTGACACCAGACCGACACCGTCACGAGGAGAGGCTGACACCAGACCGACTCCGTCACTAGCGAGGCTGACACCAGACCGACCCCGTCACGAGGCGAGGATGACACCAGACCGACACCGTCACTAGCGAGGATGACACCAGACCGACACCGTCACGAGGCGAGGCTGACACCAGACCGACACCGTCACGAGGCGAGGCTGACACCAGACCGACCCCGTCACTAGCGAGGCTGACACCAGACCGACCCCGTCACTAGCGAGGCTGACACCAGACGGACACCATCACGAGGAGAGGCTGACACCAGACTGAAACCGTCACTAGCGAGGCTGACACCAGACTGACACCGTCACGAGGAGAGGCTGACACCAGACCGACCCCGTCACGAGGAGAGGCTGACACCAGACCGACCCCGTCACTAGCGAGGCTGACACCAGACTGACACCGTCACGAGGAGAGGCTGACACCAGACTGAAACCGTCACTAGCGAGGCTGACACCAGACCGACCCCGTCACGAGGAAAGGCTGACACCAGACCGACCCCGTCACGAGGAGAGGCTGACACCAGACGGACCCCGTCACGAGGAGAGGCTGACACCAGACCGACTCCGTCACTAGCGAGGCTGACACCAGACCGACCCCGTCACGAGGCGAGGATGACACCAGACCGACACCGTCACTAGCGAGGATGACACCAGACCGACACCGTCACGAGGCGAGGCTGACACCAGACCGACACCGTCACGAGGCGTGGTTGACACCAGACCGACACCGTCACGAGGCGAGGCTGACACCAGACCGACCCCGTCACTAGCGAGGCTGACACCAGACCGACACCGTCACGAGGAGAGGCTGACACCAGATGGACACCGTCACGAGGAGAGGCTGACACCAGACTGAAACCGTCACTAGCGAGGCTGACACCAGACCGACACCGTCACGAGGAGAGGCTGACACCAGACTGACACCGTCACGAGGAGAGGCTGACACCAGACTGAAACCGTCACTAGCGAGGCTGACACCAGACCGACCCCGTCACGAGGAGAGGCTGACACCAGACGGACCCCGTCACGAGGAGAGGCTGACACCAGACCGACACCGTCACGAGGAGAGGCTGACACCAGACTGAAACCGTCACTAGCGAGGCTGACACCAGACTGACACCGTCACTAGCGAGGCTGACACCAGACTGACACCGTCACGAGGAGAGGCTGACACCAGACCGAAACCGTCACTAGCGAGGCTGACACCAGACGGACCCTGTCACGAGGAGAGGCTGACACCAGACCGACACCGTCACTAGGAGAGGCTGACACCAGACCGACTCCGTCACTAGCGAGGCTGACACCAGACCGACCCCGTCACGAGGCGAGGATGACACCAGACCGACACCGTCACTAGCGAGGATGACACCAGACCGACACCGTCACGAGGCGAGGCTGACACCAGACCGACACCGTCACGAGGCGAGGCTGACACCAGACCGACCCCGTCACTAGCAAGGCTGACACCAGACCGACCCCGTCACTAGCGAGGCTGACACCAGACGGACACCGTCACGAGGAGAGGCTGACACCAGACTGAAACCGTCACTAGCGAGGCTGACACCAGACTGACACCGTCACGAGGAGAGGCTGACACCAGACCGACTCCGTCACTAGCGAGGCTGACACCAGACCGACCCCGTCACGAGGCGAGGATGACACCAGACCGACACCGTCACTAGCGAGAATGACACCAGACCGACACCGTCACGAGGCGAGGCTGACACCAGACCGACACCGTCACGAGGCGAGGCTGACACCAGACCGACCCCGTCACTAGCGAGGCTGACACCAGACCGACCCCGTCACTAGCGAGGCTGACACCAGACGGACACCGTCACGAGGAGAGGCTGACACCAGACTGAAACCGTCACGAGGAGAGGCTGACACCAGACTGACACCGTCACGAGGAGAGGCTGACACCAGACTGAAACCGTCACTAGCGAGGCTGACACCAGACTGACACCGTCACGAGGAGAGGCTGACACCAGACTGACACCGTCATGAGGAGAGGCTGACACCAGACTGAAACCGTCACTAGCGAGGCTGACACCAGACTGACACCGTCACGAGGAAAGGCTGACACCAGACTGAAACCGTCACTAGCGAGGCTGACACCAGACTGACACCGTCACTAGCGAGGCTGACACCAGACTGACACCGTCACGAGGAGAGGCTGACACCAGACTGAAACCGTCACTAGCGAGGCTGACACCAGACCGACCCCGTCACGAGGAGAGGCTGACACCAGACTGACACCGTCACGAGGAGAGGCTGACACCAGACTGACACCGTCACTAGCGAGGCTGACACCAGACTGACACCGTCACGAGGAGAGGCTGACACCAGACTGACACCGTCACGAGGAGAGGCTGACACCAGACTGAAACCGTCACTAGCGAGGCTGACACCAGACTGACACCGTCACGAGGAAAGGCTGACACCAGACCGACCCCGTCACTAGCGAGGCTGACACCAGACTGACACCGTCACTAGCGAGGCTGACACCAGACTGACACCGTCACGAGGAGAGGCTGACACCAGACTGAAACCGTCACTAGCGAGGCTGACACCAGACTGACACCGTCACGAGGAGAGGCTGACACCAGACTGACACCGTCACGAGGAGAGGCTGACACCAGACTGAAACCGTCACTAGCGAGGCTGACACCAGACTGACACCGTCACGAGGAGAGGCTGACACCAGACTGACACCGTCACGAGGAGAGGCTGACACCAGACTGACACCGTCACGAGGAGAGGCTGACACCAGACTGAAACCGTCACTAGCGAGGCTGACACCAGACTGACACCGTCATGAGGAGAGGCTGACACCAGACTGACACCGCCACGAGGAGAGGCTGACACCAGACTGACACCGTCACTAGCGAGGCTGACACCAGACTGACACCGTCATGAGGAGAGGCTGACACCAGACTGACACCGTCACGAGGAAAGGCTGACACCAGACCGAAACCGTCACTAGCGAGGCTGACACCAGACGGACCCAGTCACGAGGAGAGGCTGACACCAGACCGACACCGTCACGAGGAGAGGCTGACACCAGACCAACCCCGTCACGAGGAGAGGCTGACACAAGACCGACACCGTCACGAGGAGAGGCTGACACCAGACCGACCCCGTCACGAGGAGAGGCTGACACCAGACCGACCCCGTCACTAGCGAGGCTGACACCAGACTGACACCGTCACGAGGAGAGGCTGACACCAGACGGACACCGTCACGAGGAGAGGCTGACACCAGACTGAAACCATCACTAGCGAGGCTGACACCAGACTGACACCGTCATGAGGAGAGGCTGACACCAGACTGACACCGTCACGAGGAGAGGCTGACACCAGACTGACACCGTCACTAGCGAGGCTGACACCAGACTGACACCGTCACTAGCGAGGCTGACACCAGACTGACACCGTCACGAGGAGAGGCTGACACCAGACCGAAACCGTCACTAGCGAGGCTGACACCAGACGGACCCAATCACGAGGAGAGGCTGACACCAGACCGACACCGTCACGAGGAGAGGCTGACACCAGACCGACACCGTCACGAGGAGAGGCTGACACCCTGACACCAGACCGACACCGTCACGAGGAGAGGCTGACACCAGACCGACTCCGTCACTAGCGAGGCTGACACCAGACCGACCCCGTCACGAGGCGAGGATGACACCAGACCGACACCGTCACTAGCGAGGATGACACCAGACCGACACCGTCACGAGGCGAGGCTGACACCAGACCGACACCGTCACGAGGCGAGGCTGACACCAGACTGACACCGTCACGAGGAGAGGCTGACACCAGACCGACCCCGTCACGAGGAAAGGCTGACACCAGACCGACCCCGTCACTAGCGAGGCTGACACCAGACTGACACCGTCACGAGGAGAGGCTGACACCAGACGGACACCGTCACGAGGAGAGGCTGACACCAGACTGAAACCGTCACTAGCGAGGCTGACACCACACTGACACCGTCACGAGGAGAGGCTGACACCAGACCGACTCCGTCACTAGCGAGGCTGACACCAGACCGACCCCGTCACGAGGCGAGGATGACACCAGACCGACACCGTCACTAGCGAGGATGACACCAGACCGACACCGTCACGAGGCGAGGCTGACACCAGACCGACACCGTCACGAGGCGAGGCTGACACCAGACCGACCCCGTCACTAGCGAGGCTGACACCAGACCGACCCCGTCCCTAGCGAGGCTGACACCAGACGGACACCGTCACGAGGAGAGGCTGACACCAGACGGACACCGTCACGAGGAGAGGCTGACACCAGACTGAAACCGTCACTAGCGAGGCTGACACCAGACTGACACCGTCACGAGGAGAGGCTGACACCAGACCGAAACCGTCACTAGCGAGGCTGACACCAGACGGACCCTGTCACGAGGAGAGGCTGACACCAGACCGACACCGTCACGAGGAGAGGCTGACACCAGACCGACACCGTCACTAGGAGAGGCTGACACCAGACCGACTCCGTCACTAGCGAGGCTGACACCAGACCGACCCCGTCACGAGGCGAGGATGACACCAGACCGACACCGTCACTAGCGAGGATGACACCAGACCGACACCGTCACGAGGCGAGGCTGACACCAGACCGACACCGTCACGAGGCGAGGCTGACACCAGACCGACCCCGTCACTAGCGAGGCTGACACCAGACCGACCCCGTCACTAGCGAGGCTGACACCAGACGGACACCGTCACGAGGAGAGGCTGACACCAGACTGAAACCGTCACTAGCGAGGCTGACACCAGACTGACACCGTCACGAGGAGAGGCTGACACCAGACCGACTCCGTCACTAGCGAGGCTGACACCAGACCGACCCCGTCACGAGGCGAGGATGACACCAGACCGACACCGTCACTAGCGAGAATGACACCAGACCGACACCGTCACGAGGCGAGGCTGACACCAGAGCGACACCGTCACGAGGCGAGGCTGACACCAGACCGACCCCGTCACTAGCGAGGCTGACACCAGACCGACCCCGTCACTAGCGAGGCTGACACCAGACGGACACCGTCACGAGGAGAGGCTGACACCAGACTGAAACCGTCACGAGGAGAGGCTGACACCAGACTGACACCGTCACGAGGAGAGGCTGACACCAGACTGAAACCGTCACTAGCGAGGCTGACACCAGACTGGCACCGTCACGAGGAGAGGCTGACACCAGACTGACACCGTCACGAGGAGAGGCTGACACCAGACTGAAACCGTCACTAGCGAGGCTGACACCAGACTGACACCGTCACGAGGAAAGGCTGACACCAGACTGAAACCGTCACTAGCGAGGCTGACACCAGACTGACACCGTCACTAGCGAGGCTGACACCAGACTGACACCGTCACGAGGAGAGGCTGACACCAGACTGAAACCGTCACTAGCGAGGCTGACACCAGACCGACCCCGTCACGAGGAGAGGCTGACACCAGACTGACACCGTCACGAGGAGAGGCTGACACCAGACTGACACCGTCACTAGCGAGAATGACACCAGACCGACACCGTCACGAGGCGAGGCTGACACCAGACCGACACCGTCACGAGGCGAGGCTGACACCAGACCGACCCCGTCACTAGCGAGGCTGACACCAGACCGACCCCGTCACTAGCGAGGCTGACACCAGACGGACACCGTCACGAGGAGAGGCTGACACCAGACTGATACCGTCACTAGCGAGGCTGACACCAGACCGACCCCGTCACGAGGAGAGGCTGACACCAGACCGACCCCGTCACGAGGAGAGGCTGACACCAGACAGACCCCGTCACGAGGAGAGGCTGACACCAGACCGACACCGTCACGAGGAGAGGCTGACACCAGACCGACCCCGTCACGAGGAGAGGCTGACACCAGACCGACCCCGTCACTAGCGAGGCTGACACCAGACTGACACCGTCACGAGGAGAGGCTGACACCAGACGGACACCGTCACGAGGAGAGGATGACACCAGACTTAAACCGTCACTAGCGAGGCTGACACCAGACTGACACCGTCACGAGGAGAGGCTGACACCAGACTGACACCGTCACGAGGAGAGGCTGACACCAGACTGACACCGTCACTAGCGAGGCTGACACCAGACTGACACCGTCACTAGCGAGGCTGACACCAGACTGACACCGTCACGAGGAGAGGCTGACACCAGACCAAAACCGTCACTAGGAGAGGCTGACACCAGACGGACCCTGTCACGAGGAGAGGCTGACACCAGACCGACACCGTCACGAGGAGAGGCTGACACCAGACCGACCCCGTCACGAGGCGAGGATGACACCAGACCGACACCGTCACTAGCGAGGATGACACCAGACCGACACCGTCACGAGGCGAGGCTGACACCAGACCGACACCGTCACGAGGCGAGGCTGACACCAGACCGACCCCGTCACTAGCGAGGCTGACACCAGACCGACCCCGTCCCTAGCGAGGCTGACACCAGACGGACACCGTCACGAGGAGAGGCTGACACCAGACGGACACCGTCACGAGGAGAGGCTGACACCAGACTGAAACCGTCACTAGCGAGGCTGACACCAGACTGACACCGTCACGAGGAGAGGCTGACACCAGACCGAAACCGTCACTAGCGAGGCTGACACCAGACGGACCCTGTCACGAGGAGAGGCTGACACCAGACCGACACCGTCACGAGGAGAGGCTGACACCAGACCGACACCGTCACTAGGAGAGGCTGACACCAGACCGACTCCGTCACTAGCGAGGCTGACACCAGACCGACCCCGTCACGAGGCGAGGATGACACCAGACCGACACCGTCACTAGCGCGGATGACACCAGACCGACACCGTCACGAGGCGAGGCTGACACCAGACCGACACCGTCACGAGGCGAGGCTGACACCAGACCGACCCCGTCACTAGCGAGGCTGACACCAGACCGACCCCGTCACTAGCGAGGCTGACACCAGACGGACACCGTCACGAGGAGAGGCTGACACCAGACTGAAACCGTCACTAGCGAGGCTGACACCAGACTGACACCGTCACGAGGAGAGGCTGACACCAGACCGACTCCGTCACTAGCGAGGCTGACACCAGACCGACCCCGTCACGAGGCGAGGATGACACCAGACCGACACCGTCACTAGCGAGAATGACACCAGACCGACACCGTCACGAGGCGAGGCTGACACCAGACCGACACCGTCACGAGGCGAGGCTGACACCAGACCGACCCCGTCACTAGCGAGGCTGACACCAGACCGACCCCGTCACTAGCGAGGCTGACACCAGACGGACACCGTCACGAGGAGAGGCTGACACCAGACTGAAACCGTCACGAGGAGAGGCTGACACCAGACTGACACCGTCACGAGGAGAGGCTGACACCAGACTGAAACCGTCACTAGCGAGGCTGACACCAGACTGGCACCGTCACGAGGAGAGGCTGACACCAGACTGACACCGTCACGAGGAGAGGCTGACACCAGACTGAAACCGTCACTAGCGAGGCTGACACCAGACTGACACCGTCACGAGGAAAGGCTGACACCAGACTGAAACCGTCACTAGCGAGGCTGACACCAGACTGACACCGTCACTAGCGAGGCTGACACCAGACTGACACCGTCACGAGGAGAGGCTGACACCAGACTGAAACCGTCACTAGCGAGGCTGACACCAGACCGACCCCGTCACGAGGAGAGGCTGACACCAGACTGACACCGTCACGAGGAGAGGCTGACACCAGACTGACACCGTCACTAGCGAGGCTGACACCAGACTGACACCATCACTAGCGAGGCTGACACCAGACGGACACCGTCACGAGGAGAGGCTGACACCAGACTGAAACCGTCACTAGCGAGGCTGACACCAGACTGACACCGTCACGAGGAGAGGCTGACACCAGACTGACACCGTCACGAGGAGAGGCTGACACCAGACTGAAACCGTCACTAGCGAGGCTGACACCAGACTGACACCGTCACGAGGAGAGGCTGACACCAGACTGACACCGTCACGAGGAGAGGCTGACACCAGACTGACACCGTCACGAGGAGAGGCTGACACCAGACTGAAACCGTCACTAGCGAGGCTGACACCAGACTGACACCGTCATGAGGAGAGGCTGACACCAGACTGACACCGCCACGAGGAGAGGCTGACACCAGACTGACACCGTCACTAGCGAGGCTGACACCAGACTGACACCGTCATGAGGAGAGGCTGACACCAGACTGACACCGTCACGAGGAAAGGCTGACACCAGACCGAAACCGTCACTAGCGAGGCTGACACCAGACGGACCCAGTCACGAGGAGAGGCTGACACCAGACCGACACCGTCACGAGGAGAGGCTGACACCAGACCAACCCCGTCACGAGGAGAGGCTGACACAAGACCGACACCGTCACGAGGAGAGGCTGACACCAGACCGACCCCGTCACGAGGAGAGGCTGACACCAGACCGACCCCGTCACTAGCGAGGCTGACACCAGACTGACACCGTCACGAGGAGAGGCTGACACCAGACGGACACCGTCACGAGGAGAGGCTGACACCAGACTGAAACCATCACTAGCGAGGCTGACACCAGACTGACACCGTCATGAGGAGAGGCTGACACCAGACTGACACCGTCACGAGGAGAGGCTGACACCAGACTGACACCGTCACTAGCGAGGCTGACACCAGACTGACACCGTCACTAGCGAGGCTGACACCAGACTGACACCGTCACGAGGAGAGGCTGACACCAGACCGAAACCGTCACTAGCGAGGCTGACACCAGACGGACCCAATCACGAGGAGAGGCTGACACCAGACCGACACCGTCACGAGGAGAGGCTGACACCAGACCGACACCGTCACGAGGAGAGGCTGACACCAGACCGACTCCGTCACTAGCGAGGCTGACACCAGACCGACCCCGTCACGAGGCGAGGATGACACCAGACCGACACCGTCACTAGCGAGGATGACACCAGACCGACACCGTCACGAGGCGAGGCTGACACCAGACCGACACCGTCACGAGGCGAGGCTGACACCAGACAGACCCCGTCACTAGCGAGGCTGACACCAGACCGACCCCGTCACTAGCGAGGCTGACACCAGACGGACACCATCACGAGGAGATGCTGACACCAGACTGAAACCGTCACTAGCGAGGCTGACACCAGACTGACACCGTCACGAGGAGAGGCTGACACCAGACCGACCCCGTCACGAGGAGAGGCTGACACCAGACCGACCCCGTCACTAGCGAGGCTGACACCAGACTGACACCGTCACGAGGAGAGGCTGACACCCTGACACCAGACCGACACCGTCACGAGGAGAGGCTGACACCAGACCGACTCCGTCACTAGCGAGGCTGACACCAGACCGACCCCGTCACGAGGCGAGGATGACACCAGACCGACACCGTCACTAGCGAGGATGACACCAGACCGACACCGTCACGAGGCGAGGCTGACACCAGACCGACCCCGTCACGAGGCGAGGATGACACCAGACCGACACCGTCACTAGCGAGGATGACACCAGACCGACACCGTCACGAGGCGAGGCTGACACCAGACCGACACCGTCACGAGGCGAGGCTGACACCAGACCGACCCCGTCACTAGCGAGGCTGACACCAGACCGACCCCGTCCCTAGCGAGGCTGACACCAGACGGACACCGTCACGAGGAGAGGCTGACACCAGACGGACACCGTCACGAGGCGAGGCTGACACCAGACCGACCCCGTCACTAGCGAGGCTGACACCAGACCGACCCCGTCACTAGCGAGGCTGACACCAGACGGACACCGTCACGAGGAGAGGCTGACACCAGACTGAAACCGTCACTAGCGAGGCTGACACCAGACTGACACCGTCACGAGGAGAGGCTGACACCAGACTGAAACCGTCACTAGCGAGGCTGACACCAGACCGACCCCGTCACAAGGAGAGGCTGACACCAGACCGACCCCGTCACTAGCGAGGCTGACACCAGACTGACACCGTCACGAGGAGAGGCTGACACCAGACGGACACCGTCACGAGGAGAGGCTGACACCAGACTGAAACCGTCACTAGCGAGGCTGACACCAGACTGACACCGTCACGAGGAGAGGCTGACACCAGACTGACACCGTCACGAGGAGAGGCTAACACCAGACTGACACCGTCACTAGCGAGGCTGACACCAGACTGACACCGTCACGAGGAGAGGCTGACACCAGACCGAAACCGTCACTAGCGAGGCTGTCACCAGACGGACCCTGTCACGAGGAGAGGCTGACACCAGACCGACACCGTCACGAGGAGAGGCTGACACCAGACCGACACCGTCACGAGGAGAGGCTGACACCAGACCGACTCCGTCACTAGCGAGGCTGACACCAGACCGACCCCGTCACTAGCGAGGCTGACACCAGACCGACCCCGTCACTAGCGAGGCTGACACCAGACGGACACCGTCACGAGGAGAGGCTGACACCAGACTGAAACCGTCACTAGCGAGGCTGACACCAGACTGACACCGTCACTAGCGAGGCTGACACCAGACTGACACCGTCACGAGGAGAGGCTGACACCAGACTGAAACCGTCACTAGCGAGGCTGACACCAGACCGACCCCGTCACGAGGAGAGGCTGACACCAGACCGACCCCGTCACGAGGAGAGGCTGACACCAGACCGACACCGTCACGAGGAGAGGCTGACACCAGACCGACACCGTCACGAGGAGAGGCTGACACCAGACCGACCCCGTCACGAGGAGAGGCTGACACCAGACCGACCCCGTCACTAGCGAGGCTGACACCAGACTGACACCGTCACGAGGAGAGGCTGACACCAGACTGACACCGTCACGAGGAGAGGCTGACACCAGACTGACACCGTCACTAGCGAGGCTGACACCAGACCGACTCCGTCACTAGCGAGGCTGACACCAGACCGACCCCGTCACGAGGCGAGGATGACACCAGACCGACACCGTCACTAGCGAGGATGACACCAGACCGACACCGTCACTAGCGAGGATGACACCAGACCGACACCGTCACGAGGCGAGGCTGACACCAGACCGACACCGTCACGAGGCGAGGCTGACACCAGACCGACCCCGTCACTAGCGAGGCTGACACCAGACCGACCCCGTCACTAGCGAGGCTGACACCAGACGGACACCGTCACTAGGAGAGGCTGACACCAGACTGACACCGTCACTAGCGAGGCTGACACCAGACTGACACCGTCACGAGGAGAGGCTGACACCAGACTGAAACCGTCACTAGCGAGGCTGACACCATACCGACCCCGTCACGAGGAGAGGCTGACACCAGACCGACCCCGTCACGAGGAGAGGCTGACACCAGACGGACCCCGTCACGAGGAGAGGCTGACACCAGACCGACACCGTGACGAGGAGAGGCTGACACCAGACCGACCCCGTCACAAGGAGAGGCTGACACCAGACCGACCCCGTCACTAGCGAGGCTGACACCAGACTGACACCGTCACGAGGAGAGGCTGACACCAGACGGACACCGTCACGAGGAGAGGCTGACACCAGACTGACACCGTCACTAGCGAGGATGACACCAGACCGACACCGTCACGAGGCGAGGCTGACACCAGACCGACACCGTCACGAGGCGAGGCTGACACCAGACAGACCCCGTCACTAGCGAGGCTGACACCAGACCGACCCCGTCACTAGCGAGGCTGACACCAGACGGACACCATCACGAGGAGAGGCTGACACCAGACTGAAACCGTCACTAGCGAGGCTGACACCAGACTGACACCGTCACGAGGAGAGGCTGACACCAGACCGACCCCGTCACGAGGAGAGGCTGACACCAGACCGACCCCGTCACTAGCGAGGCTGACACCAGACTGACACCGTCACGAGGAGAGGCTGACACCCTGACACCAGACCGACACCGTCACGAGGAGAGGCTGACACCAGACCGACTCCGTCACTAGCGAGGCTGACACCAGACCGACCCCGTCACGAGGCGAGGATGACACCAGACCGACACCGTCACTAGCGAGGATGACACCAGACCGACACCGTCACGAGGCGAGGCTGACACCAGACCGACCCCGTCACGAGGCGAGGATGACACCAGACCGACACCGTCACTAGCGAGGATGACACCAGACCGACACCGTCACGAGGCGAGGCTGACACCAGACCGACACCGTCACGAGGCGAGGCTGACACCAGACCGACCCCGTCACTAGCGAGGCTGACACCAGACCGACCCCGTCCCTAGCGAGGCTGACACCAGACGGACACCGTCACGAGGAGAGGCTGACACCAGACGGACACCGTCACGAGGAGAGGCTGACACCAGACTGAAACCGTCACTAGCGAGGCTGACACCAGACTGACACCGTCACGAGGAGAGGCTGACACCAGACTGACACCATCACGAGGAGAGGCTGACACCAGACTGACACCGTCACTAGCGAGGCTGACACCAGACTGACACCGTCACTAGCGAGGCTGACACCAGACTGACACCGTCACGAGGAGAGGCTGACACCAGACCGAAACCGTCACTAGCGAGGCTGACACCAGACGGACCCTGTCACGAGGAGAGGCTGACACCAGACCGACACCGTCACGAGGAGAGGCTGACACCAGACCGACACCGTCACGAGGAGAGGCTGACACCAGACCGACTCCGTCACTAGCGAGGCTGACACCAGACCGACCCCGTCACGAGGCGAGGATGACACCAGACCGACACCGTCACTAGCGAGGATGACACCAGACCGACACCGTCACGAGGCGAGGCTGACACCAGACCGACCCCGTCACTAGCGAGGCTGACACCAGACCGACCCCGTCACTAGCGAGGCTGACACCAGACGGACACCGTCACGAGGAGAGGCTGACACCAGACTGAAACCGTCACTAGCGAGGCTGACACCAGACTGACACCGTCACGAGGAGAGGCTGACACCAGACTGAAACCGTCACTAGCGAGGCTGACACCAGACCGACCCCGTCACAAGGAGAGGCTGACACCAGACCGACCCCGTCACTAGCGAGGCTGACACCAGACTGACACCGTCACGAGGAGAGGCTGACACCAGACGGACACCGTCACGAGGAGAGGCTGACACCAGACTGAAACCGTCACTAGCGAGGCTGACACCAGACTGACACCGTCACGAGGAGAGGCTGACACCAGACTGACACCGTCACGAGGAGAGGCTGACACCAGACTGACACCGTCACTAGCGAGGCTGACACCAGACTGACACCGTCACGAGGAGAGGCTGACACCAGACCGAAACCGTCACTAGCGAGGCTGTCACCAGACGGACCCTGTCACGAGGAGAGGCTGACACCAGACCGACACCGTCACGAGGAGAGGCTGACACCAGACCGACACCGTCACGAGGAGAGGCTGACACCAGACCGACTCCGTCACTAGCGAGGCTGACACCAGACCGACCCCGTCACTAGCGAGGCTGACACCAGACCGACCCCGTCACTAGCGAGGCTGACACCAGACGGACACCGTCACGAGGAGAGGCTGACACCAGACTGAAACCGTCACTAGCGAGGCTGACACCAGACTGACACCGTCACTAGCGAGGCTGACACCAGACTGACACCGTCACGAGGAGAGGCTGACACCAGACTGAAACCGTCACTAGCGAGGCTGACACCAGACCGACCCCGTCACGAGGAGAGGCTGACACCAGACCGACCCCGTCACGAGGAGAGGCTGACACCAGACCGACACCGTCACGAGGAGAGGCTGACACCAGACCGACACCGTCACGAGGAGAGGCTGACACCAGACCGACCCCGTCACGAGGAGAGGCTGACACCAGACCGACCCCGTCACTAGCGAGGCTGACACCAGACTGACACCGTCACGAGGAGAGGCTGACACCAGACTGACACCGTCACGAGGAGAGGCTGACACCAGACTGACACCGTCACTAGCGAGGCTGACACCAGACCGACTCCGTCACTAGCGAGGCTGACACCAGACCGACCCCGTCACGAGGCGAGGATGACACCAGACCGACACCGTCACTAGCGAGGATGACACCAGACCGACACCGTCACTAGCGAGGATGACACCAGACCGACACCGTCACGAGGCGAGGCTGACACCAGACCGACACCGTCACGAGGCGAGGCTGACACCAGACCGACCCCGTCACTAGCGAGGCTGACACCAGACCGACCCCGTCACTAGCGAGGCTGACACCAGACGGACACCGTCACTAGGAGAGGCTGACACCAGACTGAAACCGTCACTAGCAAGGCTGACACCATACCGACCCCGTCACGAGGAGAGGCTGACACCAGACCGACCCCGTCACGAGGAGAGGCTGACACCAGACGGACCCCGTCACGAGGAGAGGCTGACACCAGACCGACACCGTGACGAGGAGAGGCTGACACCAGACCGACCCCGTCACAAGGAGAGGCTGACACCAGACCGACCCCGTCACTAGCGAGGCTGACACCAGACTGACACCGTCACGAGGAGAGGCTGACACCAGACGGACACCGTCACGAGGAGAGGCTGACACCAGACTGAAACCGTCACTAGCGAGGCTGACACCAGACTGACACCGTCACGAGGAGAGGCTGACACCAGACTGACACCGTCACGAGGAGAGGCTGACACCAGACTGACACCGTCACTAGCGAGGCTGACACCAGACTGACACCGTCACGAGGAGAGGCTGACACCAGACCGAAACCGTCACTAGCGAGGCTGACACCAGACGGACCCTGTCACGAGGAGAGGCTGACACCAGACCGACACCGTCACGAGGAGAGGCTGACACCAGACCGACACCGTCACGAGGAGAGGCTGACACCAGACCGACTCCGTCACTAGCGAGGCTGACACCAGACCGACCCCGTCACGAGGCGAGGATGACACCAGACCGACACCGTCACTAGCGAGAATGACACCAGACCGACACCGTCACGAGGCGAGGCTGACACCAGACCGACACCGTCACGAGGCGAGGCTGACACCAGACCGACCCCGTCACTAGCGAGGCTGACACCAGACCGACCCCGTCACTAGCGAGGCTGACACCAGACGGACACCGTCACGAGGAGAGGCTGACACCAGACTGATACCGTCACTAGCGAGGCTGACACCAGACCGACCCCGTCACGAGGAGAGGCTGACACCAGACCGACCCCGTCACGAGGAGAGGCTGACACCAGACAGACCCCGTCACGAGGAGAGGCTGACACCAGACCGACACCGTCACGAGGAGAGGCTGACACCAGACCGACCCCGTCACGAGGAGAGGCTGACACCAGACCGACCCCGTCACTAGCGAGGCTGACACCAGACTGACACCGTCACGAGGAGAGGCTGACACCAGACGGACACCGTCACGAGGAGAGGCTGACACCAGACTGAAACCGTCACTAGCGAGGCTGACACCAGACTGACACCGTCACGAGGAGAGGCTGACACCAGACTGACACCGTCACGAGGAGAGGCTGACACCAGACTGACACCGTCACTAGCGAGGCTGACACCAGACTGACACCGTCACTAGCGAGGCTGACACCAGACTGACACCGTCACGAGGAGAGGCTGACACCAGACCAAAACCGTCACTAGCGAGGCTGACACCAGACGGACCCTGTCACGAGGAGAGGCTGACACCAGACCGACACCGTCACGAGGAGAGGCTGACACCAGACCGACACCGTCACGAGGAGAGGCTGACACCAGACCGACTCCGTCACTAGCGAGGCTGACACCAGACCGACCCCGTCACGAGGCGAGGATGACACCAGACTTAAACCGTCACCAGCGAGGCTGACACCAGACCGACCCCGTCACGAGGAGAGGCTGACACCAGACCGACCCCGTCACGAGGAGAGGCTGACACCAGACGGACCCCGTCACGAGGAGAGGCTGACACCAGACCGACACCGTCACGAGGAGAGGCTGACACCAGACCGACCCCGTCACGAGGAGAGGCTGACACCAGACCGACACCGTCACGAGGAGAGGCTGACACCAGACCGACCCCGTCACGAGGAGAGGCTGACACCAGACCGACCCCGTCACTAGCAAGGCTGACACCAGACTGACACCATCACGAGGAGAGGCTGACACCAGACGGACACCGTCACGAGGAGAGGCTGACACCAGACTGAAACCGTCACTAGCGAGGCTGACACCAGACTGACACCGTCACGAGGAGAGGCTGACACCAGACCGAAACCGTCACTAGCGAGGCTGACACCAGACGGACCCTGTCATGAGGAGAGGCTGACACCAGACCGAGACCAACACGAGGAGAGGCTGACACCAGACCGACACCGTCACGAGGAGAGGCTGACACCAGACCGACACCGTCACGAGGAGAGGCTGACACCAGACCGACACCGTCACGAGGAGAGGCTGACACCAGACGGACACCGTCACGAGGAGAGGCTGACACCAGACTGAAACCGTCACTAGCGAGGCTGACACCAGACTGACACCGTCACGAGGAGAGGCTGACACCAGACGGACCCCGTCACGAGGAGAGGCTGACACCAGACTGAAACCGTCACTAGCGAGGCTGACACCAGACTGACACCGTCACGAGGAGAGGCTGACACCAGACCGACCCCGTCACTAGCGAGGCTGACACCAGACTGACACCGTCACGAGGAGAGGCTGACACCAGACTGAAACCGTCACTAGCGAGGCTGACACCAGACTGACACCGTCACTAGCGAGTCTGACACCAGACTGACACCGTCACGAGGAGAGGCTGACACCAGACTGAAACCGTCACTAGCGAGGCTGACACCAGACCGACCCCGTCACGAGGAGAGGCTGACACCAGACCGACCCCGTCACGAGGAGAGGCTGACACCAGACGGACCCCGTCACGAGGAGAGGCTGACACCAGACCGACCCCGTCACGAGGAGAGGCTGACACCAGACCGACCCCGTCAGTAGCGAGGCTGACACCAGACTGACACCGTCACGAGGAGAGGCTGACACCAGACGGACACCGTCACGAGGAGAGGCTGACACCAGACTGACAACGTCACTAGCGAGGCTGACACCAGACTGACACCGTCACTAGCGAGGCTGACACCAGACTGACACCGTCACGAGGAGAGGCTGACACCAGACCGAAACCGTCACTAGCGAGGCTGACACCAGACGGACCCTGTCACGAGGAGAGGCTGACACCAGACCGACACCGTCACGAGGAGAGGCTGACACCAGACCGACACCGTCACGAGGAGAGGCTGACACCAGACCGACTCCGTCACTAGCGAGGCTGACACCAGACCGACCCCGTCACGAGGCGAGGATGACACCAGACCGACACCGTCACGAGGCGAGGCTGACACCAGACCGACACCGTCACGAGGCGAGGCTGACACCAGACCGACCCCGTCACTAGCGAGGCTGACACCAGACCGACCCCGTCACTAGCGAGGCTGACACCAGACGGACACCGTCACGAGGAGAGGCTGACACCAGACTGAAACCGTCACTAGCGAGGCTGACACCAGACTGACACCGTCACGAGGAGAGGCTGACACCAGACTGACACTGTCACGAGGAGAGGCTGACACCAGACTGAATCCGTCACTAGCGAGGCTGACACCAGACTGACACCGTCACGAGGAGAGGTTGACACCAGACCGACCCCGTCACTAGCGAGGCTGACACCAGACTGACACCGTCACGAGGAGAGGCTGACACCAGACTGACACCGTCACTAGCGAGGCTGACACCAGACTGACACCGTCACGAGGAGAGGCTGACACCAGACTGAAACCGTCACTAGCGAGGCTGACACCAGACCGACCCCGTCACGAGGAGAGGCTGACACCAGACGGACACCGTCACGAGGAGAGGCTGACACCAGACTGAAACCGTCACTAGCGAGGCTGACACCAGACTGACACCGTCACGAGGAGAGGCTGACACCAGACTGACACCGTCACGAGGAGAGGCTGACACCAGACTGAAACCGTCACTAGCGAGGCTGACACCAGACTGACACCGTCACGAGGAGAGGCTGACACCAGACTGAAACCGTCACTAGCGAGGCTGACACCAGACTGACACCGTCACTAGCGAGGCTGACACCAGACTGACACCGTCACGAGGAGAGGCTGACACCAGACTGAAACCGTCACTAGCGAGGCTGACACCAGACCGACCCCGTCACTAGCGAGGCTGACACCAGACTGACACCGTCACGAGGAGAGGCTGACACCAGACCGAAACCGTCACTAGCGAGGCTGACACCAGACGGACCCTGTCATGAGGAGAGGCTGACACCAGACCGAGACCGTCACGAGGAGAGGCTGACACCAGACCGACACCGTCACGAGGAGAGGCTGACACCAGACCGACACCGTCACGAGGAGAGGCTGACACCAGACCGACACCGTCACGAGGAGAGGCTGACACCAGACGGACACCGTCACGAGGAGAGGCTGACACCAGACTGAAACCGTCACTAGCGAGGCTGACACCAGACTGACACCGTCACGAGGAGAGGCTGACACCAGACGGACCCCGTCACGAGGAGAGGCTGACACCAGACTGAAACCGTCACTAGCGAGGCTGACACCAGACTGACACCGTCACGAGGAGAGGCTGACACCAGACCGACCCCGTCACTAGCGAGGCTGACACCAGACTGACACCGTCACGAGGAGAGGCTGACACCAGACTGAAACCGTCACTAGCGAGGCTGACACCAGACTGACACCGTCACTAGCGAGTCTGACACCAGACTGACACCGTCACGAGGAGAGGCTGACACCAGACTGAAACCGTCACTAGCGAGGCTGACACCAGACCGACCCCGTCACGAGGAGAGGCTGACACCAGACCGACCCCGTCACGAGGAGAGGCTGACACCAGACGGACCCCGTCACGAGGAGAGGCTGACACCAGACCGACCCCGTCACGAGGAGAGGCTGACACCAGACCGACCCCGTCAGTAGCGAGGCTGACACCAGACTGACACCGTCACGAGGAGAGGCTGACACCAGACGGACACCGTCACGAGGAGAGGCTGACACCAGACTGACAACGTCACTAGCGAGGCTGACACCAGACTGACACCGTCACTAGCGAGGCTGACACCAGACTGACACCGTCACGAGGAGAGGCTGACACCAGACCGAAACCGTCACTAGCAAGGCTGACACCAGACGGACCCTGTCACGAGGAGAGGCTGACACCAGACCGACACCGTCACGAGGAGAGGCTGACACCAGACCGACACCGTCACGAGGAGAGGCTGACACCAGACCGACTCCGTCACTAGCGAGGCTGACACCAGACCGACCCCGTCACGAGGCGAGGATGACACCAGACCGACACCGTCACGAGGCGAGGCTGACACCAGACCGACACCGTCACGAGGCGAGGCTGACACCAGACCGACCCCGTCACTAGCGAGGCTGACACCAGACCGACCCCGTCACTAGCGAGGCTGACACCAGACGGACACCGTCACGAGGAGAGGCTGACACCAGACTGAAACCGTCACTAGCGAGGCTGACACCAGACTGACACCGTCACGAGGAGAGGCTGACACCAGACTGACACTGTCACGAGGAGAGGCTGACACCAGACTGAAACCGTCACTAGCGAGGCTGACACCAGACTGACACCGTCACGAGGAGAGGTTGACACCAGACCGACCCCGTCACTAGCGAGGCTGACACCAGACTGACACCGTCACGAGGAGAGGCTGACACCAGACTGAAACCGTCACTAGCGAGGCTGACACCAGACTGACACCGTCACGAGGAGAGGCTGACACCAGACTGACACCGTCACGAGGAGAGGCTGACACCAGACTGAAACCGTCACTAGCGAGGCTGACACCAGACTGACACCGTCACGAGGAGAGGCTGACACCAGACTGAAACCGTCACTAGCGAGGCTGACACCAGACTGACACCGTCACTAGCGAGGCTGACACCAGACTGACACCGTCACGAGGAGAGGCTGACACCAGACTGAAACCGTCACTAGCGAGGCTGACACCAGACCGACCCCGTCACGAGGAGTGGCTGACACCAGACCGACCCCGTCAAGAGGAGAGGCTGACACCAGACGGACCCCGTCACGAGGAGAGGCTGACACCAGACCGACACCGTCACGAGGAGAGGCTGACACCAGACGGACCCCGTCACGAGGAGAGGCTGACACCAGACCGACCCCGTCACTAGCGAGGCTGACACCAGACTGACACCATCACGAGGAGAGGCTGACACCAGACGGACACCGTCACGAGGAGAGGCTGACACCAGGCTGAAACCGTCACTAGCGAGGCTGACACCAGACTGACACCGTCACGAGGAGAGGCTGACACCAGACGGACACCGTCACGAGGAGAGGCTGACACCAGGCTGAAACCGTCACTAGCGAGGCTGACACCAGACTGACACCGTCACGAGGAGAGGCTGACATGAGACTGACACCGTCACGAGGCGAGGCTGACACCAGACCGACCCCGTCACTAGCGAGGCTGACACCAGACGGACACCGTCACGAGGAGAGGCTGACACCAGACTGAAACAGTCACTAGCGAGGCTGACACCAGACTGACACCGTCACGAGGAGAGGCTGACACCAGACCGACCCCGTCACGAGGAGAGGCTGACACCAGACCGACCCCGTCACTAGCGAGGCTGACACCAGACTGACACCGTCACGAGGAGAGGCTGACACCAGACCGACCCCGTCACTAGCGAGGCTGACACCAGACCGACCCCGTCACGAGGAGAGGCTGACACCAGACCGACCCCGTCACTAGCGAGGCTGACACCAGACTGAAACCGTCACGAGGAGAGGCTGACACCAGACTGAAACCGTCACTAGCGAGGCTGACACCAGACTGACACCGTCACGAGGAGAGGCTGACACCAGACTGAAACCGTCACTAGCGAGGCTGACACCAGACTGACACCGTCACGAGGAGAGGCTGACACCAGACTGAAACCGTCACTAGCGAGGCTGACACCAGACTGACACCGTCACTAGCGAGGCTGACACCAGACTGACACCGTCACGAGGAGAGGCTGACACCAGACTGAAACCGTCACTAGCGAGGCTGACACCAGACCGACCCCGTCACGAGGAGAGGCTGACACCAGACCGACCCCGTCACGAGGAGAGGCTGACACCAGACAGACCCCGTCACGAGGAGAGGCTGACACCAGACCGACCCCGTCACTAGCGAGGCTGACACCAGACGGACACCGTCACGAGGAGAGGCTGACACCAGACTGAAACCGTCACTAGCGAGGCTGACACCAGACCGACCCCCGTCACGAGGAGAGGCTGACACCAGACCGACCCCGTCACGAGGAGAGGCTGACACCAGACCGACACCGTCACGAGGCGAGGCTGACACCAGACCGACCCCGTCACTAGCGAGGCTGACACCAGACCGACCCCGTCACTAGCGAGGCTGACACCAGACCGACACCGTCACGAGGCGAGGCTGACACCAGACTGATACCGTCACTAGCGAGGCTGACACCAGACTGACACCGTCACGAGGAGAGGCTGACACCAGACTGACACCGTCACGAGGAGAGGCTGACACCAGACGGACACCGTCACGAGGAGAGGCTGACACCAGACTGAAACCGTCACTAGCGAGGCTGACACCAGACTGACACCGTCACGAGGAGAGGCTGACACCAGACTGACACCGTCACGAGGAGAGGCTGACACCAGACTGACACCGTCACTAGCGAGGCTGACACCAGACTGACACCGTCACTAGCGAGGCTGACACCAGACTGACACCGTCACGAGGAGAGGCTGACACCAGACCGAAACCGTCACTAGCGTGGCTGACAACAGACGGACCCTGTCACGAGGAGAGGCTGACACCAGACCGACACCGTCACGAGGAGAGGCTGACACCAGACCGACATCGTCACGAGGAGAGGCTGACACCAGACCGACTCCGTCACTAGCGAGGCTGACACCAGACTGACCCCGTCACGAGGCGAGGATGACACCAGACCGACACCGTCACTAGCGAGGATGACACCAGACCGACACCGTCACGAGGCGAGGCTGACACCAGACCGACACCGTCACGAGGCGAGGCTGACACCAGACCGACCCCGTCACTAGCGAGGCTGACACCAGACAGACACCGTCACGAGGAGAGGCTGACACCAGACTGAAACCGTCACTAGCGAGGCTGACACCAGACCAACCCCGTCACGAGGAGAGGCTGACACCAGACTGACACCGTCACGAGGAGAGGCTGACACCAGACGGACACCGTCACGAGGAGAGGCTGACACCAGACTGAAACCGTCACTAGCGAGGCTGACACCAGACTGACACCGTCACGAGGAGAGGCTGACACCAGACTGACACCGTCACGAGGAGAGGCTGACACCAGACTGACACCGTCACTAGCGAGGCTGACACCAGACTGACACCGTCACTAGCGAGGCTGACACCAGACTGACACCATCACTAGCGAGGCTGACACCAGACTGACACCGTCACGAGGAGAGGCTGACACCAGACCGAAACCGTCACTAGCGAGGCTGACACCAGACGGACCCTGTCACGAGGAGAGGCTGACACCAGACCGACACCGTCACGAGGAGAGGCTGACACCAGACCGACACTGTCACGAGGAGAGGCTGACACCAGACCGACTCCGTCACTAGCGAGGCTGACACCAGACCGACCCCGTCACGAGGCGAGGATGACACCAGACCGACACCGTCACTAGCGAGCATGACAACAGACCGACACCGTCACGAGGCGAGGCTGACACCAGACCGACACCGTCACGAGGCGAGGCTGACACCAGACCGACCCCGTCACTAGCGAGGCTGACACCAGACGGACACCGTCACGAGGAGAGGCTGACACCAGACTGAAACCGTCACTAGCGAGGCTGACACCAGACCAACCCCGTCACGAGGAGAGGCTGACACCAGACTGACACCGTCATGAGGAGAGGCTGACACCAGACTGACACCGTCACGAGGAGAGGCTGACACCAGACTGAAACCGTCACTAGCGAGGCTGACACCAGACTGACACCGTCACGAGGAGAGGCTGACACCAGACTGACACCGTCACGAGGAGAGGCTGACACCAGACTGAAACCGTCACTAGCGAGGCTGACACCAGACTGACACCGTCACGAGGAGAGGCTGACACCAGACTGAAACCGTCACTAGCGAGGCTGACACCAGACTGACACCGTCACTAGCGAGGCTGACACCAGACCGACCCCGTCACGAGGAGAGGCTGACACCAGACCGACCCCGTCACTAGCGAGGCTGACACCAGACTGACACCGTCACGAGGAGAGGCTGACACCAGACGGACACCGTCACGAGGAGAGGCTGACAACAGACTGAAACCGTCACTAGCGAGGCTGAAACCAGACTGACACCGTCACGAGGAGAGGCTGACACCAGACCGACCCCGTCACGAGGAGAGGCTGACACCAGACGGACACCGTCACGAGGAAAGGCTGACACCAGACTGAAACCGTCACTAGCGAGGCTGACACCAGACTGACAACGTCACGAGGAGAGGCTGACACCAGACTGACACCGTCACGAGGAGAGGCTGACACCAGACTGACACCGTCACTAGCGAGGCTGACACCAGACCGACCCCGTCACGAGGAGAGGCTGACACCAGACCGACACCGTCACGAGGAGAGGCTGACACCAGACCGACCCCGTCACGAGGAGAGGCTGACACCAGACCGACCCCGTCACTAGCGAGGCTGACACCAGACTGACACCGTCACGAGGAGAGGCTGACACCAGACTGACACCGTCACGAGGAGAGGCTGACACCAGACTGAAACCGTCACTAGCGAGGCTGACACCAGACTGACACCGTCACGAGGAGAGGCTGACACCAGACTGACACCGTCACGAGGAGAGGCTGACACCAGACTGACACCGTCACTAGCGAGGCTGACACCAGACTGACACCGTCACGAGGAGAGGCTGACACCAGACCGAAACCGTCACTAGCGAGGCTGACACCAGACGGACCCTGTCACGAGGAGAGGCTGACACCAGACCGACACCGTCACGAGGAGAGGCTGACACCATTCCGACACCGTCACGAGGAGAAGCTGACACCAGACCGACTCCGTCACTAGCGAGGCTGACACCAGACCGACCCCGTCACGAGGCGAGGATGACACCAGACCGACACCGTCACTAGCGAGGATGACACCAGACCGACACCGTCACGAGGCGAGGCTGACACCAGACCGACACCGTCACGAGACGAGGCTGACACCAGACCGACCCCGTCACTAGCGAGGCTGACACCAGACCGACCCCGTCACTAGCGAGGCTGACACCAGACGGACACCGTCACGAGAAGAGGCTGACACCAGACTGAAACCGTCACTAGCGAGGCTGACACCAGACTGACACCGTCACGAGGAGAGGCTGACACCAGACTGACACCGTCACTAGCGAGGCTGACACCAGACTGACACCGTCACGAGGAGAGGCTGACACCAGACTGACACCGTCACGAGGAGAGGCTGACACCAGACTGACACCGTCACGAGGAGAGGCTGACACCAGACGGACCCTGTCACGAGGAGAGGCTGACACCAGACCGACACCGTCACGAGGAGAGGCTGACACCAGACCGACCCCGTCACTAGCGAGGCTGACACCAGACTGACACCGTCACGAGGAGAGGCTGACACCAGACGGACACCGTCACGAGGAGAGGCTGACACCAGACTGAAACCGTCACTAGCGAGGCTGACACCAGACTGACACCGTCACGAGGAGAGGCTGACACCAGACCGAAACCGTCACTAGCGAGGCTGACACCAGACGGACCCTGTCACGAGGAGAGGCTGACACCAGACCGACACCGTCACGAGGAGAGGCTGACACCAGACCGACACCGTCACTAGCGAGGCTGACACCAGACTGACACCGTCACGAGGAGAGGCTGACACCAGACCGAAACCGTCACTAGCGAGGCTGACACCAGACGGACCCTGTCACGAGGAGAGGCTGACACCAGACCGACACCGTCACGAGGAGAGGCTGACACCATTCCGACACCGTCACGAGGAGAAGCTGACACCAGACCAAAACCGTCACTAGCGAGGCTGACACCATTCCGACACCGTCACGAGGAGAAGCTGACACCAGACCAAAACCGTCACTAGCGAGGCTGACACCAGACCGACCCCGTCACGAGGCGAGGATGACACCAGACCGACACCGTCACTAGCGAGGATGACACCAGACCGACACCGTCACGAGGCGAGGCTGACACCAGACCGACACCGTCACGAGACGAGGCTGACACCAGACCGACCCCGTCACTAGCGAGGCTGACACCAGACCGACCCCGTCACTAGCGAGGCTGACACCAGACGGACACCGTCACGAGAAGAGGCTGACACCAGACTGAAACCGTCACTAGCGAGGCTGACACCAGACTGACACCGTCACGAGGAGAGGCTGACACCAGACTGACACCGTCACTAGCGAGGCTGACACCAGACCGACCCCGTCACGAGGCGAGGATGACACCAGACCGACACCGTCACTAGCGAGGATGACACCAGACCGACACCGTCACGAGGCGAGGCTGACACCAGACCGACACCGTCACGAGGCGAGGCTGACACCAGACCGACCCCGTCACTAGCGAGGCTGACACCAGACCGACCCCGTCTCTAGCGAGGCTGACACCAGACGGACACCGTCACGAGGAGAGGCTGACACCAGACTGAAACCGTCACTAGCGAGGCTGACACCAGACTGACACCGTCACGAGGAGAGGCTGACACCAGACCGACCCCGTCACGAGGAGAGGCTGACACCAGACCGACCCCGTCACTAGCGAGGCTGACACCAGACTGACACCGTCACGAGGAGAGGCTGACACCAGACTGAAACCGTCACTAGCGAGGCTGACACCAGACTGACACCGTCACTAGCGAGGCTGACACCAGACTGACACCGTCACGAGGAGAGGCTGACACCAGACTGAAACCGTCACTAGCGAGGCTGACACCAGACTGACACCGTCACGAGGCGAGGCTGACACCAGACCGACACCGTCACGAGGCGAGGCTGACACCAGACCGACCCCGTCACTAGCAAGGCTGACACCAGACCGACCCCGTCACTAGCGAGGCTGACACCAGACGGACACCGTCACGAGGAGAGGCTGACACCAGACTGAAACCGTCACTAGCGAGGCTGACACCAGACTGACACCGTCACGAGGAGAGGCTGACACCAGACCGACCCCGTCACGAGGAGAGGCTGACACCAGACTGACACCGTCACGAGGAGAGGCTGACACCAGACTGAAACCGTCACTAGCGAGGCTGACACCAGACTGACACCGTCACGAGGAGAGGCTGACACCAGACTGACACCGTCACGAGGAGAGGCTGACACCAGACTGAAACCGTCACTAGCGAGGCTGACACCAGACTGACACCGTCACGAGGAGAGGCTGACACCAGACTGACACCGTCACGAGGAGAGGCTGACACCAGACTGAAACCGTCACTAGCGAGGCTGACACCAGACTGACACTGTCACTAGCGAGGCTGACACCAGACTGACACCGTCACGAGGAGAGGCTGACACCAGACCGAAACCGTCACTAGCGAGGCTGACACCAGACGGACCCTGTCACGAGGAGAGGCTGACACCAGACCGACACCGTCACGAGGAGAGGCTGACACCAGACCGACACCGTCACGAGGAGAGGCTGACACCAGACCGACACCGTCACGAGGAGAGGCTGACACCAGATTGACTCCGTCACTAGCGAGGCTGACACCAGACCGACCCCGTCACGAGGCGAGGATGACAACAGACCGACACCGTCACTAGCGAGGATGACACCAGACCGACACCGTCACGAGGCGAGGCTGACACCAGACCGACACCGTCACGAGGTGAGGCTGACACCAGACCGACCCCGTCACTAGCGAGGCTGACACCAGACCGACCCCGTCACTAGCGAGGCTGACACCAGACGGACACCGTCACGAGGAGAGGCTGACACCAGACTGAAACCGTCACTAGCGAGGCTGACACCAGACTGACACCGTCACGAGGAGAGGCTGACACCAGACGGACCCCGTCACGAGGAGAGGCTGACACCAGACCGACACCGTCACGAGGAGAGGCTGACACCAGACCGACCCCGTCACGAGGAGAGGCTGACACCAGACCGACCCCGTCACTAGCGAGGCTGACACCAGACTGACACCGTCACGAGGAGAGGCTGACACCAGACGAACACCGTCACGAGGAGAGGCTGACACCAGACTGAAACCGTCACTAGCGAGGCTGACACCAGACCGACCCCGTCACTAGCGAGGCTGACACCAGACTGACACCGTCACGAGGAGAGGCTGACACCAGACTGAAACCGTCACTAGCGAGGCTGACACCAGACTGACACGGTCACGAGGAGAGGCTGACACCAGACGGACACCGTCACGAGGAGAGGCTGACACCAGACGGACCCCGTCACGAGGAGAGGCTGACACCAGACCGACCCCGTCACGAGGAGAGGCTGACACCAGACCGACCCCGTCACTAGCGAGGCTGACACCAGACTGACACCGTCACGAGGAGAGGCTGACACCAGACTGACACCGTCACGAGGCGAGGCTGACACCAGACCGACCCCGTCACTAGCGAGGCTGACACCAGACCGACCCCGTCACTAGCGAGGCTGACACCAGACGGACACCGTCACGAGGAGAGGCTGACACCAGAATGAAACCGTCACTAGCGAGGCTGACACCAGACTGACACCGTCACGAGGAGAGGCTGACACCAGACTGACACCGTCACGAGGAGAGGCTGACACCAGACTGAAACCGTCACTAGTGAGGCTGACACCAGACTGACACCGTCACGAGGAGAGGCTGACACCAGACTGACACCGTCACGAGGAGAGGCTGACACCAGACTGAAACCGTCACTAGCGAAGCTGACACCAGACTGACACCGTCACTAGCGAGGCTGACACCAGACTGACACCGTCACGAGGAGAGGCTGACACCAGACTGAAACCGTCACTAGCGAGGCTGACACCAGACGGACCCCGTCACGAGGAGAGGCTGACACCAGACCGACCCCGTCACTAGCGAGGCTGACACCAGACTGACACCGTCACGAGGAGAGGCTGACACCAGACGGACACCGTCACGAGGAGAGGCTGACACCAGACTGACACCGTCACTAGCGAGGCTGACACCAGACTGACACCGTCACGAGGAGAGGCTGACACCAGACCGAAACCGTCACTAGCGAGGCTGACACCAGACGGACCCTGTCACGAGGAGAGGCTGACACCAGACCGACACCGTCACGAGGAGAGGCTGACACCAGACCGACTCCGTCACTAGCGAGGCTGACACCAGACCGACCCCGTCACGAGGCGAGGATGACACCAGACCGACACCGTCACTAGCGAGGATGACACCAGACCGACACCGTCACGAGGCGAGGCTGACACCAGACCGACACCGTCACGAGGCGAGGCTGACACCAGACCGACCCCGTCACTAGCGAGGCTGACACCAGACCGACCCCGTCACTAGCGAGGCTGACACCAGACGGACACCGTCACGAGGAGAGGCTGACACCAGACTGAAACAGTCACCTGCGAGGCTGACACCAGACTGACACCGTCACGAGGAGAGGCTGACACCAGACCGACCCCGTCACGAGGAGAGGCTGACACCAGACCGACCCCGTCACTAGCGAGGCTGACACCAGACTGACACCGTCACGAGGAGAGGCTGACACCAGACTGAAACCGTCACTAGCGAGGCTGACACCAGACTGACATCGTCACTAGCGAGGCTGACACCAGACTGACACCGTCACGAGGAGAGGCTGACACCAGACTGAAACCGTCACTAGCGAGGCTGACACCAGACCGACCCCGTCACGAGGAGAGGCTGACACCAGACCGACCCCGTCACGAGGAGAGGCTGACACCAGACGGACCCCGTCACGAGGAGAGGCTGACACCAGACCGACACCGTCACGAGGAGAGGCTGACACCAGACCGACCCCGTCACGAGGAGAGGCTGACACCAGACCGACCCCGTCACTAGCGAGGCTGACACCAGACTGACACCGTCACGAGGAGAGGCTGACACCAGACGGACACCGTCACGAGGAGAGGCTGACACCAGACTGAAACCGTCACTAGCGAGGCTGACACCAGACTGACACCGTCACGAGGAGAGGCTGACACCAGACTGACACCGTCACGAGGAGAGGCTGACACCAGACTGACACCGTCACTAGCGAGGCTGACACCAGACCGACCCCGTCACTAGCAAGGCTGACACCCGACGGACACCGTCACGAGGAGAGGCTGACACCAGACCGACACCGTCACGAGGAGAGGCTGACACCAGACCGACTCCGTCACTAGCGAGGCTGACACCAGACCGACCCCGTCACGAGGCGAGGATGACACCAGACCGACACCGTCACTAGCGAGGATGACACCAGACCGACACCGTCACGAGGCGAGGCTGACACCAGACCGACACCGTCACGAGGCGAGGCTGACACCAGACCGACCCCGTCACTAGCGAGGCTGACACCAGACCGACCCCGTCACTAGCGAGGCTGACACCAGACGGACACTGTCACGAGGAGAGGCTGACACCAGACTGAAACCGTCACTAGCGAGGCTGACACCAGACTGACACCATCACGAGGAGAGGCTGACACCAGACTGACACCGTCACGAGGAGAGGCTGACACCAGACTGAAACCGTCACGAGGAGAGGCTGACACCAGACTGAAACCGTCACTAGCGAGGCTAACACCAGACTGACACCGTCACGAGGAGAGGCTGACACCAGACTGAAACCGTCACTAGCGAGGCTGACACCAGACTGAAACCGTCACTAGCGAGGCTGACACCAGACTGACACCGTCACGAGGCGAGGCTGACACCAGACCGACACCGTCACGAGGCGAGGCTGACACCAGACCGACCCCGTCACTAGCGAGGCTGACACCAGACCGACCCCGTCACTAGCGAGGCTGACACCAGACGGACACCGTCACGAGGAGAGGCTGACACCAGACTGAAACCGTCACTAGCGAGGCTGACACCAGACTGACACCGTCACGAGAAGAGGCTGACACCAGACCGACCCCGTCACGAGGAGAGGCTGACACCAGACTGACACCGTCACGAGGAGAGGCTGACACCAGACTGAAACCGTCACTAGCGAGGCTGACACCAGACTGACACCGTCACGAGGAGAGGCTGACACCAGACTGACACCGTCACGAGGAGAGGCTGACACCAGACTGAAACCGTCACTAGCGAGGCTGACACCAGACTGACACCGTCACGAGGAGAGGCTGACACCAGACTGACACCGTCACGAGGAGAGGCTGACACCAGACTGACACCGTCACTAGCGAGGCTGACACCAGACTGACACCGTCACGAGGAGAGGCTGACACCAGACCGAAACCGTCACTAGCGAGGCTGACACCAGACGGACCCTGTCACGAGGAGAGGCTGACACCAGACCGACACCGTCACGAGGAGAGGCTGACACCATTCCGACACCGTCACGAGGAGAAGCTGACACCAGACCGACTCCGTCACTAGCGAGGCTGACACCAGACCGACCCCGTCACGAGGCGAGGATGACACCAGACCGACACCGTCACTAGCGAGGATGACACCAGACCGACACCGTCACGAGGCGAGGCTGACACCAGACCGACACCGTCACGAGACGAGGCTGACACCAGACTGACACCGTCACGAGGAGAGGCTGACACCAGACTGAAACCGTCACTAGCGAGGCTGACACCAGACTGACACCGTCACGAGGAGAGGCTGACACCAGACTGACACCGTCACGAGGAGAGGCTGACACCAGACTGACACCGTCACTAGCGAGGCTGACACCAGACTGACACCGTCACGAGGAGAGGCTGACACCAGACCGAAACCGTCACTAGCGAGGCTGACACCAGACGGACCCTGTCACGAGGAGAGGCTGACACCAGACCGACACCGTCACGAGGAGAGGCTGACACCATTCCGACACCGTCACGAGGAGAAGCTGACACCAGACCGACTCCGTCACTAGCGAGGCTGACACCAGACCGACCCCGTCACGAGGCGAGGATGACACCAGACCGACACCGTCACTAGCGAGGATGACACCAGACCGACACCGTCACGAGGCGAGGCTGACACCAGACCGACACCGTCACGAGACGAGGCTGACACCAGACCGACCCCGTCACTAGCGAGGCTGACACCAGACCGACCCCGTCACTAGCGAGGCTGACACCAGACGGACACCGTCACGAGGAGAGGCTGACACCAGACTGAAACCGTCACTAGCGAGGCTGACACCAGACTGACACCGTCACGAGGAGAGGCTGACACCAGACTGACACCGTCACTAGCGAGGCTGACACCAGACTGACACCGTCACGAGGAGAGGCTGACACCAGACTGACACCGTCACGAGGAGAGGCTGACACCAGACTGACACCGTCACGAGGAGAGGCTGACACCAGACGGACCCTGTCACGAGGAGAGGCTGACACCAGACCGACACCGTCACGAGGAGAGGCTGACACCAGACCGACCCCGTCACTAGCGAGGCTGACACCAGACTGACACCGTCACGAGGAGAGGCTGACACCAGACGGACACCGTCACGAGGAGAGGCTGACACCAGACCGAAACCGTCACTAGCGAGGCTGACACCAGACGGACCCTGTCACGAGGAGAGGCTGACACCAGACCGACACCGTCACGAGGAGAGGCTGACACCAGACCGACACCGTCACGAGGAGAGGCTGACACCAGACCGACTCCGTCACTAGCGAGGCTGACACCAGACCGACCCCGTCACGAGGCGAGGATGACACCAGACCGACACCGTCACTAGCGAGGATGACACCAGACCGACACCGTCACGAGGCGAGGCTGACACCAGACCGACACCGTCACGAGGCGAGGCTGACACCAGACCGACCCCGTCACTAGCGAGGCTGACACCAGACCGACCCCGTCTCTAGCGAGGCTGACACCAGACGGACACCGTCACGAGGAGAGGCTGACACCAGACTGAAACCGTCACTAGCGAGGCTGACACCAGACTGACACCGTCACGAGGAGAGGCTGACACCAGACCGACCCCGTCACGAGGAGAGGCTGACACCAGACCGACCCCGTCACTAGCGAGGCTGACACCAGACTGACACCGTCACGAGGAGAGGCTGACACCAGACTGAAACCGTCACTAGCGAGGCTGACACCAGACTGACACCGTCACTAGCGAGGCTGACACCAGACTGACACCGTCACGAGGAGAGGCTGACACCAGACTGAAACCGTCACTAGCGAGGCTGACACCAGACCGACCCCGTCACGAGGAGAGGCTGACACCAGACCGACCCCGTCACGAGGAGAGGCTGACACCAGACGGACCCCGTCATGAGGAGAGGCTGACACCAGACCGACCCCGTCACGAGGAGAGGCTGACACCAGACCGACCCCGTCACTAGCGAGGCTGACACCAGACTGACACCGTCACGAGGAGAGGCTGACACCAGACTGACACCGTCACGAGGAGAGGCTGACACCAGACTGAACCGTCACTAGCGAGGCTGACACCAGACTGACACCGTCACGAGGAGAGGCTGACACCAGACTGAAACCGTCACTAGCGAGGCTGACACCAGACGGACCCTGTCACGAGGAGAGGCTGACACCAGACCGACCCCATCACGAGGAGAGGCTGACACCAGACGGACCCCGTCACGAGGATAGGCTGACACCAGACCGACACCGTCACGAGGAGAGGCTGACACCAGACCGACCCCGTCACGAGGAGAGGCTGACACCAGACCGACCCCGTCACTAGCGAGGCTGACACCAGACGGACACCGTCACGAGGAGAGGCTGACACCAGACTGAAACCGTCACTAGCGAGGCTGACACCAGACTGACACCGTCACGAGGAGAGGCTGACACCAGACTGACACCGTCACGAGGAGAGGCTGACACCAGACTGACACCGTCACGAGGAGAGGCTGACACCAGACTGAAACCGTCACTAGCGAGGCTGACACCAGACTGACACCGTCACGAGGAGAGGCTGACACCAGACTGAAACCGTCACTAGCGAGGCTGACACCAGACTGACACCGTCACTAGCGAGGCTGACACCAGACTGACACCGTCACGAGGAGAGGCTGACACCAGACTGAAACCGTCACTAGCGAGGCTGACACCAGACTGACACCGTCACGAGGCGAGGCTGACACCAGACCGACACCGTCACGAGGCGAGGCTGACACCAGACCGACCCCGTCACTAGCGAGGCTGACACCAGACCGACCCCGTCACTAGCGAGGCTGACACCAGACGGACACCGTCACGAGGAGAGGCTGACACCAGACTGAAACCGTCACTAGCGAGGCTGACACCAGACTGACACCGTCACGAGGAGAGGCTGACACCAGACCGACCCCGTCACGAGGAGAGGCTGACACCAGACTGACACCGTCACGAGGAGAGGCTGACACCAGACTGAATCCGTCACTAGCGAGGCTGACACCAGACTGACACCGTCACGAGGAGAGGCTGACACCAGACTGACACCGTCACGAGGAGAGGCTGACACCAGACTGAAACCGTCACTAGCGAGGCTGACACCAGACTGACACCGTCACGAGGAGAGGCTGACACCAGACTGACACCGTCACGAGGAGAGGCTGACACCAGACTGAAACCGTCACTAGCGAGGCTGACACCAGACTGACACTGTCACTAGCGAGGCTGACACCAGACTGACACCGTCACGAGGAGAGGCTGACACCAGACCGAAACCGTCACTAGCGAGGCTGACACCAGACGGACCCTGTCACGAGGAGAGGCTGACACCAGACCGACACCGTCACGAGGAGAGGCTGACACCAGACCGACACCGTCACGAGGAGAGGCTGACACCAGACCGACACCGTCACGAGGAGAGGCTGACACCAGATTGACTCCGTCACTAGCGAGGCTGACACCAGACCGACCCCGTCACGAGGCGAGGATGACAACAGACCGACACCGTCACTAGCGAGGATGACACCAGACCGACACCGTCACGAGGCGAGGCTGACACCAGACCGACACCGTCACGAGGTGAGGCTGACACCAGACCGACCCCGTCACTAGCGAGGCTGACACCAGACCGACCCCGTCACTAGCGAGGCTGACACCAGACGGACACCGTCACGAGGAGAGGCTGACACCAGACTGAAACCGTCACTAGCGAGGCTGACACCAGACTGACACCGTCACGAGGAGAGGCTGACACCAGACGGACCCCGTCACGAGGAGAGGCTGACACCAGACCGACACCGTCACGAGGAGAGGCTGACACCAGACCGACCCCGTCACGAGGAGAGGCTGACACCAGACCGACCCCGTCACTAGCGAGGCTGACACCAGACTGACACCGTCACGAGGAGAGGCTGACACCAGACGAACACCGTCACGAGGAGAGGCTGACACCAGACTGAAACCGTCACTAGCGAGGCTGACACCAGACTGACACCGTCACGAGGAGAGGCTGACACCAGACCGACCCCGTCACTAGCGAGGCTGACACCAGACTGACACCGTCACGAGGAGAGGCTGACACCAGACTGAAACCGTCACTAGCGAGGCTGACACCAGACTGACACCGTCACTAGCAAGGCTGACACCAGACTGACACCGTCACGAGGAGAGGCTGACACCAGACCGACCCCGTCACGAGGAGAGGCTGACACCAGACCGACCCCGTCACGAGGAGAGGCTGACACCAGACGGACCCCGTCACGAGGAGAGGCTGACACCAGACCGACCCCGTCACGAGGAGAGGCTGACACCAGACCGACCCCGTCACTAGCGAGGCTGACACCAGACTGACACCGTCACTAGCGAGGATGACACCAGACCGACACCGTCACGAGGCGAGGCTGACACCAGACCGACACCGTCACGAGGCGAGGCTGACACCAGACCGACGCCGTCACTAGCGAGGCTGACACCAGACCGACCCCGTCACTAGCGAGGCTGACACCAGACGGACACCGTCACGAGGAGAGGCTGACACCAGACTGAAACCGTCACTAGCGAGGCTGACACCAGACTGACACCGTCACGAGGAGAGGCTGACATGAGACTGAGACCGTCACGAGGCGAGGCTGACACCAGACCGACCCCGTCACTAGCGAGGCTGACACCAGACCGACCCCGTCACTAGCGAGGCTGACACCAGACGGACACCGTCACGAGGAGAGGCTGACACCAGACTGAAACAGTCACTAGCGAGGCTGACACCAGACTGACACCGTCACGAGGAGAGGCTGACACCAGACGGACACCGTCACGAGGAGAGGCTGACACCAGACTGAAACCGTCACTAGCGAGGCTGACACCAGACTGACACCGTCACGAGGAGAGGCTGACACCAGACCGACCCCGTCACTAGCGAGGCTGACACCAGACTGACACCGTCACGAGGAGAGGCTGACACCAGACTGAAACCGTCACTAGCGAGGCTGACACCAGACTGACACCGTCACTAGCGAGGCTGACACCAGACTGACACCGTCACGAGGAGAGGCTGACACCAGACAGAAACCGTCACTAGCGAGGCTGACACCAGACCGACCCCGTCACGAGGAGAGGCTGACACCAGACCGACACCGTCACGAGGAGAGGCTGACACCAGACCGACCCCGTCACGAGGAGAGGCTGACACCAGACCGACCCCGTCACTAGCGAGGCTGACACCAGACTGACACCGTCACGAGGAGAGGCTGACACCAGACGAACACCGTCACGAGGAGAGGCTGACACCAGACTGAAACCGTCACTAGCGAGGCTGACACCAGACTGACACCGTCACGAGGAGAGGCTGACACCAGACCGACCCCGTCACTAGCGAGGCTGACACCAGACTGACAACGTCACGAGGAGAGGCTGACACCAGACTGAAACCGTCACTAGCGAGGCTGACACCAGACTGACACCGTCACTAGCAAGGCTGACACCAGACTGACACCGTCACGAGGAGAGGCTGACACCAGACCGACCCCGTCACGAGGAGAGGCTGACACCAGACCGACCCCGTCACGAGGAGAGGCTGACACCAGACGGACCCCGTCACGAGGAGAGGCTGACACCAGACCGACCCCGTCACGAGGAGAGGCTGACACCAGACCGACCCCGTCACTAGCGAGGCTGACACCAGACTGACACCGTCACTAGCGAGGATGACACCAGACCGACACCGTCACGAGGCGAGGCTGACACCAGACCGACACCGTCACGAGGCGAGGCTGACACCAGACCGACGCCGTCACTAGCGAGGCTGACACCAGACCGACCCCGTCACTAGCGAGGCTGACACCAGACGGACACCGTCACGAGGAGAGGCTGACACCAGACTGAAACCGTCACTAGCGAGGCTGACACCAGACTGACACCGTCACGAGGAGAGGCTGACATGAGACTGAGACCGTCACGAGGCGAGGCTGACACCAGACCGACCCCGTCACTAGCGAGGCTGACACCAGACCGACCCCGTCACTAGCGAGGCTGACACCAGACGGACACCGTCACGAGGAGAGGCTGACACCAGACTGAAACAGTCACTAGCGAGGCTGACACCAGACTGACACCGTCACGAGGAGAGGCTGACACCAGACGGACACCGTCACGAGGAGAGGCTGACACCAGACTGAAACCGTCACTAGCGAGGCTGACACCAGACTGACACCGTCACGAGGAGAGGCTGACACCAGACCGACCCCGTCACTAGCGAGGCTGACACCAGACTGACACCGTCACGAGGAGAGGCTGACACCAGACTGAAACCGTCACTAGCGAGGCTGACACCAGACTGACACCGTCACTAGCGAGGCTGACACCAGACTGACACCGTCACGAGGAGAGGCTGACACCAGACAGAAACCGTCACTAGCGAGGCTGACACCAGACCGACCCCGTCACGAGGAGAGGCTGACACCAGACCGACCCCGTCACGAGGAGAGGCTGACACCAGACGGACCCCGTCACGAGGAGAGGCTGACACCAGACCGACACCGTCACGAGGAGAGGCTAACACCAGACCGACCCCGTCACTAGCGAGGCTGACACCAGACTGACACCGTCACGAGGAGAGGCTGACACCAGACTGAAACCGTCACTAGCGAGGCTGACACCAGACTGACACCGTCACTAGCGAGGCTGACACCAGACTGACACCGTCACGAGGAGAGGCTGACACCAGACTGAAACCGTCACTAGCGAGGCTGACACCAGACCGACCCCGTCACGAGGAGAGGCTGACACCAGACCGACCCCGTCACGAGGAGAGGCTGACACCAGACGGACCCCGTCACGAGGAGAGGCTGACACCAGACCGACACCGTCACGAGGAGAGGCTGACACCAGACTGAAACCGTCACTAGCGAGGCTGACACCAGACTGACACCGTCACGAGGAGAGGCTGACACCAGACCGAAACCGTCACTAGCGAGGCTGACACCAGACGGACCCTGTCACGAGGAGAGGCTGACACCAGACCGACACCGTCACGAGGAGAGGCTGACACCATTCCGACACCGTCACGAGGAGAGGCTTACACCAGACCGACTCCGTCACTAGCGAGGCTGACACCAGACCGACCCCGTCACGAGGCGAGGATGACACCAGACCGACACCGTCACTAGCGAGGATGACACCAGACCGACACCGTCACGAGGAGAGGCTGACACCAGACCGACCCCGTCACGAGGAGAGGCTGACACCAGACCGACCCCGTCACTAGCGAGGCTGACACCAGACTGACACCGTCACGAGGAGAGGCTGACACCAGACTGAAACCGTCACTAGCGAGGCTGACACCAGACTGACACCGTCACGAGGAGAGGCTGACACCAGACTGACACCGTCACGAGCAGAGGCTGACACCAGACTGACACCGTCACTAGCGAGGCTGACACCAGACTGACACCGTCACTAGCGAGGCTGACACCAGACCGAAACCGTCACTAGCGAGGCTGACACCAGACGGACCCTGTCACGAGGAGAGGCTGACACCAGACCGACACCGTCACGAGGAGAGGCTGACACCAGACCGACACCGTCACGAGGAGAGGCTGACACCAGACCGACTCCGTCACTAGCGAGGCTGACACCAGACCGACCCCGTCACGAGGCGAGGATGACACCAGACCGACACCGTCACTAGCGAGGCTGACACCAGACGGACACCGTCACGAGGAGAGGCTGACACCAGACTGAAACCGTCACTAGCGAGGCTGACACCAGACTGACACCGTCACGAGGAGAGGCTGACACCCGACTGACACCGTCACGAGGAGAGGCTGACACCAGACTGAAACCGTCACTAGCGAGGCTGACACCAGACTGACACCGTCACGAGGAGAGGCTGACACCAGACTGACACCGTCACGAGGAGAGGCTGACACCAGACCGACACCGTCATGAGGAGAGGCTGACACCAGACCGACCCCGTCACGAGGAGAGGCTGACACCAGACCGACCCCGTCACTAGCGAGGCTGACACCAGACTGACACCGTCACGAGGAGAGGCTGACACCAGACTGAAACCGTCACTAGCGAGGCTGACACCAGACTGACACCGTCACTAGCGAGGCTGACACCAGACTGACACCGTCACGAGGAGAGGCTGACACCAGACTGAAACCGTCACTAGCGAGGCTGACACCAGACCGACCCCGTCACGAGGAGAGGCTGACACCAGACCGACCCCGTCACGAGGAGAGGCTGACACCAGACGGACCCCGTCACGAGGAGAGGCTGACACCAGACCGACACCGTCACGAGGAGAGGCTGACACCAGACTGAAACCGTCACTAGCGAGGCTGACACCAGACTGACACCGTCACGAGGAGAGGCTGACACCAGACCGAAACCGTCACTAGCGAGGCTGACACCAGACGGACCCTGTCACGAGGAGAGGCTGACACCAGACCGACACCGTCACGAGGAGAGGCTGACACCAGACCGACTCCGTCACTAGCGAGGCTGACACCAGACCGACCCCGTCACGAGGCGAGGATGACACCAGACCGACACCGTCACTAGCGAGGATGACACCAGACCGACACCGTCACGAGGCGAGGCTGAACCCAGACCGACACCGTCACGAGGCGAGGCTGACACCAGACCGACCCCGTCACTAGCGAGGCTGACACCAGACGGACACCGTCACGAGGAGAGGCTGACACCAGACTGAAACCGTCACTAGCGAGGCTGACACCAGACTGACACCGTCACTAGCGAGGCTGACACCAGACTGACACCGTCACGAGGAGAGGCTGACACCAGACTGAAACCGTCACTAGCGAGGCTGACACCAGACCGACCCCGTCACGAGGAGAGGCTGACACCAGACCGACACCGTCACGAGGAGAGGCTGACACCAGACGGACCCCGTCACGAGGAGAGGCTGACACCAGACCGACACCGTCACGAGGAGAGGCTGACACCAGACCGACCCCGTCACGAGGAGAGGCTGACACCAGACCGACCCCGTCATTAGCGAGGCTGACACCAGACTGACACCGTCACGAGGAGAGGCTGACACCAGACTGAAACCGTCACTAGCGAGGCTGACACCAGACCGACCCCGTCACTAGCGAGGCTGACACCAGACGGACACCGTCACGAGGAGAGGCTGACACCAGACTGAAACCGTCACTAGCGAGGCTGACACCAGACTGACACCATCACGAGGAGAGGCTGACACCAGACTGACACCGTCACGAGGAGAGGCTGACACCAGACTGAAACCGTCACGAGGAGAGGCTGACACCAGACTGAAACCGTCACTAGCGAGGCTGACACCAGACTGACACCGTCACGAGGAGAGGCTGACACCAGACTGAAACCGTCACTAGCGAGGCTGACACCAGACTGAAACCGTCACTAGCGAGGCTGACACCAGACTGACACCGTCACGAGGCGAGGCTGACACCAGACCGACACCGTCACGAGGCGAGGCTGACACCAGACCGACCCCGTCACTAGCGAGGCTGACACCAGACCGACCCCGTCACTAGCGAGGCTGACACCAGACGGACACCGTCACGAGGAGAGGCTGACACCAGACTGAAACCGTCACTAGCGAGGCTGACACCAGACTGACACCGTCACGAGAAGAGGCTGACACCAGACCGACCCCGTCACGAGGAGAGGCTGACACCAGACTGACACCGTCACGAGGAGAGGCTGACACCAGACTGAAACCGTCACTAGCGAGGCTGACACCAGACTGACACCGTCACGAGGAGAGGCTGACACCAGACTGACACCGTCACGAGGAGAGGCTGACACCAGACTGAAACCGTCACTAGCGAGGCTGACACCAGACTGACACCGTCACGAGGAGAGGCTGACACCAGACTGACACCGTCACGAGGAGAGGCTGACACCAGACTGACACCGTCACTAGCGAGGCTGACACCAGACTGACACCGTCACGAGGAGAGGCTGACACCAGACCGAAACCGTCACTAGCGAGGCTGACACCAGACGGACCCTGTCACGAGGAGAGGCTGACACCAGACCGACACCGTCACGAGGAGAGGCTGACACCATTCCGACACCGTCACGAGGAGAAGCTGACACCAGACCGACTCCGTCACTAGCGAGGCTGACACCAGACCGACCCCGTCACGAGGCGAGGATGACACCAGACCGACACCGTCACTAGCGAGGATGACACCAGACCGACACCGTCACGAGACGAGGCTGACACCAGACCGACACCGTCACGAGACGAGGCTGACACCAGACTGACACCGTCACGAGGAGAGGCTGACACCAGACTGAAACCGTCACTAGCGAGGCTGACACCAGACTGACACCGTCACGAGGAGAGGCTGACACCAGACTGACACCGTCACGAGGAGAGGCTGACACCAGACTGACACCGTCACTAGCGAGGCTGACACCAGACTGACACCGTCACGAGGAGAGGCTGACACCAGACCGAAACCGTCACTAGCGAGGCTGACACCAGACGGACCCTGTCACGAGGAGAGGCTGACACCAGACCGACACCGTCACGAGGAGAGGCTGACACCATTCCGACACCGTCACGAGGAGAAGCTGACACCAGACCGACTCCGTCACTAGCGAGGCTGACACCAGACCGACCCCGTCACGAGGCGAGGATGACACCAGACCGACACCGTCACTAGCGAGGATGACACCAGACCGACACCGTCACGAGGCGAGGCTGACACCAGACCGACACCGTCACGAGACGAGGCTGACACCAGACCGACCCCGTCACTAGCGAGGCTGACACCAGACCGACCCCGTCACTAGCGAGGCTGACACCAGACGGACACCGTCACGAGGAGAGGCTGACACCAGACTGAAACCGTCACTAGCGAGGCTGACACCAGACTGACACCGTCACGAGGAGAGGCTGACACCAGACTGACACCGTCACTAGCGAGGCTGACACCAGACTGACACCGTCACGAGGAGAGGCTGACACCAGACTGACACCGTCACGAGGAGAGGCTGACACCAGACTGACACCGTCACGAGGAGAGGCTGACACCAGACGGACCCTGTCACGAGGAGAGGCTGACACCAGACCGACACCGTCACGAGGAGAGGCTGACACCAGACCGACCCCGTCACTAGCGAGGCTGACACCAGACTGACACCGTCACGAGGAGAGGCTGACACCAGACGGACACCGTCACGAGGAGAGGCTGACACCAGACCGAAACCGTCACTAGCGAGGCTGACACCAGACGGACCCTGTCACGAGGAGAGGCTGACACCAGACCGACACCGTCACGAGGAGAGGCTGACACCAGACCGACACCGTCACGAGGAGAGGCTGACACCAGACCGACTCCGTCACTAGCGAGGCTGACACCAGACCGACCCCGTCACGAGGCGAGGATGACACCAGACCGACACCGTCACTAGCGAGGATGACACCAGACCGACACCGTCACGAGGCGAGGCTGACACCAGACCGACACCGTCACGAGGCGAGGCTGACACCAGACCGACCCCGTCACTAGCGAGGCTGACACCAGACCGACCCCGTCTCTAGCGAGGCTGACACCAGACGGACACCGTCACGAGGAGAGGCTGACACCAGACTGAAACCGTCACTAGCGAGGCTGACACCAGACTGACACCGTCACGAGGAGAGGCTGACACCAGACCGACCCCGTCACGAGGAGAGGCTGACACCAGACCGACCCCGTCACTAGCGAGGCTGACACCAGACTGACACCGTCACGAGGAGAGGCTGACACCAGACTGAAACCGTCACTAGCGAGGCTGACACCAGACTGACACCGTCACTAGCGAGGCTGACACCAGACTGACACCGTCACGAGGAGAGGCTGACACCAGACTGAAACCGTCACTAGCGAGGCTGACACCAGACCGACCCCGTCACGAGGAGAGGCTGACACCAGACCGACCCCGTCACGAGGAGAGGCTGACACCAGACGGACCCCGTCATGAGGAGAGGCTGACACCAGACCGACCCCGTCACGAGGAGAGGCTGACACCAGACCGACCCCGTCACTAGCGAGGCTGACACCAGACTGACACCGTCACGAGGAGAGGCTGACACCAGACTGACACCGTCACGAGGAGAGGCTGACACCAGACTGAACCGTCACTAGCGAGGCTGACACCAGACTGACACCGTCACGAGGAGAGGCTGACACCAGACTGAAACCGTCACTAGCGAGGCTGACACCAGACGGACCCTGTCACGAGGAGAGGCTGACACCAGACCGACCCCATCACGAGGAGAGGCTGACACCAGACGGACCCCGTCACGAGGATAGGCTGACACCAGACCGACACCGTCACGAGGAGAGGCTGACACCAGACCGACCCCGTCACGAGGAGAGGCTGACACCAGACCGACCCCGTCACTAGCGAGGCTGACACCAGACGGACACCGTCACGAGGAGAGGCTGACACCAGACTGAAACCGTCACTAGCGAGGCTGACACCAGACTGACACCGTCACGAGGAGAGGCTGACACCAGACTGACACCGTCACGAGGAGAGGCTGACACCAGACTGACACCGTCACGAGGAGAGGCTGACACCAGACTGAAACCGTCACTAGCGAGGCTGACACCAGACTGACACCGTCACGAGGAGAGGCTGACACCAGACTGAAACCGTCACTAGCGAGGCTGACACCAGACTGACACCGTCACTAGCGAGGCTGACACCAGACTGACACCGTCACGAGGAGAGGCTGACACCAGACTGAAACCGTCACTAGCGAGGCTGACACCAGACTGACACCGTCACGAGGCGAGGCTGACACCAGACCGACACCGTCACGAGGCGAGGCTGACACCAGACCGACCCCGTCACTAGCGAGGCTGACACCAGACCGACCCCGTCACTAGCGAGGCTGACACCAGACGGACACCGTCACGAGGAGAGGCTGACACCAGACTGAAACCGTCACTAGCGAGGCTGACACCAGACTGACACCGTCACGAGGAGAGGCTGACACCAGACCGACCCCGTCACGAGGAGAGGCTGACACCAGACTGACACCGTCACGAGGAGAGGCTGACACCAGACTGAATCCGTCACTAGCGAGGCTGACACCAGACTGACACCGTCACGAGGAGAGGCTGACACCAGACTGACACCGTCACGAGGAGAGGCTGACACCAGACTGAAACCGTCACTAGCGAGGCTGACACCAGACTGACACCGTCACGAGGAGAGGCTGACACCAGACTGACACCGGCACGAGGAGAGGCTGACACCAGACTGAAACCGTCACTAGCGAGGCTGACACCAGACTGACACTGTCACTAGCGAGGCTGACACCAGACTGACACCGTCACGAGGAGAGGCTGACACCAGACCGAAACCGTCACTAGCGAGGCTGACACCAGACGGACCCTGTCACGAGGAGAGGCTGACACCAGACCGACACCGTCACGAGGAGAGGCTGACACCAGACCGACACCGTCACGAGGAGAGGCTGACACCAGACCGACACCGTCACGAGGAGAGGCTGACACCAGATTGACTCCGTCACTAGCGAGGCTGACACCAGACCGACCCCGTCACGAGGCGAGGATGACAACAGACCGACACCGTCACTAGCGAGGATGACACCAGACCGACACCGTCACGAGGCGAGGCTGACACCAGACCGACACCGTCACGAGGTGAGGCTGACACCAGACCGACCCCGTCACTAGCGAGGCTGACACCAGACCGACCCCGTCACTAGCGAGGCTGACACCAGACGGACACCGTCACGAGGAGAGGCTGACACCAGACTGAAACCGTCACTAGCGAGGCTGACACCAGACTGACACCGTCACGAGGAGAGGCTGACACCAGACGGACCCCGTCACGAGGAGAGGCTGACACCAGACCGACACCGTCACGAGGAGAGGCTGACACCAGACCGACCCCGTCACGAGGAGAGGCTGACACCAGACCGACCCCGTCACTAGCGAGGCTGACACCAGACTGACACCGTCACGAGGAGAGGCTGACACCAGACGAACACCGTCACGAGGAGAGGCTGACACCAGACTGAAACCGTCACTAGCGAGGCTGACACCAGACTGACACCGTCACGAGGAGAGGCTGACACCAGACCGACCCCGTCACTAGCGAGGCTGACACCAGACTGACACCGTCACGAGGAGAGGCTGACACCAGACTGAAACCGTCACTAGCGAGGCTGACACCAGACTGACACCGTCACGAGGAGAGGCTGACACCAGACCGACCCCGTCACGAGGAGAGGCTGACACCAGACCGACCCCGTCACGAGGAGAGGCTGACACCAGACGGACCCCGTCACGAGGAGAGGCTGACACCAGACCGACCCCGTCACGAGGAGAGGCTGACACCAGACCGACCCCGTCACTAGCGAGGCTGACACCAGACTGACACCGTCACTAGCGAGGATGACACCAGACCGACACCGTCACGAGGCGAGGCTGACACCAGACCGACACCGTCACGAGGCGAGGCTGACACCAGACCGACGCCGTCACTAGCGAGGCTGACACCAGACCGACCCCGTCACTAGCGAGGCTGACACCAGACGGACACCGTCACGAGGAGAGGCTGACACCAGACTGAAACCGTCACTAGCGAGGCTGACACCAGACTGACACCGTCACGAGGAGAGGCTGACATGAGACTGAGACCGTCACGAGGCGAGGCTGACACCAGACCGACCCCGTCACTAGCGAGGCTGACACCAGACCGACCCCGTCACTAGCGAGGCTGACACCAGACGGACACCGTCACGAGGAGAGGCTGACACCAGACTGAAACAGTCACTAGCGAGGCTGACACCAGACTGACACCGTCACGAGGAGAGGCTGACACCAGACGGACACCGTCACGAGGAGAGGCTGACACCAGACTGAAACCGTCACTAGCGAGGCTGACACCAGACTGACACCGTCACGAGGAGAGGCTGACACCAGACCGACCCCGTCACTAGCGAGGCTGACACCAGACTGACACCGTCACGAGGAGAGGCTGACACCAGACTGAAACCGTCACTAGCGAGGCTGACACCAGACTGACACCGTCACTAGCGAGGCTGACACCAGACTGACACCGTCACGAGGAGAGGCTGACACCAGACTGAAACCGTCACTAGCGAGGCTGACACCAGACCGACCCCGTCACGAGGAGAGGCTGACACCAGACCGACCCCGTCACGAGGAGAGGCTGACACCAGACGGACCCCGTCACGAGGACAGGCTGACACCAGACCGACACCGTCACGAGGAGAGGCTAACACCAGACCGACCCCGTCACTAGCGAGGCTGACACCAGACTGACACCGTCACGAGGAGAGGCTGACACCAGACTGAAACCGTCACTAGCGAGGCTGACACCAGACCGACCCCGTCACGAGGAGAGGCTGACACCAGACCGACCCCGTCACGAGGAGAGGCTGACACCAGACGGACCCCGTCACGAGGAGAGGCTGACACCAGACCGACTCCGTCACTAGCGAGGCTGACACCAGACAGACCCCGTCACGAGGCGAGGATGACACGAGACCGACACCGTCACTAGCGAGGATGACACCAGACCGACACCGTCACGAGGCGAGGCTGACACCAGACCGACCCCGTCACTAGCGAGGCTGACACCAGACGGACACCGTCACGAGGAGAGGCTGACACCAGACTGAAACCGTCACTAGCGAGGCTGACACCAGACTGACACCGTCACTAGCGAGGCTGACACCAGACTGACACCGTCACTAGCGAGGCTGACACCAGACTGACACCGTCACGAGGAGAGGCTGACACCAGACTGAAACCGTCACTAGCGAGGCTGACACCAGACCGACCCCGTCACGAGGAGAGGCTGATACCAGACCGACCCCGTCACGAGGAGAGGCTGACACCAGACGGACCCCGTCACGAGGAGAGGCTGACACCAGACCGACACCGTCACGAGGAGAGGCTGACACCAGACCGACCCCGTCACGAGGAGAGGCTGACACCAGACCGACCCCGTCACTAGCGAGGCTGACACCAGACTGACACCGTCACGAGGAGAGGCTGACACCAGACTGAAACCGTCACTAGCGAGGCTGACACCAGACTGACACCGTCACGAGGAGAGCCTGACACCAGACTGACACCGTCACGAGGAGAGGCTGACACCAGACTGACACCGTCACTAGCGAGGCTGACACCAGACTGACACCGTCACTAGCGAGGCTGACACCAGACCGAAACCGTCACTAGCGAGGCTGACACCAGACGGACCCTGTCACGAGGAGAGGCTGACACCAGACCGACACCGTCACGAGGAGAGGCTGACACCAGACCGACACCGTCACGAGGAGAGGCTGACACCAGACCGACTCCGTCACTAGCGAGGCTGACACCAGACCGACCCCGTCACGAGGCGAGGATGACACCAGACCGACACCGTCACTAGCGAGGATGACATCAGACCAACACCGTCACGAGGCGAGGATGACACCAGACCGACACCGTCACGAGGCGAGGATGACACCAGACCGACACCGTCACGAGGAGAGGCTGACACCAGACCGACCCCGTCACGAGGAGAGGCTGACACCAGACGGACCCCGTCACGAGGAGAGGCTGACACCAGACCGACACCGTCACGAGGAGAGGCTGACACCAGACCGACCCCGTCACGAGGAGAGGCTGACACCAGACCGACCCCGTCACTAGCGAGGCTGACACCAGACTGACACCGTCACGAGGAGAGGCTGACACAAGACGGACACCGTCACGAGGAGAGGCTGACACCAGACTGAAACCGTCACTAGCGAGGCTGACACCAGACTGACACCGTCACGAGGAGAGGCTGACACCAGACTGACACCGTCACGAGGAGAGGCTGACACCAGACTGACACCGTCACTAGCGAGGCTGACACCAGACTGACACCGTCACTAGCGAGGCTGACACCAGACTGACACCGTCACGAGGAGAGGCTGACACCAGACCGAAACCGTCACTAGCGAGGCTGACACCAGACGGACCGTGTCACGAGGAGAGGCTGACACCAGACCGACACCGTCACGAGGAGAGGCTGACACCAGACCGACACCGTCACGAGGAGAGGCTGACACCAGACCGACTCCGTCACTAGCGAGGCTGACACCAGACAGACCCCGTCACGAGGCGAGGATGACACGAGACCGACACCGTCACTAGCGAGGATGACACCAGACCGACACCGTCACGAGGCGAGGCTGACACCAGACCGACACCGTCACGAGGCGAGGCTGACACCAGACTGACACCGTCACTAGCGAGGCTGACACCAGACTGACACCGTCACTAGCGAGGCTGACACCAGACCGAAACCGTCACTAGCGAGGCTGACACCAGACGGACCCTGTCACGAGGAGAGGCTGACACCAGACCGACCCCGTCACTAGCGAGGCTGACACCAGACTGACATCGTCACGAGGAGAGGCTGACACCAGACGGACACCGTCACGAGGAGAGGCTGACACCAGACCGACACCGTCACGAGGAGAGGCTGACACCAGACCGACACCGTCACGAGGAGAGGCTGACACCAGACCGACTCCGTCACTAGCGAGGCTGACACCAGACAGACCCCGTCACGAGGCGAGGATGACACCAGACCGACACCGTCACTAGCGAGGATGACACCAGACCGACACCGTCACGAGGCGAGGCTGACACCAGACCGACCCCGTCACTAGCGAGGCTGACACCAGACCGACCCCGTCACTAGCGAGGCTGACACCAGACGGACACCGTCACGAGGAGAGGCTGACACCAGACTGAAACCGTCACTAGCGAGGCTGACACCAGACTGACACCGTCACGAGGAGAGGCTGACACCAGACTGACACCGTCACGAGGAGAGGCTGACACCAGACTGAAACCGTCACTAGCGAGGCTGACACCAGACTGACACCGTCACGAGGAGAGGCTGACACCAGACTGACACCGTCACGAGGAGAGGCTGACACCAGACTGAAACCGTCACTAGCGAGGCTGACACCAGACTGACACCGTCACGAGGAGAGGCTGACACCAGACTGAAACCGTCACTAGCGAGGCTGACACCAGACTGACACCGTCACTAGCGAGGCTGACACCAGACTGACACCGTCACGAGGAGAGGCTGACACCAGACTGAAACCGTCACTAGCGAGGCTGACACCAGACCGACCCCGTCACGAGGAGAGGCTGACACCAGACCGACCCCGTCACGAGGAGAGGCTGACACCAGACGGACCCCGTCACGAGGAGAGGCTGACACCAGACCGACACCGTCACGAGGAGAGGCTGACACCAGACCGACACCGTCACGAGGAGAGGCTGACACCAGACCGACTCCGTCACTAGCGAGGCTGACACCAGACCGACCCCGTCACGAGGCGAGGATGACACCAGACCGACACCGTCACTAGCGAGGATGACACCAGACCGACACCGTCACGAGGCGAGGCTGACACCAGACCGACACCGTCACGAGGCGAGGCTGACACCAGACCGACCCCGTCACTAGCGAGGCTGACACCAGACCGACCCCGTCACTAGCGAGGCTGACACCAGACCGACCACGTCACTAGCGAGGCTGACACCAGACGGACACCGTCACAAGGAGAGGCTGACACCAGACTGAAACCGTCACTAGCGAGGCTGACACCAGACTGACACCGTCACGAGGAGAGGCTGACACCAGACTGACACCGTCACGAGGAGAGGCTGACACCAGACTGAAACCGTCACTAGCGAGGCTGACACCAGACTGACACCGTCACTAGCGAGGCTGACACCAGACTGACACCGTCACGAGGAGAGGCTGACACCAGACTGACACCGTCACGAGGAGAGGCTGACACCAGACTGAAACCGTCACTAGCGAGGCTGACACCAGACTGACACCGTCACGAGGAGAGGCTGACACCAGACTGAAACCGTCACTAGCGAGGCTGACACCAGAATGACACCGTCACGAGGAGAGTCTGACACCAGACCGAAACCGTCACTAGCGAGGCTGGCACCAGACGGACCCTGTCACGAGGAGAGGCTGACACCAGACCGACACCGTCACGAGGAGAGGCTGACACCAGACCGACACCGTCACGAGGAGAGGCTGACACCAGACCGACTCCGTCACTAGCGAGGCTGACACCAGACCGACCCCGTCACGAGGCGAGGATGACACCAGACCGACACCGTCACTAGCGAGGATGACACCAGACCGACACCGTCACGAGGCGAGGCTGACACAAGACCGACACCGTCACGAGGCGAGGCTGACACCAGACCGACCCCGTCACTAGCGAGGCTGACACCAGACCGACCCCGTCACTAGCGAGGCTGACACCAGACGGACACCGTCACGAGGAGAGGCTGACACCAGACTGACACCGTCACGAGGAGAGGCTGACACCAGACTGACACCGTCACGAGGAGAGGCTGACACCAGACTGAAACCGTCACTAGCGAGGCTGACACCAGACTGACACCGTCACGAGGAGAGGCTGACACCAGACTGAAACCGTCACTAGCGAGGCTGACACCAGACTGACACCGTCACTAGCGAGGCTGACACCAGACTGACACCGTCACGAGGAGAGGCTGACACCAGACTGAAACCGTCACTAGCGAGGCTGACACCAGACTGACACCGTCACGAGGCGAGGCTGACACCAGACCGACACCGTCACGAGGCGAGGCTGACACCAGACCGACCCCGTCACTAGCGAGGCTGACACCAGACCGACCCCGTCACTAGCGAGGCTGACACCAGACGGACACCGTCACGAGGAGAGGCTGACACCAGACTGAAACCGTCACTAGCGAGGCTGACACCAGACTGACACCGTCACGAGGAGAGGCTGACACCAGACCGACCCCGTCACGAGGAGAGGCTGACACCAGACTGACACCGTCACGAGGAGAGGCTGACACCAGACTGAATCCGTCACTAGCGAGGCTGACACCAGACTGACACCGTCACGAGGAGAGGCTGACACCAGACTGACACCGTCACGAGGAGAGGCTGACACCAGACTGAAACCGTCACTAGCGAGGCTGACACCAGACTGACACCGTCACGAGGAGAGGCTGACACCAGACTGACACCGGCACGAGGAGAGGCTGACACGAGACTGAAACCGTCACTAGCGAGGCTGACACCAGACTGACACTGTCACTAGCGAGGCTGACACCAGACTGACACCGTCACGAGGAGAGGCTGACACCAGACCGAAACCGTCACTAGCGAGGCTGACACCAGACGGACCCTGTCACGAGGAGAGGCTGACACCAGACCGACACCGTCACGAGGAGAGGCTGACACCAGACCGACACCGTCACGAGGAGAGGCTGACACCAGACCGACACCGTCACGAGGAGAGGCTGACACCAGATTGACTCCGTCACTAGCGAGGCTGACACCAGACCGACCCCGTCACGAGGCGAGGATGACAACAGACCGACACCGTCACTAGCGAGGATGACACCAGACCGACACCGTCACGAGGCGAGGCTGACACCAGACCGACACCGTCACGAGGTGAGGCTGACACCAGACCGACCCCGTCACTAGCGAGGCTGACACCAGACCGACCCCGTCACTAGCGAGGCTGACACCAGACGGACACCGTCACGAGGAGAGGCTGACACCAGACTGAAACCGTCACTAGCGAGGCTGACACCAGACTGACACCGTCACGAGGAGAGGCTGACACCAGACGGACCCCGTCACGAGGAGAGGCTGACACCAGACCGACACCGTCACGAGGAGAGGCTGACACCAGACCGACCCCGTCACGAGGAGAGGCTGACACCAGACCGACCCCGTCACTAGCGAGGCTGACACCAGACTGACACCGTCACGAGGAGAGGCTGACACCAGACGAACACCGTCACGAGGAGAGGCTGACACCAGACTGAAACCGTCACTAGCGAGGCTGACACCAGACTGACACCGTCACGAGGAGAGGCTGACACCAGACCGACCCCGTCACTAGCGAGGCTGACACCAGACTGACACCGTCACGAGGAGAGGCTGACACCAGACTGAAACCGTCACTAGCGAGGCTGACACCAGACTGACACCGTCACGAGGAGAGGCTGACACCAGACCGACCCCGTCACGAGGAGAGGCTGACACCAGACCGACCCCGTCACGAGGAGAGGCTGACACCAGACGGACCCCGTCACGAGGAGAGGCTGACACCAGACCGACCCCGTCACGAGGAGAGGCTGACACCAGACCGACCCCGTCACTAGCGAGGCTGACACCAGACTGACACCGTCACTAGCGAGGATGACACCAGACCGACACCGTCACGAGGCGAGGCTGACACCAGACCGACACCGTCACGAGGCGAGGCTGACACCAGACCGACGCCGTCACTAGCGAGGCTGACACCAGACCGACCCCGTCACTAGCGAGGCTGACACCAGACGGACACCGTCACGAGGAGAGGCTGACACCAGACTGAAACCGTCACTAGCGAGGCTGACACCAGACTGACACCGTCACGAGGAGAGGCTGACATGAGACTGAGACCGTCACGAGGCGAGGCTGACACCAGACCGACCCCGTCACTAGCGAGGCTGACACCAGACCGACCCCGTCACTAGCGAGGCTGACACCAGACGGACACCGTCACGAGGAGAGGCTGACACCAGACTGAAACAGTCACTAGCGAGGCTGACACCAGACTGACACCGTCACGAGGAGAGGCTGACACCAGACGGACACCGTCACGAGGAGAGGCTGACACCAGACTGAAACCGTCACTAGCGAGGCTGACACCAGACTGACACCGTCACGAGGAGAGGCTGACACCAGACCGACCCCGTCACTAGCGAGGCTGACACCAGACTGACACCGTCACGAGGAGAGGCTGACACCAGACTGAAACCGTCACTAGCGAGGCTGACACCAGACTGACACCGTCACTAGCGAGGCTGACACCAGACTGACACCGTCACGAGGAGAGGCTGACACCAGACTGAAACCGTCACTAGCGAGGCTGACACCAGACCGACCCCGTCACGAGGAGAGGCTGACACCAGACCGACCCCGTCACGAGGAGAGGCTGACACCAGACGGACCCCGTCACGAGGACAGGCTGACACCAGACCGACACCGTCACGAGGAGAGGCTAACACCAGACCGACCCCGTCACTAGCGAGGCTGACACCAGACTGACACCGTCACGAGGAGAGGCTGACACCAGACTGAAACCGTCACTAGCGAGGCTGACACCAGACCGACCCCGTCACGAGGAGAGGCTGACACCAGACCGACCCCGTCACGAGGAGAGGCTGACACCAGACGGACCCCGTCACGAGGAGAGGCTGACACCAGACCGACTCCGTCACTAGCGAGGCTGACACCAGACAGACCCCGTCACGAGGCGAGGATGACACGAGACCGACACCGTCACTAGCGAGGATGACACCAGACCGACACCGTCACGAGGCGAGGCTGACACCAGACCGACCCCGTCACTAGCGAGGCTGACACCAGACGGACACCGTCACGAGGAGAGGCTGACACCAGACTGAAACCGTCACTAGCGAGGCTGACACCAGACTGACACCGTCACTAGCGAGGCTGACACCAGACTGACACCGTCACTAGCGAGGCTGACACCAGACTGACACCGTCACGAGGAGAGGCTGACACCAGACTGAAACCGTCACTAGCGAGGCTGACACCAGACCGACCCCGTCACGAGGAGAGGCTGATACCAGACCGACCCCGTCACGAGGAGAGGCTGACACCAGACGGACCCCGTCACGAGGAGAGGCTGACACCAGACCGACACCGTCACGAGGAGAGGCTGACACCAGACCGACCCCGTCACGAGGAGAGGCTGACACCAGACCGACCCCGTCACTAGCGAGGCTGACACCAGACTGACACCGTCACGAGGAGAGGCTGACACCAGACTGAAACCGTCACTAGCGAGGCTGACACCAGACTGACACCGTCACGAGGAGAGCCTGACACCAGACTGACACCGTCACGAGGAGAGGCTGACACCAGACTGACACCGTCACTAGCGAGGCTGACACCAGACTGACACCGTCACTAGCGAGGCTGACACCAGACCGAAACCGTCACTAGCGAGGCTGACACCAGACGGACCCTGTCACGAGGAGAGGCTGACACCAGACCGACACCGTCACGAGGAGAGGCTGACACCAGACCGACACCGTCACGAGGAGAGGCTGACACCAGACCGACTCCGTCACTAGCGAGGCTGACACCAGACCGACCCCGTCACGAGGCGAGGATGACACCAGACCGACACCGTCACTAGCGAGGATGACATCAGACCAACACCGTCACGAGGCGAGGATGACACCAGACCGACACCGTCACGAGGCGAGGATGACACCAGACCGACACCGTCACGAGGAGAGGCTGACACCAGACCGACCCCGTCACGAGGAGAGGCTGACACCAGACGGACCCCGTCACGAGGAGAGGCTGACACCAGACCGACACCGTCACGAGGAGAGGCTGACACCAGACCGACCCCGTCACGAGGAGAGGCTGACACCAGACCGACCCCGTCACTAGCGAGGCTGACACCAGACTGACACCGTCACGAGGAGAGGCTGACACAAGACGGACACCGTCACGAGGAGAGGCTGACACCAGACTGAAACCGTCACTAGCGAGGCTGACACCAGACTGACACCGTCACGAGGAGAGGCTGACACCAGACTGACACCGTCACGAGGAGAGGCTGACACCAGACTGACACCGTCACTAGCGAGGCTGACACCAGACTGACACCGTCACTAGCGAGGCTGACACCAGACTGACACCGTCACGAGGAGAGGCTGACACCAGACCGAAACCGTCACTAGCGAGGCTGACACCAGACGGACCGTGTCACGAGGAGAGGCTGACACCAGACCGACACCGTCACGAGGAGAGGCTGACACCAGACCGACACCGTCACGAGGAGAGGCTGACACCAGACCGACTCCGTCACTAGCGAGGCTGACACCAGACAGACCCCGTCACGAGGCGAGGATGACACGAGACCGACACCGTCACTAGCGAGGATGACACCAGACCGACACCGTCACGAGGCGAGGCTGACACCAGACCGACACCGTCACGAGGCGAGGCTGACACCAGACTGACACCGTCACTAGCGAGGCTGACACCAGACTGACACCGTCACTAGCGAGGCTGACACCAGACCGAAACCGTCACTAGCGAGGCTGACACCAGACGGACCCTGTCACGAGGAGAGGCTGACACCAGACCGACCCCGTCACTAGCGAGGCTGACACCAGACTGACATCGTCACGAGGAGAGGCTGACACCAGACGGACACCGTCACGAGGAGAGGCTGACACCAGACCGACACCGTCACGAGGAGAGGCTGACACCAGACCGACACCGTCACGAGGAGAGGCTGACACCAGACCGACTCCGTCACTAGCGAGGCTGACACCAGACAGACCCCGTCACGAGGCGAGGATGACACCAGACCGACACCGTCACTAGCGAGGATGACACCAGACCGACACCGTCACGAGGCGAGGCTGACACCAGACCGACCCCGTCACTAGCGAGGCTGACACCAGACCGACCCCGTCACTAGCGAGGCTGACACCAGACGGACACCGTCACGAGGAGAGGCTGACACCAGACTGAAACCGTCACTAGCGAGGCTGACACCAGACTGACACCGTCACGAGGAGAGGCTGACACCAGACTGACACCGTCACGAGGAGAGGCTGACACCAGACTGAAACCGTCACTAGCGAGGCTGACACCAGACTGACACCGTCACGAGGAGAGGCTGACACCAGACTGACACCGTCACGAGGAGAGGCTGACACCAGACTGAAACCGTCACTAGCGAGGCTGACACCAGACTGACACCGTCACGAGGAGAGGCTGACACCAGACTGAAACCGTCACTAGCGAGGCTGACACCAGACTGACACCGTCACTAGCGAGGCTGACACCAGACTGACACCGTCACGAGGAGAGGCTGACACCAGACTGAAACCGTCACTAGCGAGGCTGACACCAGACCGACCCCGTCACGAGGAGAGGCTGACACCAGACCGACCCCGTCACGAGGAGAGGCTGACACCAGACGGACCCCGTCACGAGGAGAGGCTGACACCAGACCGACACCGTCACGAGGAGAGGCTGACACCAGACCGACACCGTCACGAGGAGAGGCTGACACCAGACCGACTCCGTCACTAGCGAGGCTGACACCAGACCGACCCCGTCACGAGGCGAGGATGACACCAGACCGACACCGTCACTAGCGAGGATGACACCAGACCGACACCGTCACGAGGCGAGGCTGACACCAGACCGACACCGTCACGAGGCGAGGCTGACACCAGACCGACCCCGTCACTAGCGAGGCTGACACCAGACCGACCCCGTCACTAGCGAGGCTGACACCAGACCGACCACGTCACTAGCGAGGCTGACACCAGACGGACACCGTCACAAGGAGAGGCTGACACCAGACTGAAACCGTCACTAGCGAGGCTGACACCAGACTGACACCGTCACGAGGAGAGGCTGACACCAGACTGACACCGTCACGAGGAGAGGCTGACACCAGACTGAAACCGTCACTAGCGAGGCTGACACCAGACTGACACCGTCACTAGCGAGGCTGACACCAGACTGACACCGTCACGAGGAGAGGCTGACACCAGACTGACACCGTCACGAGGAGAGGCTGACACCAGACTGAAACCGTCACTAGCGAGGCTGACACCAGACTGACACCGTCACGAGGAGAGGCTGACACCAGACTGAAACCGTCACTAGCGAGGCTGACACCAGAATGACACCGTCACGAGGAGAGTCTGACACCAGACCGAAACCGTCACTAGCGAGGCTGGCACCAGACGGACCCTGTCACGAGGAGAGGCTGACACCAGACCGACACCGTCACGAGGAGAGGCTGACACCAGACCGACACCGTCACGAGGAGAGGCTGACACCAGACCGACTCCGTCACTAGCGAGGCTGACACCAGACCGACCCCGTCACGAGGCGAGGATGACACCAGACCGACACCGTCACTAGCGAGGATGACACCAGACCGACACCGTCACGAGGCGAGGCTGACACAAGACCGACACCGTCACGAGGCGAGGCTGACACCAGACCGACCCCGTCACTAGCGAGGCTGACACCAGACCGACCCCGTCACTAGCGAGGCTGACACCAGACGGACACCGTCACGAGGAGAGGCTGACACCAGACCGACACCGTCACGAGGCGAGGCTGACACCAGACCGACCCCGTCACTAGCGAGGCTGACACCAGACCGACCCCGTCACTAGCGAGGCTGACACCAGACGGACACCGTCACGAGGAGAGGCTGACACCAGACTGACACCGTCACGAGGAGAGGCTGACACCAGACCGAAACCGTCACTAGCGAGGCTGACACCAGACGGACCCTGTCACGAGGAGAGGCTGACACCAGACCGACACCGTCACGAGGAGAGGCTGACACCAGACCGACACCGCCACGAGGAGAGGCTGACACCAGACCGACTCCGTCACTAGCGAGGCTCACACCAGACCGACCCCGTCACGAGGCGAGGATGACACCAGACCGACACCGTCACTAGCGAGGATGACACCAGACCGACACCGTCACGAGGCGAGGCTGACACCAGACTGAAACCGTCACTAGCGAGGCTGACACCAGACTGACACCGTCACGAGGAGAGGCTGACACCAGACTGAAACCGTCACTAGCGAGGTGACACCAGACTGACACCGTCACTAGCGAGGCTGACACCAGACTGACACCGTCACGAGGAGAGGCTGACACCAGACTGAAACCGTCACTAGCGAGGCTGACACCAGACCGACCCCGTCACGAGGAGAGGCTGACACCAGACCGACCCCGTCACGAGGAGAGGCTGACACCAGACCGACACCGTCACTAGCAAGGCTGACACCAGACCGACCCCATCACGAGGAGAGGCTGACACCAGACCGACACCGTCTCTAGCGAGGATGACACCAGACCGACACCGTCACGAGGCGAGGCTGACACCAGACCGACACCGTCACGAGGAGAGGCTGACACCAGACTGAAACCGTCACTAGCGAGGCTGACACCAGACTGACACCGTCACGAGGAGAGGCTGACACCAGACTGACACCGTCACGAGGAGAGGCTGACACCAGACTGACACCGTCACTAGCGAGGCTGACACTAGACTGACACCGTCACTAGCGAGGCTGACACCAGAATGACACCGTCACGAGGAGAGGCTGACACCAGACCGAAACCGTCACTAGCGAGGCTGACACCAGACGGACCCTGTCACGAGGAGAGGCTGACACCAGACCGACACCGTCACGAGGAGAGGCTGACACCAGACCGACACCGTCACGAGGAGAGGCTGACACCAGACCGACTCCGTCACTAGCGAGGCTGACACCAGACCGACCCCGTCACGAGGCGAGGATGACACCAGACCGACACCGTCACTAGCGAGGATGACACCAGACCGACACCGTCACGAGGCGAGGCTGACACAAGACCGACACCGTCACGAGGCGAGGCTGACACCAGACCGACCCCGTCACTAGCGAGGCTGACATCAGACCGACCCCGTCACTAGCGAGGCTGACACCAGACGGACACCGTCACGAGGAGAGGCTGACACCAGACTGAAACCGTCACTAGCGAGGCTGACACCAGACTGACACCGTCACGAGGAGAGGCTGACACCAGACTGACACCGTCACGAGGAGAGGCTGACACCAGACTGAAACCATCACTAGCGAGGCTGACACCAGACTGACACCGTCACGAGGAGAGGCTGACACCAGACTGAAACCGTCACTAGCGAGGCTGACACCAGACTGACACCGTCATGAGGAGAGGGTGACACCAGACTGACACCGTCACGAGGAGAGGCTGACACCAGACTGAAACCATCACTAGCGAGGCTGACACCAGACTGACACTGTCACGAGGAGAGGCTGACACCAGACTGAAACCGTCACTAGCGAGGCTGACACCAGACCGACACCGTCACGAGGCGAGGCTGACACCAGACCGACCCCGTCACTAGCGAGGCTGACACCAGACGGACACCGTCACGAGGAGAGGCTGACACCAGACTGAAACCGTCACTAGCGAGGCTGACACCAGACTGACACCGTCACTAGCGAGGCTGACACCAGACTGACACCGTCACGAGGAGAGGCTGACACCAGACTGAAACCGTCACTAGCGAGGCTGACACCAGACCGACCCCATCACGAGGAGAGGCTGACACCAGACCGACCCCGTCACGAGGAGAGGCTGACACCAGACGGACCCCGTCACGAGGAGAGGCTGACACCAGACCGACACCGTCACGAGGAGAGGCTGACACCAGACCGACCCCGTCACGAGGAGAGGCTGACACCAGACCGACCCCGTCACTAGCGAGGCTGACACCAGACTGACACCGTCACGAGGAGAGGCTGACACCAGACTGACACCGTCACGAGGAGAGGCTGACACCAGACTGACACCGTCACTAGCGAGGCTGACACCAGACTGACACCGTCACTAGCGAGGCTGACACCAGACTGACACCGTCACGAGGAGTGGCTGACACCAGACCGAAACCGTCACTAGCGAGGCTGACACCAGACGGACCCTGTCACGAGGAGAGGCTGACACCAGACCGACACCGTCACGAGGAGAGGCTGACACCAGACCGACTCCGTCACTAGCGAGGCTGACACCAGACAGACCCCGTCACGAGGCGAGGATGACACCAGACCGACACCGTCACTAGCGAGGATGACACCAGACCGACACCGTCACGTTGCGAGGCTGACACCAGACCGACACAGTCACGAGGCGAGGCTGACACCAGACCGACCCCGTCACTAGCGAGGCTGACACCAGACCGACCCCGTCACTAGCGAGGCTGACACCAGACGGACACCGTCACGAGGAGAGGCTGACACCAGACTGACACCGTCACGAGGAGAGGCTGACACCAGACCGAAACCGTCACTAGCGAGGCTGACACCAGACGGACCCTGTCACGAGGAGAGGCTGACACCAGACCGACACCGTCACGAGGAGAGGCTGACACCAGACCGACACCGTCACGAGGAGAGGCTGACACCAGACCGACCCCGTCACTAGCGAGGCTGACACCAGACCGACCCCGTCACGAGGCGAGGATGACACCAGACCGACACCGTCACTAGCGAGGATGACACCAGACCGACACCGTCACGAGGAGAGGCTGACACCAGACCGACACCGTCACGAGGCGAGGCTGACACCAGACCGACCCCGTCACTAGCGAGGCTGACACCAGACCGACACCGTCACGAGGAGAGGCTGACACCAGACTGAAACCGTCACTAGCGAGGCTGACACCAGACTGACACCGTCACGAGGAGAGGCTGACACCAGACCGACACCGTCACGAGGAGAGGCTGACACCAGACTGAAACCGTCACTAGCGAGGCTGACACCAGACCGACCCCGTCACGAGGCGAGGATGACACCAGACCGACACCGTCACTAGCGAGGATGACACCAGACCGACACCGTCACGAGGAGAGGCTGACACCAGACTGAAACCGTCACGAGGAGAGGCTGACACCAGACCGACTCCGTCACTAGCGAGGCTGACACCAGACCGACACCGTCACGAGGCGAGGCTGACACCAGACCGACCCCGTCACGAGGAGAGGCTGACACCAGACCGACACCGTCACGAGGAGAGGCTGACACCAGACCGACCCCGTCACGAGGCGAGGATGACAACAGACCGACACTGTCACTAGCGAGGCTGACACCAGACCGACCCCGTCACTAGCGAGGCTGACACCAGACCGACACCGTCACGAGGAGAGGCTGACACCAGACTGAAACCGTCACTAGCGAGGCTGACACCAGACCGACCCCGTCACTAGCGAGGCTGACACCAGACTGACACCGTCACGAGGAGAGGCTGACACCAGACCGACACCGTCACGAGGAGAGGCTGACACCAGACTGAAACCGTCACTAGCGAGGCTGACACCAGACCGACCCCCGTCACGAGGAGAGGCTGACACCAGACCGACCCCGTCACGAGGAGAGGCTGACACCAGACCGACCCCGTCACGAGGAGAGGCTGACACCAGACCGACTCCGTCACGAGGAGAGGCTGACACCAGACCGACCCCGTCACGAGGCGAGGATGACACCAGACCGACACCGTCACTAGCGAGCATGACACCAGACCGACACCGTCACGAGGCGAGGCTGACACCAGACTGAAACCGTCACGAGGCGAGGCTGACACCAGACTGAAACCGTCACTAGCGAGGCTGACACCAGACCGACCCCGTCACGAGGAGAGGCTGACACCAGACCGACCCCGTCACGAGGAGAGGCTGACACCAGACCGACACCGTCACGAGGAGAGGCTGACACCAGACCGACACCGTCACGAGGCGAGGCTGACACCAGACCGACACCGTCACGAGGCGAGGCTGACACCAGACCGACACCGTCACGAGGCGAGGCTGACACCAGACCGACACCGTCACGAGGCGAGGCTGACACCAGACCGACACCGTCACGAGGCGAGGCTGACACCAGACCGACACCGTCACGAGGAGAGGCTGACACCAGACCGACACCGTCACAAGGAGTGGCTGACACCAGACCGACCCCGTCACGAGGCGAGGATGACAACAGACCGACACCGTCACTAGCGAGCATAACACCAGACCGACACCGTCACGAGGCGAGGATGACAACAGACCGACACCGTCACTAGCGAGCATAACACCAGACCGACACCGTCACGAGGAGAGGATGACACCAGACCGACACCGTCACGAGGAGAGGCTGACACCAGACCGACACCGTCACGAGGCGAGGCTGACACCAGACTGACACCGTCACGAGGAGAGGCTGACACCAGACCGACACCGTCACGAGGCGAGGCTGACACCAGACCGACCCCGTCACTAGCGAGGCTGACACCAGACCGACCCCGTCACTAGCGAGGCTGACACCAGACCGACCCCGTCACTAGCGAGGCTGACACCAGACCGACACCGTCACGATTAGAGGCTGACACCAGACTGAAACCGTCACTAGCGAGGCTGACACCAGACTGACACCGTCACGAGGAGAGGCTGACTCCAGACCGACACCGTCACGAGGAGAGGCTGACACCAGACTGAAACCGTCACTAGCGAGGCTGACACCAGACTGACACCGTCACGAGGAGAGGCTGACACCAGACTGACACCGTCACGAGGAGAGGCTGACACCAGACTGAAACCGTCACTAGCGAGGCTGACACCAGACTGACACCGTCACTAGCGAGGCTGACACCAGACCGACACCGTCACGAGGAGAGGCTGACACCAGACCGAAACCGTCACTAGCGAGGCTGACACCAGACCGACCCCCGTCACGAGGAGAGGCTGACACCAGACCGACCCCGTCACAAGGAAAGGCTGACACTAGACCGACACCGTCACGAGGAGAGGATGACACCAGACCGACACCGACACTAGCGAGAATAACACCAGACCGACACCGTCACGAGGCGAGGCTGACACCAGACTGAAACCGTCACTAGCGAGGCTGACACCAGACTGACACCGTCACGAGGAGAGGCTGACACCAGACCGACACCGTCACGAGGAGAGGCTGACACCAGACTGAAACCGTCACTAGCGAGGCTGACACCAGACTGACACCGTCACGAGGAGAGGCTGACACCAGACCGACCCCGTCACGAGGAGAGGATGACACCAGACCGACCCCGTCACTAGCGAGGCTGACACCAGACCGACACCGTCACGAGGAGAGGCTGACACCAGACTGAAACCGTCACTAGCGAGGCTGACACCAGACTGACACCGTCACGAGGAGAGGCTGACACCAGACCGACACCGTCACGAGGAGAGGCTGACACCAGACTGAAACCGTCACTAGCGAGGCTGACACCAGACTGACACCGTCACGAGGAGAGGCTGACACCAGACCGACCCCGTCACGAAGAGAGGCTGACACCAGACCGACACCGTCACGAGGAGAGGCTGACACCAGACCGACCCCGTCACTAGCGAGGCTGACACCAGACCGACCCCCGTCACGAGGAGAGGCTGACACCAGACCGACCCCGTCACGAGGAGAGGCTGACACCAGACCGACACCGTCACGAGGAGAGGCTGACACCAGACGGACCCCGTCACGAGGAGAGGCTGACACCAGACCGACACCGTCACGAGGAGAGGCTGACACCAGACCGACCCCGTCACTAGCGAGGCAGACACCAGTCTGACACCGTCACGAGGAGAGGCTGACACCAGACTGAAACCGTCACTAGCGAGGCAGACACCAGACCGACCCCGTCACGAGGAGAGGCTGACACCAGACTGAAACCGTCACTAGCGTGGCTGACACCAGACCGACCCCGTCACGAGGCGAGGATGACACCAGACCGACACCGTCACGAGGCGAGGCTGACACCAGACCGACACCGTCACGAGGCGAGGCTGACACCAGACCGACACCGTCACGAGGCGAGGCTGACACCAGACTGAAACCGTCACTAGCGAGGCTAACACCAGACTGACACCGTCACTAGCGAGGCTAACACCAGACTGACACCGTCACTAGCGAGGCTGACACCAGACCGACACCGTCACGAGGAGAGGCTGACACCAGACCGACCCCGTCACTAGCGAGGCTGACACCAGACCGACCCCGTCACGAGGAGAGGCTGACACAAGACCGACCCCGTCACGAGGAGAGGCTGACACCAGACGGACCCCGTCACGAGGAGAGGCTGACACCAGACCGACACCGTCACGAGGAGAGGCTGACACCAGACCGACCCCGTCACTAGCGAGGCAGACACCAGACTGACACCGTCACGAGGAGAGGCTGACACCAGACTGAAACCGTCACTAGCGAGGCTGACACCAGACCGACCCCGTCACGAGGAGAGGCTGACACCAGACCGACCCCGTCACGAGGAGAGGCTGACACCAGACCGACCCCGTCACGAGGCGAGGCTGACACCAGACTGACACCGTCACGAGGCGAGGCTGACACCAGACCGACCCCGTCACTAGCGAGGCTGACACCAGACCGACACCGTCACGAGGCGAGGCTGACACCAGACTGATACCGTCACTAGCGAGGCTGACACCAGACTGACACCGTCACGAGGAGAGGCTGACACCAGACTGACACCGTCACGAGGAGAGGCTGACACCAGACTGAAACCGTCACTAGCGAGGCTAACACCAGACTGACACCGTCACGAGGAGAGGCTGACACCAGACTGAAACCGTCACTAGCGAGGCTGACACCAGACTGACACCGTCACGAGGAGAGGCTGACACCAGACCGACCCCGTCACGAAGAGAGGCTGACACCAGACCGACACCGTCACGAGGAGAGGCTGACACCAGACCGACCCCGTCACTAGCGAGGCTGACACCAGACCGACCCCCGTCACGAGGAGAGGCTGACACCAGACCGACCCCGTCACGAGGAGAGGCTGACACCAGACCGACACCGTCACGAGGAGAGGCTGACACCAGACCGACACCGTCACTAGCGAGGATGACACCAGACCGAACCCCGTCACGAGGAGAGGCTGACACCAGACCGACACCGTCACGAGGAGAGGCTGACACCAGACCGACACCGTCACTAGCGAGGCTGACACCAGACCGACACCGTCACGAGGCGAGGCTGACACCAGACCGACCCCGTCACGAGGAGAGGCTGACACCAGAACGACCCCGTCACGAGGAGAGGCTGACACCAGACGGACCCCGTCACGAGGAGAGGCTGACACCAGACCGACACCGTCACGAGGAGAGGCTGACACCAGACCGACCCCGTCACTAGCGAGGCAGACACCAGTCTGACACCGTCACGAGGAGAGGCTGACACCAGACTGAAACCGTCACTAGCGAGGCAGACACCAGACCGACCCCGTCACGAGGAGAGGCTGACACCAGACTGAAACCGTCACTAGCGAGGCTGACACCAGACCGACCCCGTCACGAGGAGAGGCTGACACCAGACCGACACCGTCACGAGGAGAGGCTGACACCAGACCGACACCGTCACGAGGAGAGGCTGACACCAGACCGACCCCGTCACTAGCGTGGCTGACACCAGACCGACCCCGTCACGAGGCGAGGATGACACCAGACCGACACCGTCACGAGGCGAGGCTGACACCAGACCGACACCGTCACGAGGCGAGGCTGACACCAGACTGAAACCGTCACTAGCGAGGCTGACACCAGACTGACACCGTCACGAGGAGAGGCTGACACCAGACTGACACCGTCACGAGGAGAGGCTGACACCAGACTGAAACCGTCACTAGCGAGGCTGACACCAGACTGACACCGTCACGAGGAGAGGCTGACACCAGACTGACACCGTCACGAGGAGAGGCTGACACCAGACTGAAACCGTCACTAGCGAGGCTAACACCAGACTGACACCGTCACTAGCGAGGCTAACACCAGACTGACACCGTCACTAGCGAGGCTGACACCAGACCGACACCGTCACGAGGAGAGGCTGACACCAGACTGAAACCGTCACTAGCGAGGCTGACACCAGACCGACCCCGTCACGAGGAGAGGCTGACACCAGACCGACCCCGTCACGAGGAGAGGCTGACACCAGACCGACACCGTCACGAGGCGAGGCTGACACCAGACTGACACCGTCACGAGGCGAGGCTGACACCAGACCGACCCCGTCACTAGCGAGGCTGACACCAGACCGACCCCGTCACTAGCGAGGCTGACACCAGACTGACACCGTCACGAGGAGAGGCTGACACCAGACTGACACCGTCACGAGGAGAGGCTGACACCAGACTGAAACCGTCACTAGCGAGGCTAACACCAGACTGACACCGTCACTAGCGAGGCTGACACCAGACCGACACCGTCACGAGGCGAGGATGACACCAGACCGACACCGTCACTAGCGAGGATGACACCAGACCGACACCGTCACGAGGAGAGGCTGACACCAGACCGAAACCGTCACTAGCGAGGCTGACACCAGACCGACCCCGTCACGAGGAGAGGCTGACACCAGACCGACACCGTCACGAGGCGAGGCTGACACCAGACCGACCCCGTCACGAGGAGAGGCTGACACCAGACCGACCCCGTCACGAGGAGAGGCTGACACCAGACAGACCCCGTCACGAGGAGAGGCTGACACCAGACCGACACCGTCACGAGGAGAGGCTGACACCAGACCGACCCCGTCACTAGCGAGGCAGACACCAGACTGACACCGTCACGAGGAGAGGCTGACACCAGACTGAAACCGTCACTAGCGAGGCTGACACCAGACCGACCCCGTCACGAGGAGAGGCTGACACCAGACCGACACCGTTACGAGGAGAGGCTGACACCAGACCGACACCGTCACGAGGAGAGGCTGACACCAGACCGACCCCGTCACTAGCGAGGCTGACACCAGACCGACCCCGTCACGAGGCGAGGATGACACCAGACCGACACCGTCACTAGCGAGGCTGACACCAGACTGACACCGTCACTAGCGAGGCTGACACCAGACCGACACCGTCACGAGGAGAGGCTGACACCAGACTGAAACCGTCACTAGCGAGGCTGACACCAGACTGACACCGTCACTAGCGAGGCTGACACCAGACCGACCCCGTCACGAGGAGAGGCTGACACCAGACCGACACCGTCACGAGGAGAGGCTGACACCAGACCGACACCGTCACTAGCGAGGATGACACCAGACCGAACCCCGTCACGAGGAGAGGCTGACACCAGACCGACACCGTCACGAGGAGAGGCTGACACCAGACCGACACCGTCACTAGCGAGGCTGACACCAGACCGACACCGTCACGAGGCGAGGCTGACACCAGACCGACCCCGTCACGAGGAGAGGCTGACACCAGAACGACCCCGTCACGAGGAGAGGCTGACACCAGACGGACCCCGTCACGAGGAGAGGCTGACACCAGACCGACACCGTCACGAGGAGAGGCTGACACCAGACCGACCCCGTCACTAGCGAGGCAGACACCAGTCTGACACCGTCACGAGGAGAGGCTGACACCAGACTGAAACCGTCACTAGCGAGGCAGACACCAGACCGACCCCGTCACGAGGAGAGGCTGACACCAGACTGAAACCGTCACTAGCGAGGCTGACACCAGACCGACCCCGTCACGAGGAGAGGCTGACACCAGACCGACACCGTCACGAGGAGAGGCTGACACCAGACCGACACCGTCACGAGGAGAGGCTGACACCAGACCGACCCCGTCACTAGCGTGGCTGACACCAGACCGACCCCGTCACGAGGCGAGGATGACACCAGACCGACACCGTCACGAGGCGAGGCTGACACCAGACCGACACCGTCACGAGGCGAGGCTGACACCAGACTGAAACCGTCACTAGCGAGGCTGACACCAGACTGACACCGTCACGAGGAGAGGCTGACACCAGACTGACACCGTCACGAGGAGAGGCTGACACCAGACTGAAACCGTCACTAGCGAGGCTGACACCAGACTGACACCGTCACGAGGAGAGGCTGACACCAGACTGAAACCGTCACTAGCGAGGCTGACACCAGACTGACACCGTCACGAGGAGAGGCTGACACCAGACTGACACCGTCACGAGGAGAGGCTGACACCAGACTGAAACCGTCACTAGCGAGGCTAACACCAGACTGACACCGTCACTAGCGAGGCTAACACCAGACTGACACCGTCACTAGCGAGGCTGACACCAGACCGACACCGTCACGAGGAGAGGCTGACACCAGACTGAAACCGTCACTAGCGAGGCTGACACCAGACCGACCCCGTCACGAGGAGAGGCTGACACCAGACCGACCCCGTCACGAGGAGAGGCTGACACCAGACCGACACCGTCACGAGGCGAGGCTGACACCAGACTGACACCGTCACGAGGCGAGGCTGACACCAGACCGACCCCGTCACTAGCGAGGCTGACACCAGACCGACCCCGTCACTAGCGAGGCTGACACCAGACTGACACCGTCACGAGGAGAGGCTGACACCAGACTGACACCGTCACGAGGAGAGGCTGACACCAGACTGAAACCGTCACTAGCGAGGCTAACACCAGACTGACCCCGTCACTAGCGAGGCTGACACCAGACCGACCCCGTCACGAGGAGAGGCTGACACCAGACCGACACCGTTACGAGGAGAGGCTGACACCAGACCGACACCGTCACGAGGAGAGGCTGACACCAGACCGACCCCGTCACTAGCGAGGCTGACACCAGACCGACCCCGTCACGAGGCGAGGATGACACCAGACCGACACCGTCACTAGCGAGGCTGACACCAGACTGACACCGTCACTAGCGAGGCTGACACCAGACCGACACCGTCACGAGGAGAGGCTGACACCAGACTGAAACCGTCACTAGCGAGGCTGACACCAGACTGACACCGTCACTAGCGAGGCTGACACCAGACCGACCCCGTCACGAGGAGAGGCTGACACCAGACCGACACCGTCACGAGGAGAGGCTGACACCAGACCGACACCGTCACTAGCGAGGATGACACCAGACCGAACCCCGTCACGAGGAGAGGCTGACACCAGACCGACACCGTCACGAGGAGAGGCTGACACCAGACCGACACCGTCACTAGCGAGGCTGACACCAGACCGACACCGTCACGAGGCGAGGCTGACACCAGACCGACCCCGTCACGAGGAGAGGCTGACACCAGAACGACCCCGTCACGAGGAGAGGCTGACACCAGACGGACCCCGTCACGAGGAGAGGCTGACACCAGACCGACACCGTCACGAGGAGAGGCTGACACCAGACCGACCCCGTCACTAGCGAGGCAGACACCAGTCTGACACCGTCACGAGGAGAGGCTGACACCAGACTGAAACCGTCACTAGCGAGGCAGACACCAGACCGACCCCGTCACGAGGAGAGGCTGACACCAGACTGAAACCGTCACTAGCGAGGCTGACACCAGACCGACCCCGTCACGAGGAGAGGCTGACACCAGACCGACACCGTCACGAGGAGAGGCTGACACCAGACCGACACCGTCACGAGGAGAGGCTGACACCAGACCGACCCCGTCACTAGCGTGGCTGACACCAGACCGACCCCGTCACGAGGCGAGGATGACACCAGACCGACACCGTCACGAGGCGAGGCTGACACCAGACCGACACCGTCACGAGGCGAGGCTGACACCAGACTGAAACCGTCACTAGCGAGGCTGACACCAGACTGACACCGTCACGAGGAGAGGCTGACACCAGACTGACACCGTCACGAGGAGAGGCTGACACCAGACTGAAACCGTCACTAGCGAGGCTGACACCAGACTGACACCGTCACGAGGAGAGGCTGACACCAGACTGAAACCGTCACTAGCGAGGCTGACACCAGACTGACACCGTCACGAGGAGAGGCTGACACCAGACTGACACCGTCACGAGGAGAGGCTGACACCAGACTGAAACCGTCACTAGCGAGGCTAACACCAGACTGACACCGTCACTAGCGAGGCTAACACCAGACTGACACCGTCACTAGCGAGGCTGACACCAGACCGACACCGTCACGAGGAGAGGCTGACACCAGACTGAAACCGTCACTAGCGAGGCTGACACCAGACCGACCCCGTCACGAGGAGAGGCTGACACCAGACCGACCCCGTCACGAGGAGAGGCTGACACCAGACCGACACCGTCACGAGGCGAGGCTGACACCAGACTGACACCGTCACGAGGCGAGGCTGACACCAGACCGACCCCGTCACTAGCGAGGCTGACACCAGACCGACCCCGTCACTAGCGAGGCTGACACCAGACTGACACCGTCACGAGGAGAGGCTGACACCAGACTGACACCGTCACGAGGAGAGGCTGACACCAGACTGAAACCGTCACTAGCGAGGCTAACACCAGACTGACACCGTCACTAGCGAGGCTGACACCAGACCGACACCGTCACGAGGCGAGGATGACACCAGACCGACACCGTCACTAGCGAGGATGACACCAGACCGACACCGTCACGAGGAGAGGCTGACACCAGACCGAAACCGTCACTAGCGAGGCTGACACCAGACCGACCCCGTCACGAGGAGAGGCTGACACCAGACAGACCCCGTCACGAGGAGAGGCTGACACCAGACCGACACCGTCACGAGGAGAGGCTGACACCAGACCGACCCCGTCACTAGCGAGGCAGACACCAGACTGACACCGTCACGAGGAGAGGCTGACACCAGACTGAAAACCGTCACTAGCGAGGCTGACACCAGGACCGACCCCGTCACGAGGAGAGGCTGACACCAGACCGACACCGTTACGAGGAGAGGCTGACACCAGACCGACACCGTCACGAGGAGAGGCTGACACCAGACCGACCCCGTCACTAGCGAGGCTGACACCAGACCGACCCCGTCACGAGGCGAGGATGACACCAGACCGACACCGTCACTAGCGAGGCTGACACCAGACTGACACCGTCACTAGCGAGGCTGACACCAGACCGACACCGTCACGAGGAGAGGCTGACACCAGACTGAAACCGTCACTAGCGAGGCTGACACCAGACCGACCCCCGTCACGAGGAGAGGCTGACACCAGACCGACCCCGTCACGAGGAGAGGCTGACACCAGACCGACACCGTCACGAGGAGAGGCTGACACCAGACCGACCCCGTCACGAGGCGAGGATGACACCAGACCGACACCGTCACTAGCGAGCATGACACCAGACCGACACCGTCACGAGGCGAGGCTGACACCAGACTGAAACCATCACTAGCGAGGCTGACACCAGACCGACCCCGTCACGAGGAGAGGCTGACACAAGACCGACCCCGTCACGAGGAGAGGCTGACACCAGACCGACACCGTCACGAGGAGAGGCTGACACCAGACCGACCCCGTCACGAGGCGAGGATGACACCAGACCGACACCGTCACTAGCGAGCATGACACCAGACCGACACCGTCACGAGGCGAGGCTGACACCAGACTGAAACCATCACTAGCGAGGCTGACACCAGACCGACCCCGTCACGAGGAGAGGCTGACACAAGACCGACCCCGTCACGAGGAGAGGCTGACACCAGACCGACACCGTCACGAGGAGAGGCTGACACCAGACTGAAACCGTCACTAGCGAGGCTGACACCAGACCGACACCGTCACGAGGAGAGGCTGACACCAGACTGAAACCGTCACTAGCGAGGCTGACACCAGACCGACCCCGTCACGAGGAGAGGCTGACACCAGACCGACCCCGTCACGAGGAGAGGCTGACACCAGACCGACACCGTCACGAGGAGAGGCTGACACCAGACCGACCCCGTCACGAGGCGAGGATGACAACAGACCGACACCGTCACTAGCGAGCATAACACCAGACCGACACCGTCACGAGGCGAGGCTGACACCAGACTGAAACCGTCACTAGCGAGGCTGACACCAGACCGACCCCGTCACGAGGAGAGGCTGACACCAGACCGACCCCGTCACGAGGAGAGGATGACACCAGACCGACACCGTCACGAGGAGAGGCTGACACCAGACCGACACCGTCACGAGGCGAGGCTGACACCAGACCGACCCCGTCACGAGGAGAGGCTGACACCAGACCGACCCCGTCACGAGGAGAGGCTGACACCAGACGGACCCCGTCACGAGGAGAGGCTGACACCAGACCGACACCGTCACGAGGCGAGGCTGACACCAGACCGACCCCGTCACTAGCGAGGCTGACACCAGACCGACCCCGTCACTAGCGAGGCTGACACCAGACCGACACCGTCACGAGGCGAGGCTGACACCAGACCGACACCGTCACGAGGCGAGGCTGACACCAGACCGACCCCGTCACTAGCGAGGCTGACACCAGACCGGACCCCGTCACTAGCGAGGCTGACACCAGACCGACACCGTCACGAGGCGAGGCTGACACCAGACTGATACCGTCACTAGCGAGGCTGACACCAGACTGACACCGTCACGAGGAGAGGCTGACACCAGACTGACACCGTCACGGGGAGAGGCTGACACCAGACTGAAACCGTCACTAGCGAGGCTAACACCAGACTGACACCGTCACTAGCGAGGCTGACACCAGACCGACACCGTCACGAGGAGAGGCTGACACCAGACCGAAACCCGTCACTAGCGAGGCTGCCACCAGACCGACCCCGTCACGAGGCGAGGATGACACCAGACCGACACCGTCACTAGCGAGGATGACACCAGACCGACACCGTCACGAGGAGAGGCTGACACCAGACCGAAACCGTCACTAGCGAGGCTGACACCAGACCGACCCCCGTCACGAGGAGAGGCTGACACCAAACCGACCCCGTCACGAGGAGAGGCTGACACCAGACCGACACCGTCACTAGCGAGGATGACACCAGACCGACACCGTCACTAGCGAGGATGACACCAGACCGACCCCCGTCACGAGGAGAGGCTGACACCAGACCGACCCCGTCACGAGGAGAGGCTGACACCAGACCGACACCGTCACTAGCGAGGCTGACACCAGACCGACACCGTCACTAGCGAGGCTGACACCAGACCGACCCCGTCACGAGGAGAGGCTGACACCAGACCGACCCCGTCACGAGGAGAGGCTGACACCAGACGGACCCCGTCACGAGGAGAGGCTGACACCAGACCGACACCGTCACGAGGAGAGGCTGACACCAGACCGACCCCGTCACTAGCGAGGCAGACAGCAGACTGACACCGTCACGAGGAGAGGCTGACACCAGACTGATACCGTCACTAGCGAGGCTGACACCAGACCGACCCCGTCACGAGGAGAGGCTGACACCAGACCGACCCCGTCACGAGGAGAGGCTGACACCAGACGGACCCCTTCACTAGCGAGGCTGACACCAGACTGACACCGTCACGAGGAGAGGCTGACACCAGACTGACACCGTCACGAGGAGAGGCTGACACCAGACTGAAACCGTCACTAGCGAGGCTGACACCAGACTGACACCGTCACTAGCGAGGCTGACACCAGACCGACACCGTCACGAGGAGAGGCTGACACCAGACTGAAACCGTCACTAGCGAGGCTGACACCAGACTGACACCGTCACGAGGAGAGGCTGACACCAGACCGACACCGTCACGAGGAGAGGCTGACACCAGACCGACCCCGTCACGAGGCGAGGATGACAACAGACCGACACCGTCACTAGCGAGCATAACACCAGACCGACACCGTCACGAGGCGAGGCTGACACCAGACCGACACCGTCACGAGGCGAGGCTGACACCAGACCGACCCAGTCACGAGGCGAGGATGACCCCAGACCGACACCTTCACTAGCGAGGATGACACCAGACCGACACCATCACGAGGAGAGGCTGACACCAGACCGAAACCGTCTCTAGCGAGGCTGACACCAGACCGACCCCCGTCACGAGGAGAGGCTGACACCAAACCGACCCCGTCACGAGGAGAGGCTGACACCAGACCGACACCGTCACTAGCGAGGATGACACCAGACCGACACCGTCACGAGGCGAGGATGACACCAGACCGACACCGTCACTAGCGAGGATGACACCAGACCGACCCCCGTCACGAGGAGAGGCTGACACCAGACCGACACCGTCACTAGCAAGGATGACACCAGACCGAAACCGGTCACGAGGCGAGGCTGACACCAGACCGACCCCGTCACGAGGAGAGGCTGACACCAGACGGACCCCGTCACGAGGAGAGGCTGACACCAGACCGACACCGTCACGAGGAGAGGCTGACACCAGACCGACCCCGTCACTAGCGAGGCAGACACCAGACTGACACCGTCACGAGGAGAGACTGACACCAGACTGAAACCGTCACTAGCGAGGCTGACACCAGACCGACCCCGTCACGAGGAGAGGCTGACACCAGACCGACCCCGTCACGAGGAGAGGCTGACACCAGACCGACACCGTCACGAGGAGAGGCTGACACCAGACCGACACCGTCACGAGGAGAGGCTGACACCAGACCGACCCCGTCACTAGCGTGGCTGACAGCAGACCGACCCCGTCACGAGGCGAGGATGACACCAGACCGACACCGTCACTAGCGAGGATGACACCAGACCGACACCGTCACGAGGCGAGGCTGACACCAGACCGACACCGTCACGAGGCGAGGCTGACACCAGACCGACACCGTCACGAGGCGAGGCTGACACCAGACCGACCCCGTCACTAGCGAGGCTGATACCAGACCGACCCCGTCACTAGCGAGGCTGACACCAGACCGACACCGTCATGAGGCGAGGCTGACACCAGACTGACACTGTAACGAGGAGAGGCTGACACCAGACTGACATCGTCACGAGGAGAGGCTGACACCAGACTGACACCGTCACGAGGAGAGGCTGACACCAGACTGAAACCGTCACTAGCGAGGCTAACACCAGACCGACCCCGTCACGAGGCGAGGATGACACCAGACCGACACCGTCACTAGCGAGGATGACACCAGACCGACACCATCACGAGGAGAGGCTGACACCAGACCGAAACCGTCACTAGCGAGGCTGACACCAGACCGACCCCCGTCACGAGGAGAGGCTGACACCAAACCGACCCCGTCACGAGGAGAGGCTGACACCAAACCGACCCCGTCACGAGGAGAGGCTGACACCAGACCGACACCGTCACTAGCGAGGATGACACCAGACCGACACCGTCACGAGGCGAGGATGACACCAGACCGACACCGTCACTAGCGAGGATGACACCAGACCGACCCCCGTCACGAGGAGAGGCTGACACCAGACCGACACCGTCACTAGCGAGGCTGACACCAGACCGACACCGTCACGAGGCGAGGCTGACACCAGACCGACCCCGTCACGAGGAGAGGCTGACACCAGACCGACACCGTCACGAGGAGAGGCTGACACCAGACGGACCCCGTCACTAGCGAGGCAGACACCAGACTGACACCGTCACGAGGAGAGGCTGACACCAGACTGAAACCGTCACTAGCGAGGCTGACACCAGACCGACCCCGTCACGAGGAGAGGCTGAAACCAGACCGACACCGTCACGAGGAGAGGCTGACACCAGACCGACACCGTCACGAGGAGAGGCTGACACCAGACCGACCCCGTCACTAGTGAGGCTGACACCAGACCGACCCCGTCACTAGCGTGGCTGACAGCAGACCGACCCCGTCACGAGGCGAGGATGACACCAGACCGACACCGTCACGAGGCGAGGCTGACACCAGACCGACACCGTCACGAGGCGAGGCTGACACCAGACCGACACCGTCACGAGGCGAGGCTGACACCAGACCGACCCCGTCACTAGCGAGGCTGACACCAGACCGACCCCGTCACTAGCGAGGCTGACACCAGACCGACACCGTCATGAGGCGAGGCTGACACCAGACTGACACTGTCACGAGGAGAGGCTGACACCAGACTGAAACCGTCACTAGCGAGGCTAACACCAGACTGACACCGTCACTAGCGAGGCTGACACCAGACCGACACCGTCACGAGGAGAGGCTGACACCAGACCGACACCGTCACTAGCGAGGATGACACCAGACCGACACCGTCACGAGGCGAGGATGACACCAGACCGACACCGTCACTAGCGAGGATGACACCAGACCGACCCCCGTCACGAGGAGAGGCTGACACCAGACCGACACCGTCACTAGCGAGGCTGACACCAGACCGACACCGTCACGAGGCGAGGCTGACACCAGACCGACCCCGTCACGAGGAGAGGCTGACGCCAGACCGACACCGTCACGAGGAGAGGCTGACACCAGACCGACCCCGTCACTAGCGAGGCAGACACCAGACTGACACCGTCACGAGGAAAGGCTGACACCAGACTGAAACCGTCACTAGCGAGGCTGACACCAGACCGACCCCGTCACGAGGAGAGGCTGAAACCAGACCGACACCGTCACGAGGAGAGGCTGACACCAGACCGACACCGTCACGAGGAGAGGCTGACACCAGACCGACCCCGTCACTAGTGAGGCTGACACCAGACCGACCCCGTCACTAGCGTGGCTGACAGCAGACCGACCCCGTCACGAGGCGAGGATGACACCAGACCGACACCGTCCCGAGGCGAGGCTGACACCAGACCGACACCGTCACGAGGCGAGGCTGACACCAGACCGACACCGTCACGAGGCGAGGCTGACACCAGACCGACCCCGTCACTAGCGAGGCTGACACCAGACCGACCCCGTCACTAGCGAGGCTGACACCAGACCGACACCGTCATGAGGCGAGGCTGACACCAGACTGACACTGTCACGAGGAGAGGCTGACACCAGACTGAAACCGTCACTAGCGAGGCTAACACCAGACTGACACCGTCACTAGCGAGGCTGACACCAGACCGACACCGTCACGAGGAGAGGCTGACACCAGACCGACACCGTCACTAGCGAGGATGACACCAGACCGACACCGTCACGAGGCGAGGATGACACCAGACCGACACCGTCACTAGCGAGGATGACACCAGACCGACCCCCGTCACGAGGAGAGGCTGACACCAGACCGACACCGTCACTAGCGAGGCTGACACCAGACCGACACCGTCACGAGGCGAGGCTGACACCAGACCGACCCCGTCACGAGGAGAGGCTGACGCCAGACCGACACCGTCACGAGGAGAGGCTGACACCAGACCGACCCCGTCACTAGCGAGGCAGACACCAGACTGACACCGTCACGAGGAGAGGCTGACACCAGACTGAAACCGTCACTAGCGAGGCTGACACCAGACCGACCCCGTCACGAGGAGAGGCTGACACCAGACCGACACCGTCACGAGGAGAGGCTGACACCAGACCGACACCGTCACGAGGAGAGGCTGACACCAGACCGACCCCGTCACTAGCGAGGCTGACACCAGACCGACCCCGTCACGAGGCGAGGATGACACCAGACCGACACCGTCACTAGCGAGGATGACACCAGACTGACACCGTCACTAGCGAGGCTGACACCAGACCGACACCGTCACGAGGAGAGGCTGACACCAGACTGAAACCGTCACTAGCGAGGCTGACACCAGACTGACACCGTCACGAGGAGAGGCTGACACCAGACTGACACCGTTACGAGGAGAGGCTGACACCAGACTGAAACCGTCACTAGCGAGGCTGACACCAGACTGACACCGTCACTAGCGAGGCTGACACCAGACCGACACCGTCACGAGGAGAGGCTGACACCAGACCGAAACCGTCACTAGCGAGGCTGACACCAGACCGACCCCGGTCACGAGGAGAGGCTGACACCAGACCGACACCGTCACGAGGAGAGGCTGACACCAGACCGACCCCGTCACGAGGCGAGGATGACACCAGACCGACACCGTCACTAGCGAGCATGACACCAGACCGACACCGTCACGAGGCGAGGCTGACACCAGACTGAAACCGTCACTAGCGAGGCTGACACCAGACCGACCCCGTCACGAGGAGAGGCTGACACCAGACCGACCCCGTCACAAGGAGAGGCTGATACCAGACCGACACCGTCACGAGGAGAGGCTGACACCAGACCGACACCGTCACGAGGAGAGGCTGACACCAGACTGACACCGTCACTAGCGAGGATGACACCAGACCGACACCGTCACGAGGCGAGGATGACACCAGACCGACACCGTCACTAGCGAGGATGACACCAGACCGACCCCCGTCACGAGGAGAGGCTGACACCAGACCGACACCGTCACTAGCGAGGCTGACACCAGACCGACACCGTCACGAGGCGAGGCTGACACCAGACCGACCCCGTCACGAGGAGAGGCTGACACCAGACCGACACCGTCACGAGGAGAGGCTGACACCAGACGGACCCCGTCACTAGCGAGGCAGACACCAGACTGACACCGTCACGAGGAGAGGCTGACACCAGACTGAAACCGTCACTAGCGAGGCTGACACCAGACCGACCCCGTCACGAGGAGAGGCTGAAACCAGACCGACACCGTCACGAGGAGAGGCTGACACCAGACCGACACCGTCACGAGGAGAGGCTGACACCAGACCGACCCCGTCACTAGTGAGGCTGACACCAGACCGACCCCGTCACTAGCGTGGCTGACAGCAGACCGACCCCGTCACGAGGCGAGGATGACACCAGACCGACACCGTCACGAGGCGAGGCTGACACCAGACCGACACCGTCACGAGGCGAGGCTGACACCAGACCGACACCGTCACGAGGCGAGGCTGACACCAGACCGACCCCGTCACTAGCGAGGCTGACACCAGACCGACCCCGTCACTAGCGAGGCTGACACCAGACCGACACCGTCATGAGGCGAGGCTGACACCAGACTGACACTGTCACGAGGAGAGGCTGACACCAGACTGAAACCGTCACTAGCGAGGCTAACACCAGACTGACACCGTCACTAGCGAGGCTGACACCAGACCGACACCGTCACGAGGAGAGGCTGACACCAGACCGACACCGTCACTAGCGAGGATGACACCAGACCGACACCGTCACGAGGCGAGGATGACACCAGACCGACACCGTCACTAGCGAGGATGACACCAGACCGACCCCCGTCACGAGGAGAGGCTGACACCAGACCGACACCGTCACTAGCGAGGCTGACACCAGACCGACACCGTCACGAGGCGAGGCTGACACCAGACCGACCCCGTCACGAGGAGAGGCTGACGCCAGACCGACACCGTCACGAGGAGAGGCTGACACCAGACCGACCCCGTCACTAGCGAGGCAGACACCAGACTGACACCGTCACGAGGAAAGGCTGACACCAGACTGAAACCGTCACTAGCGAGGCTGACACCAGACCGACCCCGTCACGAGGAGAGGCTGAAACCAGACCGACACCGTCACGAGGAGAGGCTGACACCAGACCGACACCGTCACGAGGAGAGGCTGACACCAGACCGACCCCGTCACTAGTGAGGCTGACACCAGACCGACCCCGTCACTAGCGTGGCTGACAGCAGACCGACCCCGTCACGAGGCGAGGATGACACCAGACCGACACCGTCCCGAGGCGAGGCTGACACCAGACCGACACCGTCACGAGGCGAGGCTGACACCAGACCGACACCGTCACGAGGCGAGGCTGACACCAGACCGACCCCGTCACTAGCGAGGCTGACACCAGACCGACCCCGTCACTAGCGAGGCTGACACCAGACCGACACCGTCATGAGGCGAGGCTGACACCAGACTGACACTGTCACGAGGAGAGGCTGACACCAGACTGAAACCGTCACTAGCGAGGCTAACACCAGACTGACACCGTCACTAGCGAGGCTGACACCAGACCGACACCGTCACGAGGAGAGGCTGACACCAGACCGACACCGTCACTAGCGAGGATGACACCAGACCGACACCGTCACGAGGCGAGGATGACACCAGACCGACACCGTCACTAGCGAGGATGACACCAGACCGACCCCCGTCACGAGGAGAGGCTGACACCAGACCGACACCGTCACTAGCGAGGCTGACACCAGACCGACACCGTCACGAGGCGAGGCTGACACCAGACCGACCCCGTCACGAGGAGAGGCTGACGCCAGACCGACACCGTCACGAGGAGAGGCTGACACCAGACCGACCCCGTCACTAGCGAGGCAGACACCAGACTGACACCGTCACGAGGAGAGGCTGACACCAGACTGAAACCGTCACTAGCGAGGCTGACACCAGACCGACCCCGTCACGAGGAGAGGCTGACACCAGACCGACACCGTCACGAGGAGAGGCTGACACCAGACCGACACCGTCACGAGGAGAGGCTGACACCAGACCGACCCCGTCACTAGCGAGGCTGACACCAGACCGACCCCGTCACGAGGCGAGGATGACACCAGACCGACACCGTCACTAGCGAGGATGACACCAGACTGACACCGTCACTAGCGAGGCTGACACCAGACCGACACCGTCACGAGGAGAGGCTGACACCAGACTGAAACCGTCACTAGCGAGGCTGACACCAGACTGACACCGTCACGAGGAGAGGCTGACACCAGACTGACACCGTTACGAGGAGAGGCTGACACCAGACTGAAACCGTCACTAGCGAGGCTGACACCAGACTGACACCGTCACTAGCGAGGCTGACACCAGACCGACACCGTCACGAGGAGAGGCTGACACCAGACCGAAACCGTCACTAGCGAGGCTGACACCAGACCGACCCCGGTCACGAGGAGAGGCTGACACCAGACCGACACCGTCACGAGGAGAGGCTGACACCAGACCGACCCCGTCACGAGGCGAGGATGACACCAGACCGACACCGTCACTAGCGAGCATGACACCAGACCGACACCGTCACGAGGCGAGGCTGACACCAGACTGAAACCGTCACTAGCGAGGCTGACACCAGACCGACCCCGTCACGAGGAGAGGCTGACACCAGACCGACACCGTCACGAGGAGAGGCTGACACCAGACTGAAACCGTCACTAGCGAGGCTGACACCAGACTGACACCGTCACGAGGAGAGGCTGACACCAGACCGACACCGTCACGAGGAGAGGCTGACACCAGACTGAAACCGTCACTAGCGAGGCTGACACCAGACTGACACCGTCACTAGCGAGGCTGACACCAGACCGACACCGTCACGAGGAGAGGCTGACACCAGACCGAAACCGTCACTAGCGAGGCTGACACCAGACCGACCCCCGTCACGAGGAGAGGCTGACACCAGACCGACTCCGTCACGAGGAGAGGCTGACACCAGACCGACACCGTCACGAGGAGAGGCTGACACCAGACCGACCCCGTCACGAGGCGAGGATGACAACAGACCTACACCGTCACTAGCGATCATAACACCAGACCGACACCGTCACGAGGCGAGGCTGACACCAGACTGAAACCGTCACTAGCGAGGCTGACACCAGACCGACCCCCGTCACGAGGAGAGGCTGACACCAAACCGACCCCCGTCACGAGGAGAGGCTGACACCAGACCAACCCCGTCACGAGGAGAGGCTGACACCAGACCGACCCCGTCACGAGGAGAGGCTGACACCAGACCGACACAGTCACGAGGAGAGGCTGACACCAGACCGACCCCGTCACTAGCGAGGCAGACACCAGACTGACACCGTCACGAGGAGAGGCTGACACCAGACTGAAACCGTCACTAGCGAGGCTGACACCAGACCGACCCCGTCACGAGGAGAGGCTGACACCAGACCGACCCCGTCACGAGGAGAGGCTGACACCAGACCGACACCGTCACGAGGAGAGGCTGACACCAGACCGACACCGTCACGAGGAGAGGCTGACACCAGACCGACCCCGTCACTAGCGTGGCTGACACCAGACCGACCCCGTCACGAGGCGAGGATGACACCAGACCGACACCGTCACTAGCGAGGATGACACCAGACCGACACCGTCACGAGGCGAGGCTGACACCAGACCGACACCGTCACGAGGCGAGGCTGACACCAGACCGACACCGTCACGAGGCGAGGCTGACACCAGACCGACCCCGTCACTAGCGAGGCTGACACCAGACCGACCCCGTCACTAGCGAGGCTGACACCAGACCGACACCGTCACGAGGCGAGGCTGACACCAGACTGATACCGTCACTAGCGAGGCTGACACCAGACTGACACCGTCACGAGGAGAGGCTGACACCAGACTGACACCGTCACGAGGAGAGGTTGACACCAGACTGAAACCGTCACTAGCGAGGCTAACACCAGACTGACACCGTCACTAGCGAGGCTGTCACCAGAACGACACCGTCACGAGGAGAGGCTGACACCAGACCGACCCCGTCACTAGCGAGGCTGACACCAGACCGACCCCGTCACGAGGCGAGGATGACACCAGACCGACACCGTCATTAGCGAGGATGACACCAGACCGACACCGTCACGAGGAGAGGCATACACCAGACCGAAACCGTCACTAGCGAGGCTGACACCAGACCGACCCCCGTCAAGAGGAGAGGCTGACACCAAACCGACCCCGTCACGAGGAGAGGCTGACACCAGACCGACACCGTCACTAGCGAGGCTGACACCAGACGGACCCCGTCACGAGGAGAGGCTGACACCAGACCGACACCGTCACGAGGAGAGGCTGACACCAGACCGACACCGTCACTAGCGAGGCTGACACCAGACGGACCCCGTCACGAGGAGAGGCTGACACCAGACCGACACCGTCACGAGGAGAGGCTGACACCAGACCGACACCGTCACGAGGAGAGGCTGACACCAGACTGAAACTGTCACTAGCGAGGCTGACACCAGACTGACACCGTCACGAGGAGAGGCTGACACCAGACTGAAACCGTCACTAGCGAGGCTGACACCAGACTGACACCGCCACTAGCGAGGCTGACACCAGACCGACACCGTCACGAGGAGAGGCTGACACCAGACCGAAACCGTCACTAGCGAGGCTGACACCAGACCGACCCCCGTCACGAGGAGAGGCTGACACCAGACCGACCCCGTCACGAGGAGAGGCTGACACCAGACCGACACCGTCACGAGGAGAGGCTGACACCAGAACGACACCGTCACAAGGCGAGGATGCCACCAGACCGACACCGTCACTAGCGAGCATGACACCAGAGGGACACCGTCACGAGGCGAGGCTGACACCAGACTGAAACCGTCACTAGCGAGGCTGACACCAGACCGACCCCGTCACGAGGAGAGGTTGACACCAGACCGACCCCGTCACGAGGAGAGGCTGACACCAGACCGACACCGTCACGAGTAGAGGCTGACACCAGACCGACACCGTCACGAGGCGAGGCTGACACCAGACCGACACCGTCACGAGGCGAGGCTGACACCAGACCGACACCGTCACGAGGCGAGGCTGACACCAGACCGACACCGTCACGAGGCGAGGCTGACAACAGACCGACACCGTCACTAGCGAGGCTGACACCAGACCGACCCCGTCACTAGCGAGGCTGACACCAGACCGACACCGTCACGAGGAGAGGCTGACACCAGACTGAAACCGTCACTAGCGAGGCTGACACCAGACTGACACCGTCACGAGGAGAGGCTGACACCAGACCGACACCGTCACGAGGAGAGGCTGACACCAGACTGAAACCGTCACTAGCGAGGCTGACACCAGACTGACACCGTCACGAGAAGAGGCTGACACCAGACTGACACCGTCACGAGGAGAGGCTGACACCAGACTGAAACCGTCACTAGCGAGGCTGACACCAGACTGACACCGTCACTAGCGAGGCTGACACCAGACCGACACCGTCACGAGTAGAGGCTGACACCAGACCGAAACCGTCACTAGCGAGGCTGACACCAGACCGACCCCCGTCACGAGGAGAGGCTGACACCAGACCGACCCCGTCACGAGGAGAGGCTGACACCAGACCGACACCGTCACGAGGAGAGGCTGACACCAGACCGACCCCGTCACTAGCGAGGCAGACACCAGACTGACACCGTCACGAGGAGAGGCTGACACCAGACTGAAACCGTCACTAGCGAGGCTGACACCAGACCGACCCCGTCACGAGGAGAGGCTGACACCAGACCGACCCCGTCACGAGGAGAGGCTGACACCAGACCGACACCGTCACGAGGAGAGGCTGACACCAGACCGACACCGTCACGAGGAGAGGCTGACACCAGACCGACCCCGTCACTAGCGAGGCAGACACCAGACTGACACCGTCACGAGGAGAGGCTGACACCAGACTGAAACCGTCACTAGCGAGGCTGACACCAGACTGACACCGTCACTAGCGAGGCTGAAACCAGACCGACACCGTCACGAGGAGAGGCTGACACCAGACCGACCCCGTCACTTGCGAGGCTGACACCAGACCGACCCCGTCACGAGGCGAGGATGACACCAGACCGACACCGTCACTAGCGAGGATGACACCAGACCGACACCGTCACGAGGAGAGGCTGACACCAGACTGAAACCGTCACTAGCGAGGCTGACACCAGACCGACCCCCGTCACGAGGAGAGGCTGACACCAAACCGACCCCGTCACGAGGAGAGGCTGACACCAGACCGACACCGTCACTAAAGAGGATGACACCAGACCGACACCGTCACGAGGCGAGGATGACACCAGACCGACACCGTCACTAGCGAGGATGACACCAGACCGACCCCCGTCACGAGGAGAGGCTGACACCAGACCGACCCCGTCACGAGGAGAGGCTGACACCAGACCGACACCGTCACTAGCGAGGCTGACACCAGACCGACACCGTCACGAGGCGAGGCTGACACCAGACCGACCCCGTCACGAGGAGAGGCTGACACCAGACCGACCACGTCATGAGGAGAGGCTGACACCAGACGGACCCCGTCACGAGGAGAGGCTGACACCAGACCGACACCGTCACGAGGAGAGGCTGACACCAGACCGACACCGTCACGAGGAGAGGCTGACACCAGACCGAAACCGTCACTAGCGAGGCTGACACCAGACCGACCCCCGTCACGAGGAGAGGCTGACACCAGACCGACCCCGTCACGAGGAGAGGCTGACACCAGACCGACACCGTCACGAGGAGAGGCTGACACCAGACCGACCCCGTCACAAGCGAGGCAGACACCAGACTGACACCGTCACGAGGAGAGGCTGACACCAGACTGAAACCGTCACTAGCGAGGCTGACACCAGACCGACCCCGTCACGTGGAGAGGCTGACACCAGACCGACCCCGTCACGAGGAGAGGCTGACACCAGACCGACACCGTCACGAGGAGAGGCTGACACCAGACCGACACCGTCACGAGGAGAGGCTGACACCAGACCGACCCCGTCACGAGGCGAGGCTGACACCAGACTGAAACCGTCACTAGCGAGGCTGACACCAGACTGACACCGTCACTAGCGAGGCTGACACCAGACCGACACCGTCACTAGCGAGGATGACACCAGACCGACACCGTCACGAGGCGAGGCTGACACCAGACCGACACCGTCACGAGGCGAGGCAGACACCAGACCGACCCCGTCACTAGCGAGGCTGACACCAGACCGACCCCGTCTCTAGCGAGGCTGACACCAGACGGACACCGTCACGAGGAGAGGCTGACACCAGACGGACACCGTCACGAGGAGAGGCTGACACCAGACTGAAACCGTCACTAGCGAGGCTGACACCAGACCGACACCGTCACGAGGCGAGGCTGACACCAGACCGACCCCGTCACGAGGAGAGGCTGACACCAGACGGACCCCGTCACGAGGAGAGGCTGACACCAGACCGACACCGTCACGAGGAGAGGCTGACACCAGACCGATCCCGTCACTAGCGAGGATGACACCGGACCGACACCGTCACGAGGTGAGGCTGACACCAGACCGACACCGTCACGAGGCGAGGCTGACACCAGACCGACCCCGTCAGTAGCGAGGCAGACACCAGACTGACACCGTCACGAGGAGAGGCTGACACCAGACTGAAACCGTCACTAGCGAGGCTGACACCAGACCGACCCCGTCACGAGGCGAGGATGACACCAGACCGACACCGTCACGAGGCGAGGCTGACACCAGACCGACACCGTCACGAGGCGAGGCTGACACCAGACCGACACCGTCACGAGGCGAGGCTGACACCAGACCGACACCGTCACGAGGAGAGGCTGACACCAGACCGACCCCGTCACTAGCGAGGCTGACACCAGACCGACCCCGTCACTAGCGAGGCTGACACCAGACCGACCCCGTCACTAGCGAGGCTGACACCAGACCGACACCGTCACGAGGAAAGGCTGACACCAGACTGAAACCGTCACTAGCGAGGCTGACACCAGACTGACACCGTCACGAGGAGAGGCTGACACCAGACTGACACCGTCACGAGGAGAGGCTGACACCAGACTGAAACCGTCACTAGCGAGGCTGACACCAGACTGACACCGTCACTAGCGAGGCTGACACCAGACAGACACCGTCACGAGGAGAGGCTGACACCAGACCGAAACCGTCACTAGCGAGGCTGACACCAGACCGACACCGTCACGAGGAGAGGCTGACACCAGACCGACCCCGTCACGAGGAGAGGCTGACACCAGACCGACACCGTCACGAGGAGAGGCTGACACCAGACCGACCCCGTCACGAGGCGAGGATGACACCAGACTGACACCGTCACGAGGAGAGGCTGACACCAGACTGAAACCATCACTAGCGAGGCTGACACCAGACCGACCCCATCACGAGGAGAGGCTGACACCAGACCGACCCCGTCACGAGGAGAGGCTGACACCAGACCGACACCGTCACGAGGAGAGGCTGACACCAGACCGACACCGTCACGAGGAGAGGCTGACACCAGACGGACCCCGTCACGAGGAGAGGCTGACACCAGACCGACACCGTCACTAGCGAGGATGACACCAGACCGACCCCGTCACGAGGAGAGGCTGACACCAGACTGATACCGTCACTAGCGAGGCTGACACCAGACCGACACCATCACGAGGCAAGGCTGACACCAGACCGACCCCGTCACGAGGAGAGGCTGACACCAGACGGACCCCGTCACGAGGAGAGGCTGACACCAGACCGACCCCGTCACTAGCGAGGCTGACACCAGACCGACCCCGTCACGAGGCGAGGATGACACCAGACCGACACCGTCACTAGCGAGGATGACACCAGACCGACACCGTCACGAGGCGAGGCTGACACCAGACCGACACCGTCACGAGGCGAGGCTGACACCAGACCGACCCCGTCACTAGCGAGGCAGACACCAGACTGACACCGTCACGAGGAGAGGCTGACACCAGACTGAAACCGTCACTAGCGAGGCTGACACCAGACCGACCCCGTCACTAGCGAGGCTGACACCAGACCGACCCCGTCACTAGCGAGGCTGACACCAGACCGACACCGTCACGAGGAGAGGCTGACACCAGACTGAAACCGTCACTAGCGAGGCTGACACCAGACTGACACCGTCACGAGGAGAGGCTGACACCAGACTGACACCGTCACGAGGAGAGGCTGACACCAGACTGAAACCGTCACTAGCGAGGCTGACACCAGACCGACACCGTCACGAGGAGAGGCTGACACCAGACTGAAACCGTCACTAGCGAGGCTGACACCAGACCGACCCCCGTCACGAGGAGAGGCTGACACCAGACCGACCCCGTCACGAGGAGAGGCTGACACCAGACCGACACCGTCACGAGGAGAGGCTGACACCAGACCGACCCCGTCACGAGGCGAGGATGACACCAGACCGACACCGTCACTAGCGAGCATGACACCAGACCGACACCGTCACGAGGCGAGGCTGACACCAGACTGAAACCGTCATTAGCGAGGCTGACACCAGACCGACCCCGTCACGAGGAGAGGCTGACACCAGACCGACCCCGTCACGAGGAGAGGCTGACACCAGACCGACACCGTCACGAGGAGAGGCTGACACCAGACCGACACCGTCACGAGGCGAGGCTGACACCAGACCGACACCGTCACGAGGCGAGGCTGACACCAGACCGACACCGTCACGAGGCGAGGCTGACACCAGACCGACACCGTCACGAGGCGAGGCTGACACCAGACCGACACCGTCAGTAGCGAGGCTGACACCAGACCGACCCCGTCACTAGCGAGGCTGACACCAGACCGACACCAACACGAGGAGAGGCTGACACCAGACCGACACCGTCACGAGGAGACGCTGACACCAGACTGAAACCGTCACTAGCGAGGCTGACACCAGACTGACACTGTCACGAGGAGAGGCTGACACCAGACTGACACCGTCACGAGGAGAGGCTGACACCAGACTGACACCGTCACTAGCGAGGCTGACACCAGACCGACACCGTCACGAGGAGAGGCTGACACCAGACCGAAAACGTCACTAGCGAGGCTGACACCAGACCGACCCCCGTCACGAGGAGAGGCTGACACCAGACCGACCCCGTCACGAGGAGAGGCTGACACCAGACTGACACCGTCACGAGGAGAGGCTGACACCAGACCGACCCCGTCACTAGCGAGGCAGACACCAGACTGACACCGTCACGAGGAGAGGCTGACACCAGACTGAAACCGTCACTAGCGAGGCTGACACCAGACCGACCCCGTCACGAGGAGAGGCTGACACCAGACCGACCCTGTCACGAGGAGAGGCTGACACCAGACCGACACCGTCACGAGGAGAGGCTGACACCAGACCGACCCCCGTCACGAGGAGAGGCTGACACCAGACCGACCCAGTCACTAGCGAGGCTGACACCAGACCGTCCCCGTCACGAGGCGAGGATGACACCAGACCGACACCGTCACTAGCGAGGATGACACCAGACCGACACCGTCACGAGGCGAGGCTGACACCAGACCGACACCGTCACGAGGCGAGGCTGACACCAGACCGACACCGTCACGAGGCGAGGCTGACACCAGACCGACCCCGTCACTAGCGAGGCTGACACCAGACCGACACCGTCACGAGGAGAGGCTGACACCAGACTGATACCGTCACTAGCGAGGCTGACACCAGACTGACACCGTCACAAGGAGAGGCTGACACCAGACCGACACCGTCACGAGGAGAGGCTGACACCAGACCGACCCCGTCACTAGCGAGGCAGACACCAGACTGACACCGTCACGAGGAGAGGCTGACACCAGACTGAAACCGTCACTAGCGAGGCTGACACCAGACTGACACTGTCACGAGGAGAGGCTGACACCAGACTGAAACCGTCACTAGCGAGGCTGACACCAGACTGACACCGTCACTAGCGAGGCTGACACCAGACCGACACCGTCACGAGGAGAGGCTGACACCAGACCGAAACCGTCACTAGCGAGGCTGACACCAGACCGACCCCCGTCACGAGGAGAGGCTGACACCAGACCGACCCCGTCACGAGGAGAGGCTGACACCAGACCGACACCGTCACGAGGAGAGGCTGACACCAGACCGACCCCGTCACTAGCGAGGCAGACACCAGACTGACACCGTCACGAGGAGAGGCTGACACCAGACTGAAACCGTCACTAGCGAGGCTGACACCAGACCGACCCCGTCACGAGGAGAGGCTGACACCAGACCGACCCTGTCACGAGGAGAGGCTGACACCAGACCGACACCGTCACGAGGAGAGGCTGACACCAGACCGACACCGTCACGAGGAGAGGCTGACACCAGACCGACCCCGTCACTAGCGAGGCTGACACCAGACCGTCCCCGTCACGAGGCGAGGATGACACCAGACCGACACCGTCACTAGCGAGGATGACACCAGACCGACACCGTCATGAGGCGAGGCTGACACCAGACCGACACCGTCACGAGGCGAGGCTGACACCAGACCGACACCGTCACGAGGAGAGGCTGACACCAGACTGAAACCGTCACTAGCGAGGCTGACACCAGACTGACACCGTCACGAGGAGAGGCTGACACCAGACTGACACCGTCACGAGGAGAGGCTGACACCAGACCGAAACCGTCACTAGCGAGGCTGACACCAGACCGACCCCCGTCACGAGGAGAGGCTGACACCAGACCGACCCCGTCACGAGGAGAGGCTGACACCAGACCGACACCGTCACGAGGAGAGGCTGACACCAGACCGACCCCGTCACGAGGCGAGGACGACACCAGACCGACACCGTCACTAGCGAGCATGACACCAGACCGACACCGTCACGAGGCGAGGCTGACACCAGACTGAAACCGTCACTAGCGAGGCTGACACCAGACCGACCCCGTCACGAGGAGAGGCTGACACCAGACCGACCCCGTCACGAGGAGAGGCTGACACCAGACCGACACCGTCACGAGGAGAGGCTGACACCAGACCGACACCGTCACGAGGCGAGGCTGACACCAGACCGACACCGTCACGAGGCGAGGCTGACACCAGACCGACACTGTCACGAGGCGAGGCTGACACCAGACCGACACCGTCACGAGGAGAGGCTGACACCAGACCGACCCCGTCACTAGCGAGGCTGACACCAGACCGACCCCGTCACGAGGCGAGGATGACACCAGACCGACACCGTCACTAGCGAGGATGACACCAGACCGACACCGTCACGAGGAGAGGCTGACACCAGACTGAAACCGTCACTAGCGAGGCTGACACCAGACCGACCCCCGTCACGAGGAGAGGCTGACACCAAACCGACCCCGTCACGAGGAGAGGCTGACACCAGACCGACACCGTCACTAGCGAGGATGACACCAGACCGACACCGTCACGAGGCGAGGATGACACCAGACCGACACCGTCACTAGCGAGGATGACACCAGACCGACCCCCGTCACGAGGAGAGGCTGACACCAGACCGACCCCGTCACGAGGAGAGGCTGACACCAGACCGACACCGTCACTAGCGAGGCTGATACCAGACCGACACCGTCACGAGGCGAGGCTGACACCAGACCGACCCCGTCACGAGGAGAGGCTGACACCAGACCGACGCCGTCACGAGGAGAGGCTGACACCAGACGGACCCCGTCACGAGGAGAGGCTGACACCAGACCGACACCGTCACGAGAAGAGGCTTACAACAGACCGACCCCGTCACTAGCGAGGCTGACACCAGACCGACACCGTCACTAGCGAGGATGACACCAGACCGACACCGTCACAAGGCGAGGCTGACACCAGACCGACCCCGTCACTAGCGAGTCAGACACCAGACTGACACCGTCACGAGGAGAGGCTGACACCATACTGAAACCGTCACTAGCGAGGCTGACACCAGACCGACCCCGTCACGAGGCGAGGATGACACCAGACCGACACCGTCACGAGGCGAGGCTGACACCAGACTGACACCGTCACGAGGCGAGGCTGACACCAGACCGACACCGTCACGAGGCGAGGCTGACACCAGACCGACACCGTCACGAAGCGAGGCTGACACCAGACCGACACCGTCACGAGGCAAGGCTGATACCAGACCGACCCCGTCACTAGCGAGGCTGACACCAGACCGACCCCGTCACTAGCGAGGCTGACACCAGACCGACCCCGTCACTAGCGAGGCTGACACCAGACCGACCCCGTCACTAGCGAGGCTGACACCAGACCGACCCCGTCACTAGCGAGGCTGACACCAGACCGACCCCGTCACGAGGCGAGGATGACAACAGACCGACACCGTCACTAGCGAGCATGACACCAGACCGACACCGTCACGAGGAGAGGCTGACACGAGACCGACACCGTCACGAGGAGAGGCTGACACCAGACCGACACCATCACGAGGCGAGGCTGACACCAGACCGACACCGTCACGAGGCGAGGCTGACACCAGACCGACACCGTCACGAGGCGAGGCTGACACCAGACCGACACCGTCACGAGGCGAGGCTGACACCAGACCGACCCCGTCACTAGCGAGGCTGACACCAGACCGACACCGTCACGAGGAGAGGCTGACACCAGACCGACACCGTCACGAGGCGAGGCTGACACCAGACCGACACCGTCACGAGGCGAGGCTGACACCAGACCGACACCGTCACGAGGCGAGGCTGACACCAGACCGACACCGTCACGAGGCGAGGCTGACACCAGACCGACACCGTCACTAGCGAGGCTGACACCAGACCGACCCCGTCACTAGCGAGGCTGACACCAGACCGACACCGTCACGAGGAGAGGCTGACACCAGACTGAAACCGTCACTAGCGAGGCTGACACCAGACTGACACCGTCACGAGGAGAGGCTGACACCAGACTGACACCGTCACGAGGAGAGGCTGACACCAGACTGAAACCGTCACTAGCGAGGCTGACACCAGACTGACACCGTCACTAGCGAGGCTGACACCAGACCGACACTGTCACGAGGAGAGGCTGACACCAGACAGAAACCGTCACTAGCGAGGCTGACACCAGACTGACCCCCGTCACGAGGAGAGGCTGACACCAGACCGACCCCGTCACGAGGAGAGGCTGACACCAGACCGACACCGTCACTAGCGAGGATGACACCAGACCGACACCGTCACGAGGCGAGGATGACACCAGACCGACACCGTCACTAGCGAGGATGACACCAGACCGACCCCCGTCACGAGGAGAGGCTGACACCAGACCGACCCCGTCACGAGGAGAGGCTGACACCAGACCGACACCGTCACTAGCGAGGCTGACACCAGACCGACACCGTCACGAGGCGAGGCTGACACCAGACCGACCCCGTCACGAGGAGAGGCTGACACCAGACCGACGCCGTCACGAGGAGAGGCTGACACCAGACCGACCCCGTCACGAGGAGAGGCTGACACCAGACCGACACCGTCACGAGAAGAGGCTTACAACAGACCGACCCCGTCACTAGCGAGGCTGACACCAGACCGACACCGTCACTAGCGAGGATGACACCAGACCGACACCGTCACAAGGCGAGGCTGACACCAGACCGACCCCGTCACTAGCGAGTCAGACACCAGACTGACACCGTCACGAGGAGAGGCTGACACCATACTGAAACCGTCACTAGCGAGGCTGACACCAGACCGACCCCGTCACGAGGCGAGGATGACACCAGACCGACACCGTCACGAGGCGAGGCTGACACCAGACTGACACCGTCACGAGGCGAGGCTGACACCAGACCGACACCGTCACGAGGCGAGGCTGACACCAGACCGACACCGTCACGAAGCGAGGCTGACACCAGACCGACACCGTCACGAGGCAAGGCTGATACCAGACCGACACCGTCACGAGGCGAGGCTGACACCAGACCGACACCGTCACGAGGCGAGGCTGACACCAGACCGACACCGTCACGAGGCGAGGCTGACACCAGACCGACACCGTCACGAGGCGAGGCTGACACCAGACCGACACCGTCACTAGCGAGGCTGACACCAGACCGACCCCGTCACTAGCGAGGCTGACACCAGACCGACACCGTCACGAGGAGAGGCTGACACCAGACTGAAACCGTCACTAGCGAGGCTGACACCAGACTGACACCGTCACGAGGAGAGGCTGACACCAGACTGACACCGTCACGAGGAGAGGCTGACACCAGACTGAAACCGTCACTAGCGAGGCTGACACCAGACTGACACCGTCACTAGCGAGGCTGACACCAGACCGACACTGTCACGAGGAGAGGCTGACACCAGACAGAAACCGTCACTAGCGAGGCTGACACCAGACCGACCCCGTCACTAGCGAGGCTGACACCAGACCGACACCGTCACGAGGAGAGGCTGACACCAGACTGAAACCGTCACTAGCGAGGCTGACACCAGACTGACACCGTCACGAGGAGAGGCTGACACCAGACTGACACCGTCACGAGGAGAGGCTGACACCAGACTGAAACCGTCACTAGCGAGGCTGACACCAGACTGACACCGTCACTAGCGAGGCTGACACCAGACCGACACTGTCACGAGGAGAGGCTGACACCAGACAGAAACCGTCACTAGCGAGGCTGACACCAGACTGACCCCCGTCACGAGGAGAGGCTGACACCAGACCGACCCCGTCACGAGGAGAGGCTGACACCAGACCGACACCGTCACTAGCGAGGATGACACCAGACCGACACCGTCACGAGGCGAGGATGACACCAGACCGACACCGTCACTAGCGAGGATGACACCAGACCGACCCCCGTCACGAGGAGAGGCTGACACCAGACCGACCCCGTCACGAGGAGAGGCTGACACCAGACCGACACCGTCACTAGCGAGGCTGACACCAGACCGACACCGTCACGAGGCGAGGCTGACACCAGACCGACCCCGTCACGAGGAGAGGCTGACACCAGACCGACGCCGTCACGAGGAGAGGCTGACACCAGACCGACCCCGTCACGAGGAGAGGCTGACACCAGACCGACACCGTCACGAGAAGAGGCTTACAACAGACCGACCCCGTCACTAGCGAGGCTGACACCAGACCGACACCGTCACTAGCGAGGATGACACCAGACCGACACCGTCACAAGGCGAGGCTGACACCAGACCGACCCCGTCACTAGCGAGTCAGACACCAGACTGACACCGTCACGAGGAGAGGCTGACACCATACTGAAACCGTCACTAGCGAGGCTGACACCAGACCGACCCCGTCACGAGGCGAGGATGACACCAGACCGACACCGTCACGAGGCGAGGCTGACACCAGACTGACACCGTCACGAGGCGAGGCTGACACCAGACCGACACCGTCACGAGGCGAGGCTGACACCAGACCGACACCGTCACGAAGCGAGGCTGACACCAGACCGACACCGTCACGAGGCAAGGCTGATACCAGACCGACCCCGTCACTAGCGAGGCTGACACCAGACCGACCCCGTCACTAGCGAGGCTGACACCAGACCGACCCCGTCACTAGCGAGGCTGACACCAGACCGACCCCGTCACTAGCGAGGCTGACACCAGACCGACCCCGTCACTAGCGAGGCTGACACCAGACCGACCCCGTCACGAGGCGAGGATGACAACAGACCGACACCGTCACTAGCGAGCATGACACCAGACCGACACCGTCACGAGGAGAGGCTGACACGAGACCGACACCGTCACGAGGAGAGGCTGACACCAGACCGACACCATCACGAGGCGAGGCTGACACCAGACCGACACCGTCACGAGGCGAGGCTGACACCAGACCGACACCGTCACGAGGCGAGGCTGACACCAGACCGACACCGTCACGAGGCGAGGCTGACACCAGACCGACCCCGTCACTAGCGAGGCTGACACCAGACCGACACCGTCACGAGGAGAGGCTGACACCAGACCGACACCGTCACGAGGCGAGGCTGACACCAGACCGACACCGTCACGAGGCGAGGCTGACACCAGACCGACACCGTCACGAGGCGAGGCTGACACCAGACCGACACCGTCACGAGGCGAGGCTGACACCAGACCGACACCGTCACTAGCGAGGCTGACACCAGACCGACCCCGTCACTAGCGAGGCTGACACCAGACCGACACCGTCACGAGGAGAGGCTGACACCAGACTGAAACCGTCACTAGCGAGGCTGACACCAGACTGACACCGTCACGAGGAGAGGCTGACACCAGACTGACACCGTCACGAGGAGAGGCTGACACCAGACTGAAACCGTCACTAGCGAGGCTGACACCAGACTGACACCGTCACTAGCGAGGCTGACACCAGACCGACACTGTCACGAGGAGAGGCTGACACCAGACAGAAACCGTCACTAGCGAGGCTGACACCAGACTGACCCCCGTCACGAGGAGAGGCTGACACCAGACCGACCCCGTCACGAGGAGAGGCTGACACCAGACCGACACCGTCACGAGGAGAGGCTGACCCCAGACCGACCCCGTCACGAGGCGAGGATGACACCAGACCGACACCGTCACTAGCGAGCATGACACCAGACTGACACCGTCACGAGGCGAGGCTGACACCAGACTGATACCGTCACTAGCGAGGCTGACACCAGACTGACACCGTCACGAGGAGAGGCTGACACCAGACTGACACCGTCACGAGGAGAGGCTGACACCAGACTGAAACCGTAACTAGCGAGGCTGACACCAGACCGACCCCGTCACTAGCGAGGCTGACACCAGACCGACCCCGTCACTAGCGAGGCTGACACCAGACCGACACCGTCACGAGGAGAGGCTGACACCAGACTGAAACCGTTACTAGCGACGCTGACACCAGACTGACACCGTCACGAGGAGAGGCTGACAGCAGACTGACACCGTCACGAGGAGAGGCTGACTCCAGACTGAAACCGTCACTAGCGAGGCTGACACCAGACTGACACCATCACGAGGAGAGGCTGACACCAGACCGACCCCGTCACGAGGAGAGGCTGACACCAGACCGACACCGTCACGAGGAGAGGCTGACACCAGACCGACACCGTCACGAGGCGAGGCTGACACCAGACCGACACCGTCACGAGGAGAGGCTGACACCAGACTGAAACCGTCACTAGCGAGGCTGACACCAGACCGACCCCGTCACGAGGAGAGCTGACACCAGACCGACCCCGTCACGAGGAGAGGCTGACACCAGACCGACCCCGTCACTAGCGAGGCTGACACCAGACCGACCCCGTCACGAGGCGAGGATGACACCAGACCGACACCGTCACTAGCGAGGATGACACCAGACCGACACCGTCACGAGGCGAGGCTGACACCCAGACCGACCCCGTCACTAGCGAGGAAGACACCAGACTGACACCGTCACGAGGGAGAGGCTGACACCAGACTGAAACCGTCACTAGCGAGGCTGACACAGACCGACCCCGTCACGAGGCGAGGATGACACCAGACCGACACCGTCACTAGCGAGGATGACACCAGACCGACACCGTCACGAGGCGAGGCTGACACCAGACCGACACCGTCACGAGGCGAGGCTGAAACCAGACCGACACCGTCACGAGGCGAGGCTGACACCAGACCGACACCGTCACGAGGCGAGGCTGACACCAGACCGACACCGTCACGAGGCGAGGCTGACACCAGACCGACCCCGTCACTAGCGAAGGCTGACACCAGGCCGACCCCGTCACTAGCGAGGCTGACACCAGACCGACCCCGTCACTAGCGAGGCTGACACCAGACCGACACCGTCACGAGGAGAGGCTGACACCAGACTGAAACCGTTACTAGCGAGGCTGACACCAGACTGACACCGTCACGAGGAGAGGCTGACACCAGACTGACACCGTCACGAGGAGAGGCTGACACCAGACTGAAACCTTCACTAGCGAGGCTGACACCAGACCGACCCCGTCACGAGGAGAGGCTGACACCAGACCGACCCCGTCACGAGGAGAGGCTGACACCAGACCGACCCCGTCACGAGGAGAGGCTGACACCAGACCGACCCCGTCACGAGGAGAGGCTGACACCAGACCGACACCGTCACTAGCGAGGCTGACACCAGACCGACACCGTCACGAGGCGAGGCTGACACCAGACCGACACCGTCACGAAGCGAGGCTGACACCAGACCGACACCGTCACGAGGCAAGGCTGATACCAGACCGACCCCGTCACTAGCGAGGCTGACACCAGACCGACCCCGTCACTAGCGAGGCTGACACCAGACCGACCCCGTCACTAGCGAGGCTGACACCAGACCGACCCCGTCACGAGGCGAGGATGACAACAGACCGACACCGTCACTAGCGAGCATGACACCAGACCGACACCGTCACGAGGCGAGGCTGACACCAGACTGAAACCGTCACTAGCGAGGCTGACACCAGACCGACCCCGTCACGAGGAGAGGCTGACACCAGATTGACCCCGTCACGAGGAGAGGCTGACACGAGACCGACACCGTCACGAGGAGAGGCTGACACCAGACCGACACCATCACGAGGCGAGGCTGACACCAGACCGACACCGTCACGAGGCGAGGCTGACACCAGACCGACACCGTCACGAGGCGAGGCTGACACCAGACCGACCCCGTCACTAGCGAGGCTGACACCAGACCGACACCGTCACGAGGAGAGGCTGACACCAGACTGAAACCGTCACTAGCGAGGCTGACACCAGACTGACACCGTCACGAGGAGAGGCTGACACCAGACTGACACCGTCACGAGGAGAGGCTGACACCAGACTGAAACCGTCACTAGCGAGGCTGACACCAGACTGACACCGTCACTAGCGAGGCTGACACCAGACCGACACTGTCACGAGGAGAGGCTGACACCAGACCGAAACCGTCACTAGCGAGGCTGACACCAGACTGACCCCCGTCACGAGGAGAGGCTGACACCAGACCGACCCCGTCACGAGGAGAGGCTGACACCAGACCGACACCGTCACGAGGAGAGGCTGACCCCAGACCGACCCCGTCACGAGGCGAGGATGACACCAGACCGACACCGTCACTAGCGAGCATGACACCAGACTGACACCGTCACGAGGCGAGGCTGACACCAGACTGATACCGTCACTAGCGAGGCTGACACCAGACTGACACCGTCACGAGGAGAGGCTGACACCAGACTGACACCGTCACGAGGAGAGGCTGACACCAGACTGAAACCGTAACTAGCGAGGCTGACACCAGACCGACCCGTCACTAGGCGAGGCTGACACCAGACCGACCCCGTCACTAGCGAGGCTGACACCAGACCGACACCGTCACGAGGAGAGGCTGACACCAGACTGAAACTGTTACTAGCGACGCTGACACCAGACTGACACCGTCACGAGGAGAGGCTGACACCAGACTGAAAACCGTCACTAGCGAGACTGACACCAGACCGACCCCCGTCACGAGGAGAGGCTGACACCAGACCGACCCCGTCACGAGGAGAGGCTGACACCAGGCCGACACCGTCACGAGGAGAGGCTGACACCAGACCGACCCCGTCACGAGGAGAGGCTGACACCAGACCGACACCGTCACGAGGAGAGGCTGACACCAGACCGACCCCGTCACTAGCGAGGCAGACACCAGACTGACACCGTCACGAGGAGAGGCTGACACCAGACTGAAACCGTCACTAGCGAGGCTGACACCAGACCGACCCCGTCACGAGGAGAGGCTGACACCAGACCGACCCCGTCACGAGGGAGAGGCTGACACCAGACCGACCCCGTCACTAGCGAGGCTGACACCAGACCGACCCCGTCACGAGGCGAGGATGACACCAGACCGACACCGTCACTAGCGAGGATGACACCAGACCGACACCGTCACGAGGCGAGGCTGACACCAGACCGACCCCGTCACTAGCGAGGAAGACACCAGACTGACACCGTCACGAGGAGAGGCTGACACCAGACTGAAACCGTCACTAGCGAGGCTGACACCAGACCGACCCCGTCACGAGGCGAGGATGACACCAGACCGACACCGTCACTAGCGAGGATGACACCAGACCGACACCGTCACGAGGCGAGGCTGACACCAGACCGACACCGTCACGAGGCGAGGCTGACACCAGACCGACCCCGTCACTAGCGAAGGCTGACACCAGACCGACCCCGTCACTAGCGAGGCTGACACCAGACCGACCCCGTCACTAGCGAGGCTGACACCAGACCGACACCGTCACGAGGAGAGGCTGACACCAGACTGAAACCGTTACTAGCGAGGCTGACACCAGACTGACACCTTCACGAGGAGAGGCTGACACCAGACTGACACCGTCACGAGGAGAGGCTGACACCAGACTGAAACCTTCACTAGCGAGGCTGACACCAGACCGACCCCGTCACGAGGAGAGGCTGACACCAGACCGACCCCGTCACGAGGAGAGGCTGACACCAGACCGACCCCGTCACGAGGAGAGGCTGACACCAGACCGACACCGTCACTAGCGAGGCTGACACCAGACCGACACCGTCACGAGGCGAGGCTGACACCAGACCGACCCCGTCACGAGGAGAGGCTGACACCAGACCGACCCCGTCACGAGGAGAGGCTGACACCAGACGGACCCCGTCACGAGGAGAGGCTGACACCAGACCGACACCGTCACGAGGAGAGGCTGACACCAGACCGACCCCGTCACTAGCAAGGCAGACACCAGACTGACACCGTCACGAGGAGAGGCTGACACCAGACTGAAACCGTCACTAGCGAGGCTGACAACAGACCGACCCCGTCACGAGGAGAGGCTGACACCAGACCGACACCGTCACTAGCGAGGATGACACCAGACCGACACCGTCACGAGGCGAGGCTGACACCAGACCGAAACCGTCACTAGCGAGGCTGACACCAGACCGACCCCCGTCACGAGGAGAGGCTGACACCAGACCGACCCCGTCACGAGGAGAGGCTGACACCAGACCGACCCCGTCACGAGGAGAGGCTGACACCAGACCGACCCCGTCACGAGGAGAGGCTGACACCAGACCGACCCCGTCACGAGGAGAGGCTGACACCAGACCGACGCCGTCACGAGGAGAGGCTGACACCAGACCGACACCGTCACGAGGCGAGGCTGACACCAGACCGACACCGTCACGAGGCGAGGCTGACACCAGACCGACACCGTCACGAGGCGAGGCTGACACCAGACCGACCCCGTCACTAGCGAGGCTGACACCAGACCGACACCGTCACGAGGAGAGGCTGACACCAGACTGAAACCGTCACTAGCGAGGCTGACACCAGACTGACACCGTCACGAGGAGAGGCTGACACCAGACCGACACCGTCACGAGGAGAGGCTGACACCAGACTGAAACCGTCACTAGCGAGGCTGACACCAGACTGACACCGTCACGAGGAGAGGCTGACACCAGACTGACACCGTCACGAGGAGAGGCTGACACCAGACTGAAACCGTCACTAGCGAGGCTGACACCAGACTGACACCGTCACTAGCTAGGCTGACACCAGACCGACACCGTCACGAGGAGAGGCTGACACCAGACCGAAACCGTCACTAGCGAGGCTGACACCAGACCGACCCCCGTCACGAGGAGAGGCTGACACCAGACCGACCCCGTCACGAGGAGAGGCTGACACCAGACCGACACCGTCACGAGGAGAGGCTGACACCAGACCGACCCCGTCACGAGGCGAGGATGACAACAGACCGACCCTGTCACTAGCGTGGCTGACACCAGACCGACCCCCATCACGAGGAGAGGCTGACACCAGACCGACCCCGTCACGAGGAGAGGCTGACACCAGACCGACACCGTCACGAGGAGAGGCTGACACCAGACCGACACCGTCACTAGCGAGGCTGACACCAGACCGACACCGTCACGAGGCGAGGCTGACACCAGACCGACCCCGTCACGAGGAGAGGCTGACACCAGACGGACCCCGTCACGAGGAGAGGCTGACACCAGACGGACCCCGTCACGAGGAGAGGCTGACACCAGACCGACACCGTCACGAGGAGAGGCTGACACCAGACCGACCCCGTCACTAGCGAGGCAGACACCAGACTGACACCGTCACGAGGAGAGGCTGACACCAGACTGAAACCGTCACTAGCGAGGCTGACACCAGACCGACTCCGTCACGAGGAGAGGCTGACACCAGACCGACACCGTCACGAGGAGAGGCTGACACCAGACCGACACCGTCACGAGGAGAGGCTGACACCAGACCGACCCCGTCACTAGCGAGGCTGACACCAGACCGACCCCGTCACGAGGCGAGGATGACACCAGACCGACACCGTCACTAGCGAGGCTGACACCAGACCGACCCCGTCACGAGGAGAGGCTGACACCAGACCGACACCGTCACTAGCGAGGATGACACCAGACCGACACCGTCACAAGGCGAGGCTGACACCAGACCGACACCGTCACGAGGAGAGGCTGACACCAGACTGAAACCGTCACTAGCGAGGCTGACACCAGACTGACACCGTCACGAGGAGAGGCTGACACCAGACTGACACCGTCACGAGGAGAGGCTGACACCAGACTGAAACCGTCACTAGCGAGGCTGACACCAGACTGACACCGTCACTAGCGAGGCTGACACCAGACCGACACCGTCACGAGGAGAGGCTGACACCAGACCGAAACCGTCACTAGCGAGGCTGACACCAGACCGACCCCCGTCACGAGGAGAGGCTGACACCAGACCGACCCCGTCACGAGGAGAGGCTGACACCAGACCGACACCGTCACGAGGAGAGGCTGACACCAGACCGACCCCGTCACGAGGCGAGGATGACACCAGACCGACACCGTCACGAGGAGAGGCTGACACCAGACCGACCCCGTCACTAGCGAGGCTGACACCAGACCGACCCCCATCACGAGGAGAGGCTGACACCAGACCGACCCCGTCACGAGGAGAGGCTGACACCAGACCGACACCGTCACGAGGAGAGGCTGACACCAGACCGACACCGTCACTAGCGAGGCTGACACCAGACCGACACCGTCACGAGGCGAGGCTGACACCAGACCGACCCCGTCACGAGGAGAGGCTGACACCAGACGGACCCCGTCACGAGGAGAGGCTGACACCAGACCGACACCGTCACGAGGAGAGGCTGACACCAGACCGACCCCGTCACTAGCGAGGCAGACACCAGACTGACACCGTCACGAGGAGAGGCTGACACCAGACTGAAACCGTCACTAGCGAGGCTGACACCAGACCGACTCCGTCACGAGGAGAGGCTGACACCAGACCGACACCGTCACGAGGAGAGGCTGACACCAGACCGACACCGTCACGAGGAGAGGCTGACACCAGACCGACCCCGTCACTAGCGAGGCTGACACCAGACCGACCCCGTCACGAGGCGAGGATGACACCAGACCGACACCGTCACTAGCGAGGCTGACACCAGACCGACCCCGTCACGAGGAGAGGCTGACACCAGACCGACACCGTCACTAGCGAGGATGACACCAGACCGACACCGTCACAAGGCGAGGCTGACACCAGACCGACACCGTCACGAGGAGAGGCTGACACCAGACTGAAACCGTCACTAGCGAGGCTGACACCAGACTGACACCGTCACGAGGAGAGGCTGACACCAGACTGACACCGTCACGAGGAGAGGCTGACACCAGACTGAAACCGTCACTAGCGAGGCTGACACCAGACTGACACCGTCACTAGCGAGGCTGACACCAGACCGACACCGTCACGAGGAGAGGCTGACACCAGACCGAAACCGTCACTAGCGAGGCTGACACCAGACCGACCCCCGTCACGAGGAGAGGCTGACACCAGACCGACCCCGTCACGAGGAGAGGCTGACACCAGACCGACACCGTCACGAGGAGAGGCTGACACCAGACCGACCCCGTCACGAGGCGAGGATGACACCAGACCGACACCGTCACTAGCGAGCATGACACCAGACCGACACCGTCACGAGGCGAGGCTGACACCAGACTGAAACCGTCACTAGCGAGGCTGACACCAGACCGACCCCGTCACGAGGAGAGGCTGACACCAGACCGACCCCGTCACGAGGAGAGGCTGACACCAGACCGACGCCGTCACGAGGAGAGGCTGACACCAGACCGACACCGTCACGAGGCGAGGCTGACACCAGACCGACACCGTCACGAGGCGAGGCTGACACCAGACCGACACCGTCACTAGCGAGGCTGACACCAGACCGACCCCGTCACTAGCGAGGCTGACACCAGACCGACACCGTCACGAGGCGAGGCTGACACCAGACCGACCCCGTCACTAGCGAGGCTGACACCAGACCGACCCCGTCACTAGCGAGGCTGACACCAGACCGACACCGTCACGAGGAGAGGCTGACACCAGACTGATACCGTCACTAGCGAGGCTGACACCAGACTGACACCGTCACGAGGAGAGGCTGACACCAGACTGACACCGTCACGAGGAGAGGCTGACACCAGACTGAAACCGTCACTAGCGAGGCTGACACCAGACTGACACCGTCACTAGCGAGGCTGACACCAGACCGACACCGTCACGAGGAGAGGCTGACACCAGACCGACCCCGTCACTAGCGAGGCTGACACCAGACCGACCCCCATCACGAGGAGAGGCTGACACCAGACCGACCCCGTCACGAGGAGAGGCTGACACCAGACCGACACCGTCACGAGGAGAGGCTGACACCAGACCGACACCGTCACTAGCGAGGCTGACACCAGACCGACACCGTCACGAGGCGAGGCTGACACCAGACCGACCCCGTCACGAGGAGAGGCTGACACCAGACGGACCCCGTCACGAGGAGAGGCTGACACCAGACCGACACCGTCACGAGGAGAGGCTGACACCAGACCGACCCCGTCACTAGCGAGGCAGACACCAGACTGACACCGTCACGAGGAGAGGCTGACACCAGACTGAAACCGTCACTAGCGAGGCTGACACCAGACCGACTCCGTCACGAGGAGAGGCTGACACCAGACCGACACCGTCACGAGGAGAGGCTGACACCAGACCGACACCGTCACGAGGAGAGGCTGACACCAGACCGACCCCGTCACTAGCGAGGCTGACACCAGACCGACCCCGTCACGAGGCGAGGATGACACCAGACCGACACCGTCACTAGCGAGGCTGACACCAGACCGACCCCGTCACGAGGAGAGGCTGACACCAGACCGACACCGTCACTAGCGAGGATGACACCAGACCGACACCGTCACAAGGCGAGGCTGACACCAGACCGACACCGTCACGAGGAGAGGCTGACACCAGACTGAAACCGTCACTAGCGAGGCTGACACCAGACTGACACCGTCACGAGGAGAGGCTGACACCAGACTGACACCGTCACGAGGAGAGGCTGACACCAGACTGAAACCGTCACTAGCGAGGCTGACACCAGACTGACACCGTCACTAGCGAGGCTGACACCAGACCGACACCGTCACGAGGAGAGGCTGACACCAGACCGAAACCGTCACTAGCGAGGCTGACACCAGACCGACCCCGTCACGAGGAGAGGCTGACACCAGACCGACCCCGTCACGAGGAGAGGCTGACACCAGACCGACACCGTCACGAGGAGAGGCTGACACCAGACCGACCCCGTCACGAGGCGAGGATGACACCAGACCGACACCGTCACTAGCGAGCATGACACCAGACCGACACCGTCACGAGGCGAGGCTGACACCAGACTGAAACCGTCACTAGCGAGGCTGACACCAGACCGACCCCGTCACGAGGAGAGGCTGACACCAGACCGACCCCGTCACGAGGAGAGGCTGACACCAGACCGACGCCGTCACGAGGAGAGGCTGACACCAGACCGACACCGTCACGAGGCGAGGCTGACACCAGACCGACACCGTCACGAGGCGAGGCTGACACCAGACCGACACCGTCACTAGCGAGGCTGACACCAGACCGACCCCGTCACTAGCGAGGCTGACACCAGACCGACACCGTCACGAGGAGAGGCTGACACCAGACTGAAACCGTCACTAGCGAGGCTGACACCAGACTGACACCGTCACGAGGAGAGGCTGACACCAGACCGACACCGTCACGAGGAGAGGCTGACACCAGACTGAAACCGTCACTAGCGAGGCTGACACCAGACCGACCCCGTCACGAGGAGAGGCTGACACCAGACCGACACCGTCACGAGGCGAGGCTGACACCAGACCGACCCCGTCACTAGCGAGGCTGACACCAGACCGACCCCGTCACTAGCGAGGCTGACACCAGACCGACACCGTCACGAGGAGAGGCTGACACCAGACTGATACCGTCACTAGCGAGGCTGACACCAGACTGACACCGTCACGAGGAGAGGCTGACACCAGACTGACACCGTCACGAGGAGAGGCTGACACCAGACTGAAACCGTCACTAGCGAGGCTGACACCAGACTGACACCGTCACTAGCGAGGCTGACACCAGACCGACACCGTCACGAGGAGAGGCTGACACCAGACCGACCCCGTCACTAGCGAGGCTGACACCAGACCGACCCCGTCACGAGGCGAGGATGACACCAGACCGACACCGTCACTAGCGAGGATGACACCAGACCGACACCGTCACGAGGAGAGGCTGACACCAGACTGAAACTGTCACTAGCGAGGCTGACACCAGACCGACCCCCGTCACGAGGAGAGGCTGACACCAAACCGACCCCGTCACGAGGAGAGGCTGACACCAGACCGACACCGTCACTAGCGAGGATGACACCAGACCGACACCGTCACGAGGCGAGGATGACACCAGACCGACACCGTCACTAGCGAGGATGACACCAGACCGACCCCCGTCACGAGGAGAGGCTGACACCAGACCGACCCCGTCACGAGGAGAGGCTGACACCAGACCGACACCGTCACTAGCGAGGCTGACACCAGACCGACACCGTCACGAGGCGAGGCTGACACCAGACCGACCCCGTCACGAGGAGAGGCTGACACCAGACCGACCCCGTCACTAGCGAGGCTGACACCAGACCGACCCCGTCACGAGGCGAGGATGACACCAGACCGACACCGTCACTATCGAGGATGACACCAGACCGACACCGTCACGAGGCGAGGCTGACACCAGACCGACACCGTCACGAGGCGAGGCTGACACCAGACCGACCCCGTCACTAGCGAGGCAGACACCAGACTGACACCGTCACGAGGAGAGGCTGACACCAGACTGAAACCGTCACTAGCGAGGCTGACACCAGACCGACCCCGTCACGAGGCGAGGATGACACCAGACCGACACCGTCACTAGCGAGGATGACACCAGACCGACACCGTCACGAGGCGAGGCTGACACCAGACCGACACCGTCACGAGGAGAGGCTGACACCAGACTGAAACCGTCACTAGCGAGGCTGACACCAGACTGACACCGTCACGAGGAGAGGCTGACACCAGACTGACACCGTCACGAGGAGAGGCTGACACCAGACTGAAACCGTCACTAGCGAGGCTGACACCAGACTGACACCGTCACTAGCGAGGCTGACACCAGACCGACACCGTCACGAGGAGAGGCTGACACCAGACCGACCCCGTCACGAGGAGAGGCTGACACCAGACCGACACCGTCACGAGGAGAGGCTGACACCAGACCGACCCCGTCACTAGCGAGGCTGACACCAGACCGACCCCGTCACGAGGCGAGGATGACACCAGACCGACACCGTCACTAGCGAGGATGACACCAGACCGACACCGTCACGAGGCTAGGCTGACACCAGACCGACCCCGTCACGAGGCGAGGATGACACCAGACCGACACCGTCACTAGCGAGGCTGACACCAGACCGACCCCGTCACGAGGCGAGGATGTCACCAGACCGACACCGTCACGAGGCGAGGCTGACACCAGACCGACACCGTCACGAGGCGAGGCTGACACCAGACCGACCCCGTCACTAGCGAGGCTGACACCAGACCGACCCCGTCACTAGCGAGGCTGACACCAGACCGACCCCGTCACGAGGCGAGGATGACACCAGACCGACACCGTCACTAGCGAGCAGGACACCAGACCGACACCGTCACGAGGCGAGGCTGACACCAGACTGAAACCGTCACTAGCGAGGCTGACACCAGACCGACCCCGTCACGAGGAGAGGCTGACACCAGACCGACCCCGTCACTAGCGAGGCTGACACCAGACCGACACCGTCACGAGGAGAGGCTGACACCAGACTGAAACCGTCACTAGCGAGGCTGACACCAGACTGACACCGTCACGAGGAGAGGCTGACACCAGACTGAAACCGTGACGAGGAGAGGCTGACACCAGACCGACTCCGTCACTAGCGAGGATGACACCAGACCGACACCGTCACGAGGAGAGGCTGACACCAGACTGAAACCGTGACGAGGAGAGGCTGACACCAGACCGACTCCGTCACTAGCGAGGCTGACACCAGACCGACACCGTCACGAGGCGAGGCTGACATCAGACCGACCCCGTCACTAGCGAGGCAGACACCAGACTGACACCGTCACGAGGAGAGGCTGACACCAGACTGAAACCGTCACTAGCGAGGCTGACACCAGACCGACCCCGTCACGAGGCGAGGATGACACCAGACCGACACCGTCACTAGCGAGGATGACACCAGACCGACACCGTCACGAGGCGAGGCTGACACCAGACCGACACCGTCACGAGGAGAGGCTGACACCAGACTGAAACCGTCACTAGCGAGGCTGACACCAGACTGACACCGTCACGAGGAGAGGCTGACACCAGACTGAAACCTTCACGAGGAGAGGCTGACACCAGACTGAAACCGTCACTAGCGAGGATGACACCAGACCGACACCGTCACTAGCGAGGATGACACCAGACCGACACCGTCACGAGGTGAGGCTGACACCAGACCGACACCGTCACGAGGAGAGGCTGACACCAGACTGAAACCGTCACTAGCGAGGCTGACACCAGACTGACACCGTCACGAGGAGAGGCTGACACCAGACTGACACCGTCACGAGGAGAGGCTGACACCAGACTGAAACCGTCACTAGCGAGGTTGACACCAGACTGACACCGTCACTAGCGAGGCTGACACCAGACCGACACCGTCACGAGGAGAGGCTGACACCAGACCGAAACCGTCACTAGCGAGGCTGACACCAGACCGACCCCCGTCACGAGGAGAGGCTGACACCAGACCGACCCCGTCACGAGGAGAGGCTGACACCAGACCGACACCGTCACGAGGAGAGGCTGACACCAGACCGACCCCGTCATGAGGCGAGGATGACACCAGACCGACACCGTCACTAGCGAGCATGACACCAGACCGACACCGTCACGAGGCGAGGCTGACACCAGACTGAAACCGTCACTAGCGAGGCTGACACCAGACCGACCCCGTCACGAGGAGAGGCTGACACCAGACCGACCCCGTCACGAGGAGAGGCTGACACCAGACCGACCCCGTCACGAGGAGAGGCTGACACCAGACCGACACCGTCACTAGCGAGGCTGACACCAGACCGACACCGTCACGAGGCGAGGCTGACAACAGACAGACCCCGTCACGAGGAGAGGCTGACACCAGACCGACCCCGTCACGAGGAGAGGCTGACACCAGACGGACCCCGTCACGAGGAGAGGCTGACACCAGACCGACACCGTCACGAGGAGAGGCTGACACCAGACCGACCCCGTCACTAGCGAGGCAGACACCAGACTGACACCGTCACGAGGAGAGGCTGACACCAGACTGAAACCGTCACTAGCGAGGCTGACAACAGACCGACCCCGTCACGAGGAGAGGCTGACACCAGACCGACACCGTCACGAGGAGAGGCTGACACCAGACCGACCCCGTCACGAGGCGAGGATGACAACAGACCGACCCTGTCACTAGCGTGGCTGACACCAGACCGACCCCCGTCACGAGGAGAGGCTGACACCAAACCGACCCCGTCACGAGGAGAGGCTGACACCAGACCGACACCGTCACGAGGAGAGGCTGACACCAGACCGACCCCGTCACGAGGCGAGGATGACAACAGACCGACCCTGTCACTAGCGTGGCTGACACCAGACCGACCCCGTCACGAGGAGAGGCTGACACCAGACGGACCCCGTCACGAGGAGAGGCTGACACCAGACGGACCCCGTCACGAGGAGAGGCTGACACCAGACCGACACCGTCACGAGGAGAGGCTGACACCAGACCGACCCCGTCACTAGCGAGGCTGACACCAGACCGACCCCGTCACGAGGCGAGGATGACACCAGACCGACACCGTCACTAGCGAGGCTGACACCAGACCGACCCCGTCACGAGGAGAGGCTGACACCAGACCGACACCGTCTCTAGCGAGGATGACACCAGACCGACACCGTCACGAGGCGAGGCTGACACCAGACCGACACCGTCACGAGGAGAGGCTGACACCAGACTGAAACCGTCACTAGCGAGGCTGACACCAGACTGACACCGTCACGAGGAGAGGCTGACACCAGACTGACACCGTCACGAGGAGAGGCTGACACCAGACTGAAACCGTCACTAGCGAGGCTGACACCAGACCGACACCGTCACGAGGAGAGGCTGACACCAGACCGAAACCGTCACTAGCGAGGCTGACACCAGACCGACCCCCGTCACGAGGAGAGGCTGACACCAGACCGACCCCGTCACGAGGAGAGGCTGACACCAGACCGACACCGTCACGAGGAGAGGCTGACACCAGACCGACCCCGTCACGAGGCGAGGATGACAACAGACCGACCCTGTCACTAGCGTGGCTGACACCAGACCGACCCCCGTCACTAGCAAGGCTGACACCAGACCGACACCGTCACTAGCGAGGCTGCCACCAGACCGACCCCGTCACTAGCGAGGCTGACACCAGACCGACACCGTCACGAGGAGAGGCTGACACCAGACTGAAACCGTCACTAGCGAGGCTGACACCAGACTGACACCGTCACGAGGAGAGGCTGACACCAGACCGACACCGTCACGAGGAGAGGCTGACACCAGACTGAAACCGTCACTAGCGAGGCTGACACCAGACTGACACCGTCAGGAGGAGAGGCTGACACCAGACCGACCCCGTCACGAGGAGAGGCTGACACCAGACCGACACCGTCACGAGGAGAGGCTGACACCAGACCGACCCCGTCACGAGGCGAGGATGACACCAGACCGACACCGTCACTAGCGAGCATGACACCAGACCGACACCGTCACGAGGCGAGGCTGACACCAGACTGAAACCGTCACTAGCGAGGCTGACACCAGACCGACCCCGTCACGAGGAGAGGCTGACACCAGACTGAAACCGTCACTAGCGAGGCTGACACCAGACCGACCCCCGTCACGAGGAGAGGCTGACACCAGACCGACCCCGTCACAAGGAAAGGCTGACACCAGACCGACACCGTCACGAGGAGAGGCTGACACCAGACCGACCCCGTCACGAGGCGAGGATGACAACAGACCGACACCGACACTAGCGAGCATAACACCAGACCGACACCGTCACGAGGCGAGGCTGACACCAGACTGAAACCGTCACTAGCGAGGCTGACACCAGACCGACCCCGTCACGAGGAGAGGCTGACACCAGACCGACCCCGTCACGAGGAGAGGCTGACACCAGACCGACCCCGTCACGAGGAGAGGATGACACCAGACCGACCCCGTCACTAGCGAGGCTGACACCAGACCGACACCGTCACGAGGAGAGGCTGACACCAGACTGAAACCGTCACTAGCGAGGCTGACACCAGACCGACCCCCGTCACGAGGAGAGGCTGACACCAGACCGACCCCGTCACGAGGAGAGGCTGACACCAGACCGACACCGTCACGAGGAGAGGCTGACACCAGACCGACCCCGTCACTAGCGTGGCTGACACCAGACCGACCCCGTCACGAGGCGAGGATGACACCAGACCGACCCCGTCACGAGGAGAGGCTGACACCAGACCGACACCGTCACGAGGAGAGGCTGACACCAGACCGACACCGTCACTAGCGAGGATGACACCAGACCGAACCCCGTCACGAGGAGAGGCTGACACCAGACCGACACCGTCACGAGGAGAGGCTGACACCAGACCGACACCGTCACTAGCGAGGCTGACACCAGACCGACACCGTCACGAGGCGAGGCTGACACCAGACCGACCCCGTCACGAGGAGAGGCTGACACCAGAACGACCCCGTCACGAGGAGAGGCTGACACCAGACGGACCCCGTCACGAGGAGAGGCTGTCACCAGACCGACACCGTCACGAGGAGAGGCTGACACCAGACCGACCCCGTCACTAGCGAGGCAGACACCAGTCTGACACCGTCACGATGAGAGGCTGACACCAGACTGAAACCGTCACTAGCGAGGCAGACACCAGACCGACCCCGTCACGAGGAGAGGCTGACACCAGACTGAAACCGTCACTAGCGAGGCTGACACCAGACCGACCCCGTCACGAGGAGAGGCTGACACCAGACCGACACCGTCACGAGGAGAGGCTGACACCAGACCGACACCGTCACGAGGAGAGGCTGACACCAGACCAACCCCGTCACTAGCGTGGCTGACACCAGACCGACCCCGTCACGAGGCGAGGATGACACCAGACCGACACCGTCACGAGGCGAGGCTGACACCAGACCGACACCGTCACGAGGCGAGGCTGACACCAGACCGACACCGTCACGAGGCGAGGCTGACACCAGACTGAAACCGTCACTAGCGAGGCTAACACCAGACTGACACCGTCACTAGCAAGGCTAACACCAGACTGACACCGTCACAAGCGAGGCTGACACCAGACCGACACCATCACGAGGAGAGGCTGACTCCAGACCGACACCGTCACTAGCGAGGATGACACCAGACCGACACCGTCACGAGGAGAGGCTGACACCAGACCGACACCGTCACTAGCGAGGATGACACCAGACCGACACCGTCACGAGGAGAGGCTGACACCAGACCGAAACCGTCACTAGCGAGGCTGACACCAGACCGACCCCCGTCACGAGGAGAGGCTGACACCAAACCGACCCCGTCACGAGGAGAGGCTGACACCAGACCGACACCGTCACTAGCGAGGATGACACCAGACCGACACCGTCACGAGGCGAGGATGACACCAGACCGACACCGTCACTAGCGAGGATGACACCAGACCGACACCGTCACGAGGCGAGGATGACACCAGACCGACACCGTCACTAGCGAGGATGACACCAGACCGACCCCCGTCACGAGGAGAGGCTGACACCAGACCGACCCCGTCACGAGGAGAGGCTGACACAAGACCGACCCTGTCACGAGGAGAGGCTGACACCAGACGGACCCCGTCACGAGGAGAGGCTGACACCAGACCGACACCGTCACGAGGAGAGGCTGACACCAGACCGACCCCGTCACTAGCGAGGCAGACACCAGACTGACACCGTCACGAGGAGAGGCTGACACCAGACTGAAACCGTCACTAGCGAGGCTGACACCAGACCGACCCCGTCACGAGGAGAGGCTGACACCAGACCGACCCCGTCACGAGGAGAGGCTGACACCAGACCGACCCCGTCACGAGGCGAGGCTGACACCAGACTGACAACGTCACGAGGCGAGGCTGACACCAGACCGACCCCGTCACTAGCGAGGCTGACACCAGACCGACCCCGTCACTAGCAAGGCTGACACCAGACCGACACCGTCACGAGGTGAGGCTGACACCAGACTGATACCGTCACTAGCGAGGCTGACACCAGACTGACACCGTCACGAGGAGAGGCTGACACCAGACTGACACCGTCACGAGGAGAGGCTGACACCAGACTGAAACCGTCACTAGCGAGGCTAACACCAGACTGACACCGTCACTAGCGAGGCTGACACCAGACCGACACCGTCACGAGGCGAGGATGACACCAGACCGACACCGTCACTAGCGAGGATGACACCAGACCGACACCGTCACGAGGAGAGGCTGACACCAGACCGAAACCGTCACTAGCGAGGCTGACACCAGACCGACCCCCGTCACGAGGAGAGGCTGACACCAAACCGACCCCGTCACGAGGAGAGGCTGACACCAGACCGACACCGTCACTAGCGAGGATGACACCAGACCGACACCGTCACGAGGCGAGGATGACACCAGACCGACACCGTCACTAGCGAGGATGACACCAGACCGACCCCCCTCACGAGGAGAGGCTGACACCAGACCGACCCCGTCACGAGGAGAGGCTGACACCAGACCGACACCGTCACGAGGCGAGGCTGACACCAGACCGACCCCGTCACGAGGAGAGGCTGACACCAGACCGACCCCGTCACGAGGAGAGGCTGACACCAGACCGACCCCGTCACGAGGAGAGGCTGACACCAGACCGACACCGTCACGAGGAGAGGCTGACACCAGACCGACCCCGTCACTAGCGAGGCAGACACCAGACTGACACCGTCACGAGGAGAGGCTGACACCAGACTGAAACCGTCACTAGCGAGGCTGACACCAGACCGACCCCGTCACGAGGAGAGGCTGACACCAGACCGACACCGTCACGAGGAGAGGCTGACACCAGACCGACACCGTCACGAGGAGAGGCTGACACCAGACCGACCCCGTCACTAGCGAGGCTGACACCAGACCGACCCCGTCACGAGGCGAGGATGACACCAGACCGACACCGTCACTAGCGAGGATGACACCAGACCGACACCGTCACGAGGCGAGGCTGACACCAGACTGAAACCGTCACTAGCGAGGCTGACACCAGACTGACACCGTCACTAGCGAGGCTGACACCAGACCGACACCGTCACGAGGAGAGGCTGACACCAGACCGACACCGTCACGAGGAGAGGCTGACACCAGACCGACCCTGTCACTAGCGTGGCTGACACCAGACCGACTCCGTCACGAGGCGAGGATGACACCAGACCGACACCGTCACTAGCGAGGATGACACCAGACCGACACCGTCACGAGGCGAGGCTGACACCAGACCGACACCGTCACGAGGCGAGGCTGACACCAGACCGACACCGTCACGAGGCGAGGCTGACACCAGACCGACCCCGTCACTAGCGAGGCTGACACCAGACCGACCCCGTCACTAGCGAGGCTGACACCAGACCGACACCGTCACGAGGCGAGGCTGACACCAGACTGATACAGTCACTAGCGAGGCTGACACCAGACTGACACCGTCACGAGGAGTGGCTGACACCAGACTGACACCGTCACGAGGAGAGGCTGACACCAGACTGAAACCGTCACTAGCGAGGCTATCACCAGACTGACACCGTCACTAGCGAGGCTGACACCAGACCGACACCGTCACGAGGAGAGGCTGACACCAGACCGACCCCGTCACTAGCGAGGCTGACACCAGACCGACCCCGTCACGAGGCGAGGATGACACCAGACCGACACCGTCACTAGCGAGGATGACACCAGACCGACACCGTCACGAGGAGAGGCTGACACCAGACCGACACCGTCACGAGGCGAGGCTGACACCAGACCGACACCGTCACGAGGCGAGGCTGACACCAGACCGACACCGTCACGAGGCGAGGCTGACACCAGACCGACACCGTCACTAGCGAGGCTGACACCAGACCGACCCCGTCACTAGCGAGGCTGACACCAGACCGACACCGTCACGAGGAGAGGCTGACACCAGACTGAAACCGTCACTAGCGAGGCTGACACCAGACTGACACGGTCACGAGGAGAGGCTGACACCAGACCGACACCGTCACGAGGAGAGGCTGACACCAGACTGAAACCGTCACTAGCGAGGCTGACACCAGACTGACACCGTCACGAGGAGAGGCTGACACCAGACTGACACCGTCACGAGGAGAGGCTGACACCAGACTGAAACCGTCACTAGCGAGGCTGACACCAGACTGACACCGTCACTAGCGAGGCTGACACCAGACCGACACCGTCACGAGGAGAGGCTGACACCAGACCGAAACCGTCACTAGCGAGGCTGACACCAGACCGACCCCCGTCACGAGGAGAGGCTGACACCAGACCGACCCCGTCACGAGGAGAGGCTGACACCAGACCGACCCCGTCACGAGGAGAGGCTGACACCAGACCGACACCGTCACGAGGAGAGGCTGGCACCAGACCGACCCCGTCACGAGGAGAGGCTGACACCAGACCGACCCCGTCACGAGGAGAGGCTGACACCAGACCGACACCGTCACGAGGAGAGGCTGACACCAGACCGACCCCGTCACGAGGAGAGGCTGACACCAGACCGACCCCGTCACGAGGAGAGGCTGACACCAGACGGACCCCGTCACGAGGAGAGGCTGACACCAGACCGACCCCGTCACTAGCGAGGCTGACACCAGACTGACACCGTCACGAGGAGAGGCTGACACCAGACGGACACCGTCACGAGGAGAGGCTGACACCAGACTGAAACCGTCACTAGCGAGGCTGACACCAGACGGACCCTGTCACGAGGAGAGGCTGACACCAGACCAACACCGTCACGAGGAGAGGCTGACACCAGACTGACACCGTCACGAGGAGAGGCTGACACCAGACCGACTCCGTCACTAGCGAGGCTGACACCAGACCGACCCCGTCACGAGGCGAGGATGACACCAGACCGACACCGTCACTAGCGAGGCTGACACCAGACCGACACCGTCACGAGGCGAGGCTGACACCAGACCGACACCGTCACGAGGCGAGGCTGACACCAGACCGACCCCATCACTAGCGAGGCTGACACCAGACTGACACCGTCACGAGGAGAGGCTGACACCAGACTGAAACCGTCACGAGGAGAGGCTGACACCAGACTGAAACCGTCACTAGCGAGGCTGACACGAGACCGACACCGTCACGAGGAGAGGCTGACACCAGACTGAAACCGTCACTAGCGAGGCTGACACCAGACTGACACCGTCACGAGGAGAGGCTGACACCAGACTGACACCGTCACGAGGAGAGGCTGACACCAGACTGACACCGTCACTAGCGAGGCTGACACCAGACTGACACCGTCACTAGCGAGGCTGACACCAGACTGACACCGTCACTAGCGAGGCTGACACCAGACTGACACCGTCACGAGGCGAGGCTGACACCAGACCGACACCGTCACGAGGCGAGGCTGACACCAGACCGACACCGTCACGAGGCGAGGCTGACACCAGACCGACCCCGTCACTAGCGAGGCTGACACCAGACCGACCCCGTCACTAGCGAGGCTGACACCAGACCGACACCGTCACGAGGCGAGGCTGACACCAGACTGATACAGTCACTAGCGAGGCTGACACCAGACTGACACCGTCACGAGGAGAGGCTGACACCAGACTGACACCGTCACGAGGAGAGGCTGACACCAGACTGAAACCGTCACTAGCGAGGCTATCACCAGACTGACACCGTCACTAGCGAGGCTGACACCAGACCGACACCGTCACGAGGAGAGGCTGACACCAGACCGACCCGTCACTAGCGAGGCTGACACCAGACCGACCCCGTCACGAGGCGAGGATGACACCAGACCGACACCGTCACTAGCGAGGATGACACCAGACCGACACCGTCACGAGGAGAGGCTGACACCAGACCGACACCGTCACTAGCGAGGATGACACCAGACCGACACCGTCACGAGGCGAGGATGACACCAGACCGACACCGTCACTAGCGAGGATGACACCAGACCGACCCCGTCACGAGGAGAGGCTGACACCAGACCGACACCGTCACTAGCGAGGCAGACACCAGACTGACACCGTCACGAGGAGAGGCTGACACCAGACTGACACCGTCACGAGGAGAGGCTGACACCAGACTGAAACCGTCACTAGCGAGGCTGACACCAGACTGACACCGTCACTAGCGAGGCTGACACCAGACCGACACCGTCACGAGGAGAGGCTGACACCAGACCGAAACCGTCACTAGCGAGGCTGACACCAGACCGACCCCCATCACGAGGAGAGGCTGACACCAGACCGACCCCGTCACGAGGAGAGGCTGACACCAGACCGACACCGTCACGAGGAGAGGCTGACACCAGACCGACCCCGTCACGAGGCGAGGATGACACCAGACCGACACCGTCACTAGCGAGCATGACACCAGACCGACACCGTCACGAGGCGAGGCTGACACCAGACTGAAACCGTCACTAGCGAGGCTGACACCAGACCGACCCCGTCACGAGGAGAGGCTGACACCAGACCGACACCGTCACGAGGAGAGGCTGACACCAGACCGACACCGTCACGAGGCGAGGCTGACACCAGACCGACACCGTCACGAGGCGAGGCTGACACCAGACCGACACCGTCACGAGGCGAGGCTGACACCAGACCGACACCGTCACGAGGCGAGGCTGACACCAGACCGACACCGTCACTAGCGAGGCTGACACCAGACCGACCCCGTCACTAGCGAGGCTGACACCAGACTGACACCGTCACGAGGAGAGGCTGACACCAGACCGACACCGTCACGAGGAGAGGCTGACACCAGACCGACACCGTCACGAGGCGAGGCTGACACCAGACCGACACCGTCACGAGGAGAGGCTGACACCAGACTGAAACCGTCACTAGCAAGGCTGACACCAGACTGACACCGTCACGAGGAGAGGCTGACACCAGACTGAAACCGTCACTAGCGAGGCTGACACCAGACTGACACCGTCACGAGGAGAGGCTGACACCAGACTGACACCGTCACGAGGAGAGGCTGACACCAGACCGAAACCGTCACTAGCGAGGCTGACACCAGACCGACCCCCGTCACGAGGCGAGGCTGACACCAGACCGACACCGTCACGAGGCGAGGCTGACACCATACCGACACCGTCACGAGGCGAGGCTGACACCAGACCGACACCGTCACGAGGCGAGGCTGACACCAGACCGACACCGTCACTAGCGAGGCTGACACCAGACCGACCCCGTCACTAGCGAGGCTGACACCAGACCGACACCGTCACGAGGAGAGGCTGACACCAGACTGAAACCGTCACTAGCGAGGCTGACACCAGACTGACACCGTCACGAGGAGAGGCTGACACCAGACTGACACCGTCACGAGGAGAGGCTGACACCAGACCGAAACCGTCACTAGCGAGGCTGACACCAGACGGACCCTGTCACGAGGAGAGGCTGACACCAGACTGACACCGTCACTAGCGAGGCTGACACCAGACCGACCCCGTCACTAGCGAGGCTGACACCAGACTGACACCGTCACGAGGAGAGGCTGACACCAGACTGAAACCGTCACTAGCGAGGCTGACACCAGACTGACACCGTCACTAGCGAGGCTGACACCAGACTGACACCGTCACGAGGAGAGGCTGACACCAGACTGAAACCGTCACTAGCGAGGCTGACACCAGACCGACCCCGTCACGAGGAGAGGCTGACACCAGACCGACCCCGTCACTAGCGAGGCTGACACCAGACTGACACCGTCACGAGGAGAGGCTGACACCAGACGGACACCGTCACGAGGAGAGGCTGACACCAGACTGAAACCGTCACTAGCGAGGCTGACACCAGACTGACACCGTCACGAGGAGAGGCTGACACCAGACTGACACCGTCACGAGGAGAGGCTGACACCAGACCGAAACCGTCACGAGGAGAGGCTGACACCAGACCGACCCCGTCACGAGGAGAGGCTGACACCAGACGGACCCCGTCACGAGGAGAGGCTGACACCAGACCGACACCGTCACGAGGAGAGGCTGACACCAGACCGACCCCGTCACGAGGAGAGGCTGACACCAGACCGACCCCGTCACTAGCGAGGCTGACACCAGACTGACACCGTCACGAGGAGAGGCTGACACCAGACTGACACCGTCACGAGGAGAGGCTGACACCAGACTGACACCGTCACGAGGAGAGGCTGACACCAGACTGAAACCGTCACTAGCGAGGCTGACACCAGACTGACACCGTCACTAGCGAGGCTGACACCAGACCGACACCGTCACGAGGAGAGGCTGACACCAGACCGAAACCGTCACTAGCGAGGCTGACACCAGACCGACCCCCATCACGAGGAGAGGCTGACACCAGACCGACCCCGTCACGAGGAGAGGCTGACACCAGACCGACACCGTCACGAGGAGAGGCTGACACCAGATCGACCCCGTCACGAGGCGAGGATGACACCAGACCGACACCGTCACTAGCGAGCATGACACCAGACCGACACCGTCACGAGGCGAGGCTGACACCAGACTGAAACCGTCACTAGCGAGGCTGACACCAGACCGACCCCGTCACGAGGAGAGGCTGACACCAGACCGACACCGTCACGAGGAGAGGCTGACACCAGACCGACACCGTCACGAGGCGAGGCTGACACCAGACCGACACCGTCACGAGGCGAGGCTGACACCAGACCGACACCGTCACGAGGCGAGGCTGACACCAGACCGACACCGTCACGAGGCGAGGCTGACACCAGACCGACACCGTCACTAGCGAGGCTGACACCAGACCGACCCCGTCACTAGCGAGGCTGACACCAGACTGACACCGTCACGAGGAGAGGCTGACACCAGACCGACACCGTCACGAGGAGAGGCTGACACCAGACCGACACCGTCACGAGGCGAGGCTGACACCAGACCGACACCGTCACGAGGAGAGGCTGACACCAGACTGAAACCGTCACTAGCGAGGCTGACACCAGACTGACACCGTCACGAGGAGAGGCTGACACCAGACCGACACCGTCACGAGGAGAGGCTGACACCAGACTGAAACCGTCACTAGCGAGGCTGACACCAGACTGACACCGTCACGAGGAGAGGCTGACACCAGACTGACACCGTCACGAGGAGAGGCTGACACCAGACTGAAACCGTCACTAGCGAGGCTGACACCAGACTGACACCGTCACTAGCGAGGCTGACACCAGACCGACACCGTCACGAGGAGAGGCTGACACCAGACCGAAACCGTCACTAGCGAGGCTGACACCAGACCGACCCCCGTCACGAGGAGAGGCTGACACCAGACCGACCCCGTCACGAGGAGAGGCTGACACCAGACCGACACCGTCACGAGGAGAGGCTGACACCAGACCGACCCCGTCACGAGGAGAGGCTGACACCAGACCGACACCGTCACGAGGAGAGGCTGACACCAGACCGACACCGTCACGAGGCGAGGCTGACACCAGACCGACACCGTCACGAGGCGAGGCTGACACCAGACCGACACCGTCACGAGGCGAGGCTGACACCATACCGACACCGTCACGAGGCGAGGCTGACACCAGACCGACACCGTCACGAGGCGAGGCTGACACCAGACCGACACCGTCACTAGCGAGGCTGACACCAGACCGACCCCGTCACTAGCGAGGCTGACACCAGACCGACACCGTCACGAGGAGAGGCTGACACCAGACTGAAACCGTCACTAGCGAGGCTGACACCAGACTGACACCGTCACGAGGAGAGGCTGACACCAGACTGACACCGTCACGAGGAGAGGCTGACACCAGACCGAAACCGTCACTAGCGAGGCTGACACCAGACGGACCCTGTCACGAGGAGAGGCTGACACCAGACTGACACCGTCACTAGCGAGGCTGACACCAGACCGACCCCGTCACTAGCGAGGCTGACACCAGACTGACACCGTCACGAGGAGAGGCTGACACCAGACTGAAACCGTCACTAGCGAGGCTGACACCAGACTGACACCGTCACTAGCGAGGCTGACACCAGACTGACACCGTCACGAGGAGAGGCTGACACCAGACTGAAACCGTCACTAGCGAGGCTGACACCAGACCGACCCCGTCACGAGGAGAGGCTGACACCAGACCGACCCCGTCACTAGCGAGGCTGACACCAGACTGACACCGTCACGAGGAGAGGCTGACACCAGACGGACACCGTCACGAGGAGAGGCTGACACCAGACTGAAACCGTCACTAGCGAGGCTGACACCAGACTGACACCGTCACGAGGAGAGGCTGACACCAGACTGACACCGTCACGAGGAGAGGCTGACACCAGACTGACACCGTCACTAGCGAGGCTGACACCAGACTGACACCGTCACTAGCGAGGCTGACACCAGACTGACACCGTCACGAGGAGAGGCTGACACCAGACCGAAACCGTCACGAGGAGAGGCTGACACCAGACCGACCCCGTCACGAGGAGAGGCTGACACCAGACGGACCCCGTCACGAGGAGAGGCTGACACCAGACCGACACCGTCACGAGGAGAGGCTGACACCAGACCGACCCCGTCACGAGGAGAGGCTGACACCAGACCGACCCCGTCACTAGCGAGGCTGACACCAGACTGACACCGTCACGAGGAGAGGCTGACACCAGACGGACCCCGTCACGAGGAGAGGCTGACACCAGACCGACACCGTCACGAGGAGAGGCTGACACCAGACCGACCCCGTCACGAGGAGAGGCTGACACCAGACCGACCCCGTCACTAGCGAGGCTGACACCAGACTGACACCGTCACGAGGAGAGGCTGACACCAGACGGACACCGTCACGAGGAGAGGCTGACACCAGACTGACACCGTCACGAGGAGAGGCTGACACCAGACTGACACCGTCACTAGCGAGGCTGACACCAGACTGACACCGTCACGAGGAGAGGCTGACACCAGACTGACACCGTCACTAGCGAGGCTGACACCAGACCGACCCCGTCACGAGGAGAGGCTGACACCAGACCGACCCCGTCACGAGGAGAGGCTGACACCAGACGGACCCCGTCACGAGGAGAGGCTGACACCAGACCGACACCGTCACGAGGAGAGGCTGACACCAGACCGACCCCGTCACGAGGAGAGGCTGACACCAGACCGACCCCGTCACTAGCGAGGCTGACACCAGACTGACACCGTCACGAGGAGAGGCTGACACCAGACTGAAACCGTCACTAGCGAGGCTGACACCAGACGGACCCTGTCACGAGGAGAGGCTGACACCAGACCGACACCGTCACGAGGAGAGGCTGACACCAGACCGACTCCGTCACTAGCGAGGCTGACACCAGACCGACCCCGTCACGAGGCGAGGATGACACCAGACCGACACCGTCACTAGAGAGGATGACACCAGACCGACACCGTCACGAGGAGAGGCTGACACCAGGCCGAAACCGTCACTAGCGAGGCTGACACCAGACGGACCCTGTCACGAGGAGAGGCTGACACCAGACCGACACCGTCACGAGGAGAGGCTGACACCAGACCGACACCGTCACGAGGAGAGGCTGACACCAGACCGACTCCGTCACTAGCGAGGCTGACACCAGACCGACCCCGTCACGAGGCGAGGATGACACCAGACCGACACCGTCACTAGCGAGGATGACACCAGACCGACACCGTCACGAGGCGAGGCTGACACCAGACTGACACCGTCACGAGGAGAGGCTGACACCAGACTGAAACCGTCACTAGCGAGGCTGACACCAGACTGACACCGTCACTAGCGAGGCTGACACCAGACCGACACCGTCACGAGGAGAGGCTGACACCAGACCAAAACCGTCACTAGCGAGGCTGACAACAGACCGACCCCCGTCACTAGCGAGGCTGACACCAGACTGACCCCGTCACGAGGAGAGGATGACACCAGACCGACACCGTCACGAGGAGAGGCTGACACCAGACCGACACCGTCACGAGGCGAGGCTGACACCAGACCGACACCGTCACGAGGCGAGGCTGACACCAGACCGACACCGTCACGAGGAGAGGCTGACACCAGACTGACACCGTCACGAGGAGAGGCTGACACCAGACTGAAACCGTCACTAGCGAGGCTGACACCAGACCGACCCCGTCACGAGGAGAGGCTGACACCAGACCGACCCCGTCACGAGGAGAGGCTGACACCAGACGGACCCCGTCACGAGGAGAGGCTGACACCAGACCGACACCGTCACGAGGAGAGGCTGACACCAGACCGACACCGTCACGAGGCGAGGCTGACACCAGACCGACACCGTAAGGAGGCGAGGCTGACACCAGACCGACACCGTCACGAGGCGAGGCTGACACCAGACCGACACCGTCACGAGGAGAGGCTGACACCAGACCGACACCGTCACGAGGCGAGGCTGACACCAGACCGACACCGTCACGAGGCGAGGCTGACACCAGACCGACACCGTCACGAGGCGAGGCTGACACCAGACTGAAACCGTCACTAGCGAGGCTGACACCAGACTGACACCGTCACTAGCGAGGCTGACACCAGACCGACACCGTCACGAGGAGAGGCTGACACCAGACCGACCCCGTCACAAGGCGAGGATGACAACAGACCGACACCGTCACTAGCGAGCATAACACCAGACCGACACCGTCACGAGGCGAGGCTGACACCAGACTGAAACCGTCACTAGCGAGGCTGACACCAGACCGACCCCGTCACGAGGAGAGGCTGACACCAGACCGACCCCGTCACGAGGAGAGGATGACACCAGACCGACACCGTCACGAGGAGAGGCTGACACCAGACCGACACCGTCACGAGGCGAGGCTGACACCAGACCGACACCGTCACGAGGCGAGGCTGACACCAGACCGACACCGTCACGAGGAGAGGCTGACACCAGACTGACACAGTCACGAGGAGAGGCTGACACCAGACTGAAACCGTCACTAGCGAGGCTGACACCAGACCGACCCCGTCACGAGGAGAGGCTGACACCAGACCGACCCCGTCACGAGGAGAGGCTGACACCAGACGGACCCCGTCACGAGGAGAGGCTGACACCAGACCGACACCGTCACGAGGAGAGGCTGACACCAGACCGACACCGTCACGAGGCGAGGCTGACACCAGACCGACACCGTAAGGAGGCGAGGCTGACACCAGACCGACACCGTCACGAGGCGAGGCTGACACCAGACCGACACCGTCACGAGGAGAGGCTGACACCAGACCGACACCGTCACGAGGCGAGGCTGACACCAGACCGACACCGTCACGAGGCGAGGCTGACACCAGACCGACACCGTCACGAGGCGAGGCTGACACCAGACTGAAACCGTCACTAGCGAGGCTGACACCAGACTGACACCGTCACTAGCGAGGCTGACACCAGACCGACACCGTCACGAGGAGAGGCTGACACCAGACCGACCCCGTCACAAGGCGAGGATGACAACAGACCGACACCGTCACTAGCGAGCATAACACCAGACCGACACCGTCACGAGGCGAGGCTGACACCAGACTGAAACCGTCACTAGCGAGGCTGACACCAGATCGACCCCGTCACGAGGAGAGGCTGACACCAGACCGACCCCGTCACGAGGAGAGGATGACACCAGACCGACACCGTCACGAGGAGAGGCTGACACCAGACCGACACCGTCACGAGGCGAGGCTGACACCAGACCGACACCGTCACGAGGCGAGGCTGACACCAGACCGACACCGTCACGAGGAGAGGCTGACACCAGACTGACACCGTCACGAGGAGAGGCTGACACCAGACTGAAACCGTCACTAGCGAGGCTGACACCAGACCGACCCCGTCACGAGGAGAGGCTGACACCAGACCGACCCCGTCACGAGGAGAGGCTGACACCAGACGGACCCCGTCACGAGGAGAGGCTGACACCAGACCGACACCGTCACGAGGAGAGACTGACACCAGACCGACCCCGTCACGAGGAGAGGCTGACACCAGACCGACCCCGTCACTAGCGAGGCTGACACCAGACTGACACCGTCACGAGGAGAGGCTGACACCAGACGGACACCGTCACGAGGAGAGGCTGACACCAGACTGAAACCGTCACTAGCGAGGCTGACACCAGACTGACACCATCACGAGGAGAGGCTGACACCAGACTGACACCGTCACGAGGAGAGGCTGACACCAGACTGACACCGTCACTAGCGAGGCTGACACCAGACTGACACCGTCACTAGCGAGGCTGACACCAGACTGACACCGTCACGAGGAGAGGCTGACACCAGACCGAAACCGTCACTAGCGAGGCTGACACCAGACGGACCCTGTCACGAGGAGAGGCTGACACCAGACCGACACCGTCACGAGGAGAGGCTGACACCAGACCGACACTGTCACGAGGAGAGGCTGACACCAGACCGACTCCGTCACTAGTGAGGCTGACACCAGACCGACCCCGTCACGAGGCGAGGATGACACCAGACCGACACCGTCACTAGCAAGGATGACACCAGACCGACACCGTCACGAGGCGAGGCTGACACCAGACGGACACCGTCACGAGGAGAGGCTGACACCAGACTGAAACCGTCACTAGCGAGGCTGACACCAGACCGACCCCGTCACGAGGAGAGGCTGACACCAGACGGACCCCGTCACGAGGAGAGGCTGACACCAGACCGACACCGTCACGAGGAGAGGCTGACACCAGACTGAAACCGTCATTAGCGAGGCTAACACCAGACTGACACCGTCACTAGCGAGGCTGACACCAGACCGACACCGTCACGAGGAGAGGCTGACACCAGACCGACCCCGTCACTAGCGAGGCTGACACCAGACTGACCCCGTCACGAGGCGAGGATGACACCAGACCGACACCGTCACTAGCGAGGATGACACCAGACCGACACCGTCACGAGGAGAGGCTGACACCAGACCGAAACCGTCACTAGCGAGGCTGACACCAGACCGACCCCGGTCACGAGGAGAGGCTGACACCAAACCGACCCCGTCACGAGGAGAGGCTGACACCAGACCGACACCGTCACTAGCGAGGATGACACCAGACCGACACCGTCACGAGGCGAGGATGACACCAGACCGACACCGTCACTAGCGAGGATGACACCAGACCGACCCCCGTCACGAGGAGAGGCTGACACCAGACCTACCCCGTCACGAGGAGAGGCTGACACCAGACCGACACCGTCACTAGCGAGGCTGACACCAGACCGACACCGTCACGAGGCGAGGCTGACACCAGACCGACCCCGTCACGAGGAGAGGCTGACACCAGACCGACACCGTCACGAGGAGAGGCTGACACCAGACCGACACCGTCACGAGGAGAGGCTGACACCAGACGAACCCCGTCACTAGCGAGGCTGACACCAGACCGACCCCGTCACGAGGAGAGGCTGACACCAGACCGACCCCGTCACGAGGAGAGGCTGACACCAGACGGACCCCGTCACGAGGAGAGGCTGACACCAGACCGACACCGTCACGAGGAGAGGCTGACACCAGACCGAGCCCGTCACGAGGAGAGGCTGACACCAGACCGACCCCATCACTAGCGAGGCTGACACCAGACGGACACCGTCACGAGGAGAGGCTGACACCAGACTGAAACCGTCACTAGCGAGGCTGACACCAGACTGACACCGTCACGAGGAGAGGCTGACACCAGACCGACCCCGTCACGAGGAGAGGCTGACACCAGACCGACCCCGTCACAAGGAGAGGCTGACACCAGACGGACCCCGTCACGAGGAGAGGCTGACACCAGACCGACACCGTCACGAGGAGAGGCTGACACCAGACCGACCCCGTCACTAGCGAGGCTGACACCAGACGGACACCGTCACGAGGAGAGGCTGACACCAGACGGACACCGTCACGAGGAGAGGCTGACACCAGACTGAAACCGTCACTAGCGAGGCTGACACCAGACTGACACCGTCACGAGGAGAGGCTGACAACAGACTGACACCGTCACGAGGAGAGGCTGACACCAGACTGACACCGTCACTAGCGAGGCTGACACCAGACTGACACCGTCACTAGCAAGGCTGACACCAGACTGACACCGTCACTAGCGAGGCTGACACCAGACTGACACCGTCACGAGGAGAGGCTGACACCAGACCGAAACCGTCACTAGCGAGGCTGACACCAGACGGACCCTGTCACGAGGAGAGGCTGACACCAGACCGACTCCGTCACTAGCGAGGCTGACACCAGACCGACCCCGTCACGAGGCGAGGATGACACCAGACCGACACCGTCACTAGCGAGGATGACACCAGACCGACACCGTCACGAGGCGAGGCTGACACCAGACCGACACCGTCACGAGGCGAGGCTGACACCAGACCGACCCCGTCACTAGCGAGGCTGACACCAGACCGACCCCGTCACTAGCGAGGCTGACACCAGACGGACACCGTCACGAGGAGAGGCTGACACCAGACTGAAACCGTCACTAGCGAGGCTGACACCAGACTGACACCGTCACGAGGAGAGGCTGACACAAGACTGACACCGTCACGAGGAGAGGCTGACACCAGACTGAAACCGTCACTAGCGAGGCTGACACCAGACTGACACCGTCACGAGGAGAGGCTGACACCAGACTGACACCGTCACTAGCGAGGCTGACACCAGACTGACACCGTCACTAGCGAGGCTGACACCAGACTGACACCGTCACGAGGAGAGGCTGACACCAGACTGAAACCGTCACTAGCGAGGCTGACACCAGACCGACCCCGTCACGAGGAGAGGCTGACACCAGACCGACCCCGTCACGAGGAGAGGCTGAAACCAGACGGACCCCGTCACGAGGAGAGGCTGACACCAGACCGACACCGTTACGAGGAGAGGCTGACACCAGACCGACCCCGTCACGAGGAGAGGCTGACACCAGACCGACCCCGTCACTAGCGAGGCTGACACCAGACTGACACCGTCACGAGGAGAGGCTGACACCAGACGGACACCGTCACGAGGAGAGGCTAACACCAGACTGAAACCGTCACTAGCGAGGCTGACACCAGACTGACACCGTCACGAGGAGAGGCTGACACCAGACCGACCCCGTCACGAGGAGAGGCTGACACCAGACCGACCCCGTCACTAGCGAGGCTGACACCAGACTGACACCGTCACGAGGAGAGGCTGACACCAGACTGACACCGTCACGAGGAGAGGCTGACACCAGACTGACACCGTCACTAGCGAGGCTGACACCAGACTGACACCGTCACTAGCGAGGCTGACACCAGACTGACACCGTCACGAGGAGAGGCTGACACCAGACCGAAACCGTCACTAGCGAGGCTGACACCAGACGGACCCTGTCACGAGGAGAGGCTGACACCAGACCGACACCGTCACGAGGAGAGGCTGACACCAGACCGACTCCATCACTAGCGAGGCTGACACCAGACTGACCCCGTCACGAGGCGAGGATGACACCAGACCGACACCGTCACTAGCGAGGATGACAACAGACCGACACCGTCACGAGGCGAGGCTGACACCAGACCGACCCCGTCACTAGCGAGGCTGACACCAGACCGACCCCGTCACTAGCAAGGCTGACACCAGACGGACACCGTCACGAGGAGAGGCTGACACCAGACTGAAACCGTCACTAGCGAGGCTGACACCAGACTGACACCGTCACGAGGAGAGGCTGACACCAGACTGAAACCGTCACTAGCGAGGCTGACACCAGACTGACACCGTCACTAGCGAGGCTGACACCAGACTGACACCGTCACGAGGAGAGGCTGACACCAGACCGACCCCGTCACGAGGAGAGGCTGACACCAGACGGACCCCGTCACGAGGAGAGGCTGACACCAGACCGACACCGTCACGAGGAGAGGCTGACACCAGACTGAAACCGTTACTAGCGAGGCTGACACCAGACTGACACCGTCACGAGGAGAGGCTGACACCAGACCGACCCCGTCACTAGCGAGGCTGACACCAGACGGACACCGTCACGAGGAGAGGCTGACACCAGACTGAAACCGTCACTAGCGAGGCTGACACCAGACTGACACCGTCACGAGGAGAGGCTGACACCAGACTGACACCGTCACGAGGAGAGGCTGACACCAGACTGAAACCGTCACTAGCGAGGCTGACACCAGACTGACACCGTCACGAGGAGAGGCTGACACCAGACTGAAACCGTCACTAGCGAGGCTGACACCAGACTGACACCGTCACGAGGAGAGGCTGACACCAGACTGTAACCGTCACTAGCGAGGCTGACACCAGACTGACACCGTCACTAGCGAGGCTGACACCAGACTGACACCGTCACGAGGAGAGGCTGACACCAGACTGAAACCGTCACTAGCGAGGCTGACACCAGACCGACCCCGTCACGAGGAGAGGCTGACACCAGACCGACCCCGTCACGAGGAGAGGCTAACACCAGACGGACCCCGTCACGAGGAGAGGCTGACACCAGACCGACACCGTCACGAGGAGAGGCTGACACCAGACCGACCCCGTCACGAGGAGAGGCTGACACCAGACCGACCCCGTCACTAGCGAGGCTGACACCAGACTGACACCGTCACGAGGAGAGGCTGACACCAGACGGACACCGTCACGAGGAGAGGCTGACACCAGACGGACACCGTCACGAGGAGAGGCTGACACCAGACCGACACCGTCACGAGGCGAGGCTGACACCAGACCGACCCCGTCACGAGGAGAGGCTGACACCAGACCGACCCCGTCACGAGGAGAGGCTGACACCAGACCGACACCGTCACGAGGAGAGGCTGACACCAGACCGACCCCGTCACGAGGAGAGGCTGACACCAGACCGACTCCGTCACTAGCGAGGCTGACACCAGACCGACCCCGTCACGAGGCGAGGATGACACCAGACCGACACCGTCACTAGCGAGGATGACACCAGACCGACACCGTCACGGGGAGAGGCTGACACCAGACTGACACCGTCACTAGCGAGGCTGACACCAGACTGACACCGTCACTAGCGAGGCTGACACCAGACTGACACCGTCACGAGGAGAGGCTGACACCAGACCGAAACCGTCACTAGCGAGGCTGACACCAGACGGACCCTGTCACGAGGAGAGGCTGACACCAGACCGATACCGTCACGAGGAGAGGCTGACACCAGACTGAAACCGTCACTAGCGAGGCTGACACCAGACTGACACCGTCACGAGGAGAGGCTGACACCAGACTGACACCATCACGAGGAGAGGCTGACACCAGACTGAAACCGTCACTAGCGAGGCTGACACCAGACCGACCCTGTCACGAGGAGAGGCTGACACCAGACCGACACCGTCACGAGGAGAGGCTGACACCAGACGGACCCCGTCACGAGGAGAGGCTGACACCAGACCGACCCCGTCACGAGGAGAGGCTGACACCAGACCGACCCCGTCACTAGCGAGGCTGACACCAGACTGACACCGTCACGAGGAGAGGCTGACACCAGACGGACACCGTCACGAGGAGAGGCTGACACCAGACTGAAACCGTCACTAGCGAGGTTGACACCAGACTGACACCGTCACGAGGAGAGGCTGACACCAGACTGACACCGTCACGAGGAGAGGCTGACACCAGACTGACACCGTCACTAGCGAGGCTGACACCAGACTGACACCGTCACTAGCGAGGCTGACACCAGACTGACACCGTCACTAGCGAGGCTGACACCAGACTGACACCGTCACGAGGAGAGGCTGACACCAGACTGAAACCGTCACTAGCGAGGCTGACAGCAGACTGACACCGTCACTAGCGAGGCTGACACCAGACTGACACCGTCACGAGGAGAGGCTGACACCAGACTGAAACCGTCACTAGCGAGGCTGACACCAGACCGACCCCGTCACGAGGAGAGGCTGACACCAGACGGACCCCGTCACGAGGAGAGGCTGACACCAGACGGACCCCGTCACGAGGAGAGGCTGACACCAGACCGACACCGTCACGAGGAGAGGCTGACACCAGACCGACCCCGTCACGAGGAGAGGCTGACACCAGACCGACCCCGTCACTAGCGAGGCTGACACCAGACTGACACCGTCACGAGGAGAGGCTGACACCAGACCGACCCCGTCACTAGCGAGGCTGACACCAGACGGACACCGTCACGAGGAGAGGCTGACACCAGACTGAAACCGTCACTAGCGAGGCTGACACCAGACTGACACCGTCACGAGGAGAGGCTGACACCAGACTGACACCGTCACGAGGAGAGGCTGACACCAGACTGAAACCGTCACTAGCGAGGCTGACACCAGACTGACACCGTCACGAGGAGAGGCTGACACCAGACTGAAACCGTCACTAGCGAGGCTGACACCAGACTGACACCGTCACGAGGAGAGGCTGACACCAGACTGTAACCGTCACTAGCGAGGCTGACACCAGACTGACACCGTCACTAGCGAGGCTGACACCAGACTGACACCGTCACGAGGAGAGGCTGACACCAGACTGAAACCGTCACTAGCGAGGCTGACACCAGACCGACCCCGTCACGAGGAGAGGCTGACACCAGACCGACCCCGTCACGAGGAGAGGCTAACACCAGACGGACCCCGTCACGAGGAGAGGCTGACACCAGACCGACACCGTCACGAGGAGAGGCTGACACCAGACCGACCCCGTCATGAGGAGAGGCTGACACCAGACCGACCCCGTCACTAGCGAGGCTGACACCAGACTGACACCGTCACGAGGAGAGGCTGACACCAGACGGACACCGTCACGAGGAGAGGCTGACACCAGACGGACACCGTCACGAGGAGAGGCTGACACCAGACCGACACCGTCACGAGGCGAGGCTGACACCAGACCGACCCCGTCACGAGGAGAGGCTGACACCAGACCGACCCCGTCACGAGGAGAGGCTGACACCAGACCGACACCGTCACGAGGAGAGGCTGACACCAGACCGACCCCGTCACGAGGAGAGGCTGACACCAGACCGACTCCGTCACTAGCGAGGCTGACACCAGACCGACCCCGTCACGAGGCGAGGATGACACCAGACCGACACCGTCACTAGCGAGGATGACACCAGACCGACACCGTCACGGGGAGAGGCTGACACCAGACTGACACCGTCACTAGCGAGGCTGACACCAGACTGACACCGTCACTAGCGAGGCTGACACCAGACTGACACCGTCACGAGGAGAGGCTGACACCAGACCGAAACCGTCACTAGCGAGGCTGACACCAGACGGACCCTGTCACGAGGAGAGGCTGACACCAGACCGATACCGTCACGAGGAGAGGCTGACACCAGACTGAAACCGTCACTAGCGAGGCTGACACCAGACTGACACCGTCACGAGGAGAGGCTGACACCAGACTGACACCATCACGAGGAGAGGCTGACACCAGACTGAAACCGTCACTAGCGAGGCTGACACCAGACCGACCCTGTCACGAGGAGAGGCTGACACCAGACCGACACCGTCACGAGGAGAGGCTGACACCAGACGGACCCCGTCACGAGGAGAGGCTGACACCAGACCGACCCCGTCACGAGGAGAGGCTGACACCAGACCGACCCCGTCACTAGCGAGGCTGACACCAGACTGACACCGTCACGAGGAGAGGCTGACACCAGACGGACACCGTCACGAGGAGAGGCTGACACCAGACTGAAACCGTCACTAGCGAGGTTGACACCAGACTGACACCGTCACGAGGAGAGGCTGACACCAGACTGACACCGTCACGAGGAGAGGCTGACACCAGACTGACACCGTCACTAGCGAGGCTGACACCAGACTGACACCGTCACTAGCGAGGCTGACACCAGACTGACACCGTCACTAGCGAGGCTGACACCAGACTGACACCGTCACGAGGAGAGGCTGACACCAGACTGAAACCGTCACTAGCGAGGCTGACAGCAGACTGACACCGTCACTAGCGAGGCTGACACCAGACTGACACCGTCACGAGGAGAGGCTGACACCAGACTGAAACCGTCACTAGCGAGGCTGACACCAGACCGACCCCGTCACGAGGAGAGGCTGACACCAGACGGACCCCGTCACGAGGAGAGGCTGACACCAGACGGACCCCGTCACGAGGAGAGGCTGACACCAGACCGACACCGTCACGAGGAGAGGCTGACACCAGACCGACCCCGTCACGAGGAGAGGCTGACACCAGACCGACCCCGTCACTAGCGAGGCTGACACCAGACTGACACCGTCACGAGGAGAGGCTGACACCAGACCGACCCCGTCACTAGCGAGGCTGACACCAGACGGACACCGTCACGAGGAGAGGCTGACACCAGACTGAAACCGTCACTAGCGAGGCTGACACCAGACTGACACCGTCACGAGGAGAGGCTGACACCAGACTGACACCGTCACGAGGAGAGGCTGACACCAGACTGAAACCGTCACTAGCGAGGCTGACACCAGACTGACACCGTCACGAGGAGAGGCTGACACCAGACTGAAACCGTCACTAGCGAGGCTGACACCAGACTGACACCGTCACGAGGAGAGGCTGACACCAGACTGTAACCGTCACTAGCGAGGCTGACACCAGACTGACACCGTCACTAGCGAGGCTGACACCAGACTGACACCGTCACGAGGAGAGGCTGACACCAGACTGAAACCGTCACTAGCGAGGCTGACACCAGACCGACCCCGTCACGAGGAGAGGCTGACACCAGACCGACCCCGTCACGAGGAGAGGCTAACACCAGACGGACCCCGTCACGAGGAGAGGCTGACACCAGACCGACACCGTCACGAGGAGAGGCTGACACCAGACCGACCCCGTCATGAGGAGAGGCTGACACCAGACCGACCCCGTCACTAGCGAGGCTGACACCAGACTGACACCGTCACGAGGAGAGGCTGACACCAGACGGACACCGTCACGAGGAGAGGCTGACACCAGACGGACACCGTCACGAGGAGAGGCTGACACCAGACCGACACCGTCACGAGGAGAGGCTGACACCAGACCGACCCCGTCACGAGGAGAGGCTGACACCAGACCGACCCCGTCACGAGGAGAGGCTGACACCAGACCGACACCGTCACGAGGAGAGGCTGACACCAGACCGACCCCGTCACGAGGAGAGGCTGACACCAGACCGACTCCGTCACTAGCGAGGCTGACACCAGACCGACCCCGTCACGAGGCGAGGATGACACCAGACCGACACCGTCACTAGCGAGGATGACACCAGACCGACACCGTCACGAGGCGAGGCTGACACCAGACCGACACCGTCACGAGGCGAGGCTGACACCAGACCGACCCCGTCACTAGCGAGGCTGACACCAGACCGACCCCGTCACTAGCGAGGCTGACACCAGACGGACACCGTCACGAGGAGAGGCTGACACCAGACTGAAACCGTCACTAGCGAGGCTGACACCATACTGACACCGTCACGAGGAGAGGCTGACACCAGACTGACACCGTCACGAGGAGAGGCTGACACCAGACTGAAACCGTCACTAGCGAGGCTGACACCAGACTGACACTGTCACGAGGAGAGGCTGACACCAGACTGACACCGTCACGAGGAGAGGCTGACACCAGACTGAAACCGTCACTAGCGAGGCTGACACCAGACTGACACCGTCACGAGGAGAGGCTGACACCAGACTGAAACCGTCACTAGCGAGGCTGACACCAGACTGACACCGTCACTAGCGAGGCTGACACCAGACTGACACCGTCACGAGGAGAGGCTGACACCAGACTGAAACCGTCACTAGCGAGGCTGACAGCAGACTGACACCGTCACTAGCGAGGCTGACACCAGACTGACACCGTCACGAGGAGAGGATGACACCAGACCGACCCCGTCACGAGGAGAGGCTGACACCAGACGGACCCCGTCACGAGGAGAGGCTGACACCAGACCGACACCGTCACGAGGAGAGGCTGACACCAGACCGACCCCGTCACGAGGAGAGGCTGACACCAGACCGACCCCGTCACTAGCGAGGCTGACACCAGACTGACACCGTCACAAGGAGAGGCTGACACCAGACGGACACCGTCACGAGGAGAGGCTGACACCAGACTGAAACCGTCACTAGCGAGGCTGACACCAGACTGACACCGTCACGAGGAGATGCTGACACCAGACTGACACCGTCACGAGGAGAGGCTGACACCAGACTGACACCGTCACTAGCGAGGCTGACACCAGACTGACACCGTCACTAGCGAGGCTGACACCAGACTGACACCGTCACTAGCGAGGCTGACACCAGACTGACACCGTCACGAGGAGAGGCTGACACCAGACCGAAACCGTCACTAGCGAGGCTGACACCAGACGGACCCTGTCACGAGGAGAGGCTGACACCAGACCGACACCGTCACGAGGAGAGGCTGACACCAGACCGACACCGTCACGAGGAGAGGCTGACACCAGACTGACACCGTCACGAGGAGAGGCTGACACCAGACCGAAACCGTCACTAGCGAGGCTGACACCAGACGGACCCTGTCACGAGGAGAGGCTGACACCAGACCGACCCCGTCACGAGGCGAGGATGACACCAGACCGACACCGTCACTAGCGAGGATGACACCAGACCGACACCGTCACGAGGCGAAGCTGACACCAGACCGACACCGTCACGAGGCGAGGCTGACACCAGACCGACCCCGTCACTAGCGAGGCTGACACCAGACCGACCCCGTCACTAGCGAGGCTGACACCAGACGGACACCGTCACGAGGAGAGGCTGACACCAGACTGAAACCGTCACTAGCGAGGCTGACACCAGACTGACACCGTCACGAGGAGAGGCTGACACCAGACCGACCCCGTCACGAGGAGAGGCTGACACCAGACCGACCCCGTCACTAGCGAGGCTGACACCAGACTGACACCGTCACGAGGAGAGGCTGACACCAGACTGAAACCGTCACTAGCGAGGCTGACACCAGACTGACACCGTCACTAGCGAGGCTGACACCAGACTGACACCGTCACGAGGAGAGGCTGACACCAGACTGAAACCGTCACTAGCGAGGCTGACACCAGACCGACCCCGTCACGAGGAGAGGCTGACACCAGACGGACCCCGTCACGAGGAGAGGCTGACACCAGACGGACCCCGTCACGAGGAGAGGCTGACACCAGACCGACACCGTCACGAGGAGAGGCTGACACCAGACCGACCCCGTCACGAGGAGAGGCTGACACCAGACCGACCCCGTCACTAGCGAGGCTGACACCAGACTGACACCGTCACGAGGAGAGGCTGACACCAGACGGACACCGTCACGAGGAGAGGCTGACACCAGACTGAAACCGTCACTAGCGAGGCTGACACCAGACTGACACCGTCACGAGGAGAGGCTGACACCAGACTGACACCGTCACGAGGAGAGGCTGACACCAGACTGACACCGTCACTAGCGAGGCTGACACCAGACTGAAACCGTCACTAGCGAGGCTGACACCAGACTGACACCGTCACTAGCGAGGCTGACACCAGACTGACACCGTCACGAGGAGAGGCTGACACCAGACTGAAACCGTCACTAGCGAGGCTGACACCAGACCGACCCCGTCACGAGGAGAGGCTGACACCAGACGGACCCCGTCACGAGGAGAGGCTGACACCAGACGGACCCCGTCACGAGGAGAGGCTGACACCAGACGGACCCCGTCACGAGGAGAGGCTGACACCAGACGGACCCCGTCACGAGGAGAGGCTGACACCAGACCGACACCGTCACGAGGAGAAGCTGACACCAGACCGACCCCGTCACGAGGAGAGGCTGACACCAGACCGAAACCGTCACTAGCGAGGCTGACACCAGACGGACCCTGTCACAAGGAGAGGCTGACACCAGACCGACACCGTCACGAGGAGAGGCTGACACCAGACCGACACCGTCACGAGGAGAGGCTGACACCAGACCGACTCTGTCACTAGCGAGGCTGACACCAGACCGACCCCGTCACGAGGCGAGGATGACACCAGACCGACACCGTCACTAGCGAGGATGACACCAGACCGACACCGTCACGAGGCGAGGCTGACACCAGACCGACACCGTCACGAGGCGAGGCTGACACCAGACCGACCCCATCACTAGCGAGGCTGACACCAGACCGACCCCGTCACTAGCGAGGCTGACACCAGACGGACACCGTCACGAGGAGAGGCTGACACCAGACTGACACCGTCACGAGGAGAGGCTGACACCAGACTGACACCGTCACTAGCGAGGCTGACACCAGACTGACACCGTCACTAGCGAGGCTGACACCAGACTGACACCGTCACTAGCGAGGCTGACACCAGACTGACACCGTCACGAGGAGAGGCTGACACCAGACCAAAACCGTCACTAGCGAGGCTGACACCAGACGGACCCTGTCACGAGGAGAGGCTGACACCAGACCGACACCGTCACGAGGAGAGGCTGACACCAGACCGACTCCGTCACTAGCGAGGCTGACACCAGACCGACCCCGTCACGAGGCGAGGATGACACCAGACCGACACCGTCACTAGCGAGGATGACACCAGACCGACACCGTCACGAGGCGAGGCTGACACCAGACCGACACCGTCACGAGGCGAGGCTGACACCAGACCGACCCCGTCACTAGCGATGCTGACACCAGACCGACCCCGTCACTAGCGAGGCTGACACCAGACGGACACCGTCACGAGGAGAGGCTGACACTAGACTGAAACCGTCACTAGCGAGGCTGACACCAGACTGACACCGTCACGAGGAGAGGCTGACACCAGACCGACCCCGTCACGAGGAGAGGCTGACACCAGACCGACCCCGTCACTAGCGAGGCTGACACCAGACTGACACCGTCACGAGGAGAGGCTGACACCAGACTGAAACCGTCACTAGCGAGGCTGACACCAGACTGACACCGTCACTAGCGAGGCTGACACCAGACTGACACCGTCACTAGCGAGGCTGACACCAGACTGACACCGTCACAAGGAGAGGCTGACACCAGACCGACCCCGTCACGAGGAGAGGCTGACACCAGACCGACCCCGTCACGAGGAGAGGCTGACACCAGACCGAAACCGTCACTAGCGAGGCTGAAACCAGACGGACCCTGTCACGAAGAGCTGACACCAGACCGACACCGTCACGAGGAGAGGCTGACACCAGACCGACACCGTCACGAGGCGAGGCTGACACCAGACCGACCCCGTCACTAGCGAGGCTGACACCAGACCGACCCCGTCACTAGCGAGGCTGACACCAGACGGACACCGTCACGAGGAGAGGCTGACACCAGACTGAAACCGTCACTAGCGAGGCTGACACCAGACTGACACCGTCACGAGGAGAGGCTGACACCAGACCGACCCCGTCACGAGGAGAGGCTCACACCAGACCGACCCCGTCACTAGCGAGGCTGACACCAGACTGACACCGTCACGAGGAGAGGCTGACACCAGACTGAAACCGTCACTAGCGAGGCTGACACCAGACTGACACCGTCACTAGCGAGGCTGACACCAGACTGACACCGTCACGAGGAGAGGCTGACACCAGACTGAAACCGTCACTAGCGAGGCTGACACCAGACCGACCCCGTCACGAGGAGAGGCTGACACCAGACGGACCCCGTCACGAGGAGAGGCTGACACCAGACGGACCCCGTCACGAGGAGAGGCTGACACCAGACGGACCCCGTCACGAGGAGAGGCTGACACCAGACGGACCCCGTCACGAGGAGAGGCTGACACCAGACCGACACCGTCACGAGGAGAAGCTGACACCAGACCGACCCCGTCACGAGGAGAGGCTGACACCAGACCGAAACCGTCACTAGCGAGGCTGACACCAGACGGACCCTGTCACAAGGAGAGGCTGACACCAGACCGACACCGTCACGAGGAGAGGCTGACACCAGACCGACACCGTCACGAGGAGAGGCTGACACCAGACCGACTCTGTCACTAGCGAGGCTGACACCAGACCGACCCCGTCACGAGGCGAGGATGACACCAGACCGACACCGTCACTAGCGAGGATGACACCAGACCGACACCGTCACGAGGCGAGGCTGACACCAGACCGACACCGTCACGAGGCGAGGCTGACACCAGACCGACCCCATCACTAGCGAGGCTGACACCAGACCGACCCCGTCACTAGCGAGGCTGACACCAGACGGACACCGTCACGAGGAGAGGCTGACACCAGACTGACACCGTCACGAGGAGAGGCTGACACCAGACTGAAACCGTCACTAGCGAGGCTGACACCAGACTGACACCGTCACGAGGAGAGGCTGACACCAGACTGACACCGTCACGAGGAGAGGCTGACACCAGACTGAAACCGTCACTAGCGAGGCTGACACCAGACTGACACCGTCACGAGGAGAGGCTGACACCAGACTGAAACCGTCACTAGCGAGGCTGACACCAGACTGAAACCGTCACTAGCGAGGCTGACACCAGACTGACACCGTCACGAGGAGAGGCTGACACCAGACTGAAACCGTCACTAGCGAGGCTGACACCAGACCGACCCCGTCACGAGGAGAGGCTGACACCACACCGACCCCGTCACGAGGAGAGGCTGACACCAGACGGACCCCGTCACGAGGAGAGGCTGACACCAGACGGACACCGTCACGAGGAGAGGCTGACACCAGACCGACCCCGTCACGAGGAGAGGCTGACACCAGACCGACCCCGTCACTAGCGAGGCTGACACCAGACTGACACCGTCACGAGGAGAGGCTGACACCAGACGGACACCGTCACGAGGAGAGGCTGACACCAGACTGAAACCGTCACTAGCGAGGCTGACACCAGACTGACACCGTCACGAGGAGAGGCTGACACCAGACTGACACCGTCACGAGGAGAGGCTGACACCAGACTGACACCGTCACTTGCGAGGCTGACACCAGACTGACACCGTCACTAGCGAGGCTGACACCAGACTGACACCGTCACGAGGAGAGGCTGACACCAGACCGAAACCGTCACTAGCGAGGCTGACACCAGACGGACCCTGTCACGAGGAGAGGCTGACACCAGACCGACACCGTCACGAGGAGAGGCTGACACCAGACCGACACCGTCACGAGGAGAGGCTGACACCAGACCGACTCCGTCACTAGCGAGGCTGACACCAGACCGACCCCGTCACGAAGCGAGGATGACACCAGACCGACACCGTCACTAGCGAGGATGACACCATACCGACACCGTCACGAGGCGAGGCTGACACCAGACCGACCCCGTCACTAGCGAGGCTGACACCAGACCGACCCCGTCACTAGCGAGGCTGACACCTGACGGACACCGTCACGAGGAGAGGCTGACACCAGACTGAAACCGTCACTAGCGAGGCTGACACCAGACTGACACCGTCACGAGGAGAGGCTGACACCAGACCGACCCCGTTACGAGGAGAGGCTGACACCAGACCGACCCCGTCACTAGCTAGGCTGACACCAGACTGACACCGTCACGAGGAGAGGCTGACACCAGACTGAAACCATCACTAGCGAGGCTGACACCAGACTGACACCGTCACTAGCGAGGCTGACACCAGACTGACACCGTCACGAGGCGAGGCTGACACCAGACCGACACCGTCACGAGGCGAGGCTGACACCAGACCGACCCCGTCACTAGCGAGGCTGACACCAGACCGACCCCGTCACTAGCGAGGCTGACACCAGACGGACACCGTCACGAGGAGAGGCTGACACCAGACTGAAACCGTCACTAGCGAGGCTGACACCAGACTGACACCGTCACGAGGAGAGGCTGACACCAGACTGACACCGTCACGAGGAGAGGCTGACACCAGACCGACCCCGTCACGAGGAGAGGCTGACACCAGACCGAAACCGTCACTAGCGAGGCTGACACCAGACGGACCCTGTCACGAGGAGAGGCTGACACCAGACCGACACCGTCACGAGGAGAGGCTGACACCAGACCGACACCGTCACGAGGAGAGGCTGACACCAGACCGACTCTGTCACTAGCGAGGCTGACACCAGACCGACCCCGTCACGAGGCGAGGATGACACCAGACCGACACCGTCACTAGCGAGGATGACACCAGACCGACACCGTCACGAGGCGAGGCTGACACCAGACCGACACCGTCACGAGGCGAGGCTGACACCAGACCGACCCCGTCACTAGCGAGGATGACACCAGACCGATCCCGTCACTAGCGAGGCTGACACCAGACGGACACCGTCACGAGGAGAGGCTGACACCAGACTGAAACCGTCACAAGCGAGGCTGACACCAGACTGACACCGTCACGAGGAGAGGCTGACACCAGACTGACACCGTCACGAGGAGAGGCTGACACCAGACTGAAACCGTCACTAGCGAGGCTGACACCAGACTGACACCGTCACGAGGAGAGGCTGACACCAGACTGACACCGTCACGAGGAGAGGCTGACACCAGACTGAAACCGTCACTAGCGAGGCTGACACCAGACTGACACCGTCACGAGGAGAGGCTGACACCAGACTGACACCGTCACGAGGAGAGGCTGACACCAGACTGAAACCGTCACTAGCGAGGCTGACACCAGACTGACACCGTCACGAGGAGAGGCTGACACCAGACTGAAACCGTCACTAGCGAGGCTGACACCAGACTGACACCGTCACTAGCGAGGCTGACACCAGACTGACACCGTCACGAGGAGAGGCTGACACCAGACTGAAACCGTCACTAGCGAGGCTGACACCAGACCGACCCCGTCACGAGGAGAGGCTGACACCAGACCGACCCCGTCACGAGGAGAGGCTGACACCAGACGGACCCCGTCACGAGGAGAGGCTGACACCAGACGGACACCGTCACGAGGAGAGGCTGACACCAGACCGACCCCGTCACGAGGAGAGGCTGACACCAGACCGACACCGTCACGAGGCGAGGCTGACACCAGACCGACCCCGTCACTAGCGAGGCTGACACCAGACCGACCCCGTCACTAGCGAGGCTGACACCAGACGGACACCGTCACGAGGAGAGGCTGACACCAGACTGAAACCGTCACTAGCGAGGCTGACACCAGACTGACACCGTCACGAGGAGAGGCTGACACCAGACTGACACCGTCACGAGGAGAGGCTGACACCAGACTGAAACCGTCACTAGCGAGGCTGACACCAGACTGACACCGTCACGAGGAGAGGCTGACACCAGACTGACACCGTCACGAGGAGAGGCTGACACCAGACTGAAACCGTCACTAGCGAGGCTGACACCAGACCGACCCCGTCACGAGGAGAGGCTGACACCAGACCGACCCCGTCACGAGGAGAGGCTGACACCAGACGGACCCCGTCACGAGGAGAGGCTGACACCAGACCGACACCGTCACGAGGAGAGGCTGACACCAGACGGACCCCGTCACGAGGAGAGGCATACACCAGACCGACCCCGTCACTAGCGAGGCTGACACCAGACTGACACCGTCACGAGGAGAGGCTGACACCAGACGGACACCGTCACGAGGAGAGGCTGACACCAGACTGAAACCGTCACTAGCGAGGCTGACACCAGACTGACACCGTCACTAGCGAGGCAGACACCAGACTGACACCGTCACTAGCGAGGCTGACACCAGACTGACACCGTCACGAGGAGAGGCTGACACCAGACCGAAACCGTCACTAGCGAGGCTGACACCAGACGGACCCTGTCACGAGGAGAGGCTGACACCAGACCGACACCGTCACGAGGAGAGGCTGACACCAGACCGACACCGTCACGAGGAGAGGCTGACACCAGACCGACTCCGTCACTAGCGAGGCTGAAACCAGACCGACCCCGTCACGAGGCGAGGATGACACCAGACCGACACCGTCACTAGCGAGGATGACACCAGACCGACACCGTCACGAGGCGAGGCTGACACCAGACCGACCCCGTCACTAGCGAGGCTGACACCAGACCGACCCCGTCACTAGCGAGGCTGACACCAGACGGACACCGTCACGAGGAGAGGCTGACACCAGACTGAAACCGTCACTAGCGAGGCTGACACCAGACTGACACCGTCACGAGGAGAGGCTGACACCAGACGGACACCGTCACGAGGAGAGGCTGACACCAGACTGAAACCGTCACTAGCGAGGCTGACACCAGACTGACACCGTCACGAGGAGAGGCTGACACCAGACTGAAACCGTCACTAGCGAGGCTGACACCAGACTGACACAGTCACTAGCGAGGCTGACACCAGACTGACACCGTCACGAGGAGAGGCTGACACCAGACTGAAACCGTCACTAGCGAGGCTGACACCAGACCGACCCCGTCACGAGGAGAGGCTGACACCAGACGGACCCCGTCACGAGGAGAGGCTGACACCAGACCGACACCATCATGAGGAGAGGCTGACACCAGACCGACCCCGTCACGAGGAGAGGCTGACACCAGACCGACCCCGTCACTAGCGAGGCTGACACCAGACTGACACCGTCACGAGGAGAGGCTGACACCAGACGGACACCGTCACGAGGAGAGGCTGACACCAGACTGAAACCGTCACTAGCGAGGCTGACACCAGACTGACACCGTCACGAGGAGAGGCTGACACCAGACTGACACCGTCACGAGGAGAGGCTGACACCAGACTGACACCGTCACTAGCGAGGCTGACACCAGACTGACACTGTCACTAGCGAGGCTGACACCAGACTGACACCGTCACGAGGAGAGGCTGACACCAGACTGACACCGTCACTAGCGAGGCTGACACCAGACTGACACCGTCACTAGCGAGGCTGACACCAGACGGACCCTGTCACGAGGAGAGGCTGACACCAGACCGACACCGTCACGAGGAGAGGCTGACACCAGACCGACTCCGTCACTAGCGAGGCTGACACCAGACCGACCCCGTCACGAAGCGAGGATGACACCAGACCGACACCGTCACTAGCGAGGATGACACCAGACCGACACCGTCACGAGGCGAGGCTGACACCAGACCGACACCGTCACGAGGAGAGGCTGACACCAGACCGACACCGTCACGAGGAGAGGCTGACACCAGACTGAAACCGTCACTAGCGAGGCTGACACCAGACTGACACCGTCACGAGGAGAGGCTGACACCAGACTGAAACCGTCACTAGCGAGGCTGACACCAGACCGACCCCGTCACGAGGAGAGGCTGACACCAGACCGACCCCGTCACGAGGAGAGGCTGACACCAGACGGACCCCGTCACGAGGAGAGGCTGACACCAGACCGACACCGTCACGAGGAGAGGCTGACACCAGACCGACCCCGTCACGAGGAGAGGCTGACACCAGACCGACCCCGTCACTAGCGAGGCTGACACCAGACTGACACCGTCACGAGGAGAGGCTGACACCAGACGGACACCGTCACGAGGAGAGGCTGACACCAGACTGAAACCGTCACTAGCGAGGCTGACACCAGACTGACACCGTCACGAGGAGAGGCTGACACCAGACCGACCCCGTCACGAGGCGAGGATGACACCATACCGACACCGTCACTAGCGAGGATGACACCAGACCGACCCCGTCACTAGCGAGGCTGACACCAGACGGACACCGTCACGAGGAGAGGCTGTCACCAGACTGAAAACGTCACTAGCGAGGCTGACACCAGACTGACACCGTCACGAGGAGAGGCTGACACCAGACTGACACCGTCACGAGGAGAGGCTGACACCAGACTGAAACCGTCACTAGCGAGGCTGACACCAGACTGACACTGTCACGAGGAGAGGCTGACACCAGACTGACACCGTCACGAGGAGAGGCTGACACCAGACTGAAACCGTCACTAGCGAGGCTGACACCAGACTGACACCGTCACGAGGAGAGGCTGACACCAGACTGAAACCGTCACTAGCGAGGCTGACACCAGACTGACACCGTCACTAGCGAGGCTGACACCAGACTGACACCGTCACGAGGAGAGGCTGACACCAGACTGAAACCGTCACTAGCGAGGCTGACACCAGACCGACCCCGTCACGAGGAGAGGCTGACACCAGACCGACCCCGTCACGAGGAGAGGCTGACACCAGACCGACACCGTCACGAGGAGAGGCTGACACCAGACCGACACTGTCACGAGGAGAGGCTGACACCAGACCGACTCCGTCACTAGCGAGGCTGACACCAGACCGACCCCGTCACGAGGCGAGGCTGACACCAGACCGACACCGTCACGAGGAGAGGCTGACACCAGACCGACCCCGTCACGAGGAGAGGCATACACCAGACCGACCCCGTCACTAGCGAGGCTGACACCAGACTGACACCGTCACGAGGAGAGGCTGACACCAGACGGACACCGTCACGAGGAGAGGCTGACACCAGACTGAAACCGTCACTAGCGAGGCTGACACCAGACTGACACCGTCACTAGCGAGGCTGACACCAGACTGACACCGTCACTAGCGAGGCTGACACCAGACTGACACCGTCACGAGGAGAGGCTGACACCAGACCGAAACCGTCACTAGCGAGGCTGACACCAGACGGACCCTGTCACGAGGAGAGGCTGACACCAGACCGACACCGTCACGAGGAGAGGCTGACACCAGACCGACACCGTCACGAGGAGAGGCTGACACCAGACCGACTCCGTCACTAGCGAGGCTGAAACCAGACCGACCCCGTCACGAGGCGAGGATGACACCAGACCGACACCGTCACTAGCGAGGATGACACCAGACCGACACCGTCACGAGGCGAGGCTGACACCAGACCGACCCCGTCACTAGCGAGGCTGACACCAGACCGACCCCGTCACTAGCGAGGCTGACACCAGACGGACACCGTCACGAGGAGAGGCTGACACCAGACTGAAACCGTCACTAGCGAGGCTGACACCAGACTGACACCGTCACGAGGAGAGGCTGACACCAGACGGACACCGTCACGAGGAGAGGCTGACACCAGACTGAAACCGTCACTAGCGAGGCTGACACCAGACTGACACCGTCACGAGGAGAGGCTGACACCAGACTGAAACCGTCACTAGCGAGGCTGACACCAGACTGACACAGTCACTAGCGAGGCTGACACCAGACTGACACCGTCACGAGGAGAGGCTGACACCAGACTGAAACCGTCACTAGCGAGGCTGACACCAGACCGACCCCGTCACGAGGAGAGGCTGACACCAGACGGACCCCGTCACGAGGAGAGGCTGACACCAGACCGACACCATCATGAGGAGAGGCTGACACCAGACCGACCCCGTCACGAGGAGAGGCTGACACCAGACCGACCCCGTCACTAGCGAGGCTGACACCAGACTGACACCGTCACGAGGAGAGGCTGACACCAGACGGACACCGTCACGAGGAGAGGCTGACACCAGACTGAAACCGTCACTAGCGAGGCTGACACCAGACTGACACCGTCACGAGGAGAGGCTGACACCAGACTGACACCGTCACGAGGAGAGGCTGACACCAGACTGACACCGTCACTAGCGAGGCTGACACCAGACTGACACTGTCACTAGCGAGGCTGACACCAGACTGACACCGTCACGAGGAGAGGCTGACACCAGACTGACACCGTCACTAGCGATGCTGACACCAGACTGACACCGTCACTAGCGAGGCTGACACCAGACGGACCCTGTCACGAGGAGAGGCTGACACCAGACCGACACCGTCACGAGGAGAGGCTGACACCAGACCGACTCCGTCACTAGCGAGGCTGACACCAGACCGACCCCGTCACGAAGCGAGGATGACACCAGACCGACACCGTCACTAGCGAGGATGACACCAGACCGACACCGTCACGAGGCGAGGCTGACACCAGACCGACACCGTCACGAGGAGAGGCTGACACCAGACCGACACCGTCACGAGGAGAGGCTGACACCAGACTGAAACCGTCACTAGCGAGGCTGACACCAGACTGACACCGTCACGAGGAGAGGCTGACACCAGACTGAAACCGTCACTAGCGAGGCTGACACCAGACCGACCCCGTCACGAGGAGAGGCTGACACCAGACCGACCCCGTCACGAGGAGAGGCTGACACCAGACGGACCCCGTCACGAGGAGAGGCTGACACCAGACCGACACCGTCACGAGGAGAGGCTGACACCAGACCGACCCCGTCACGAGGAGAGGCTGACACCAGACCGACCCCGTCACTAGCGAGGCTGACACCAGACTGACACCGTCACGAGGAGAGGCTGACACCAGACGGACACCGTCACGAGGAGAGGCTGACACCAGACTGAAACCGTCACTAGCGAGGCTGACACCAGACTGACACCGTCACGAGGAGAGGCTGACACCAGACTGACACCGTCACGAGGAGAGGCTGACACCAGACTGACACCGTCACTAGCGAGGCTGACACCAGACTGACACCGTCACGAGGAGAGGCTGACACCAGACTGAAACCGTCACTAGCGAGGCTGACACCAGACGGACCCTGTCACGAGGAGAGGCTGACACCAGACCGACACCGTCACGAGGAGAGGCTGACACCAGACCGACACCGTCACGAGGAGAGGCTGACACCAGACCGACTCCGTCACTAGCGAGGCTGACACCAGACCGACCCCGTCACGAGGCGAGGATGACACCAGACCGACACCGTCACTAGCGAGGATGACACCAGACCGACCCCGTCACTAGCGAGGCTGACACCAGACGGACACCGTCACGAGGAGAGGCTGTCACCAGACTGAAAACGTCACTAGCGAGGCTGACACCAGACTGACACCGTCACGAGGAGAGGCTGACACCAGACTGACACCGTCACGAGGAGAGGCTGACACCAGACTGAAACCGTCACTAGCGAGGCTGACACCAGACTGACACTGTCACGAGGAGAGGCTGACACCAGACTGACACCGTCACGAGGAGAGGCTGACACCAGACTGAAACCGTCACTAGCGAGGCTGACACCAGACTGACACCGTCACGAGGAGAGGCTGACACCAGACTGAAACCGTCACTAGCGAGGCTGACACCAGACTGACACCGTCACTAGCGAGGCTGACACCAGACTGACACCGTCACGAGGAGAGGCTGACACCAGACTGAAACCGTCACTAGCGAGGCTGACACCAGACCGACCCCGTCACGAGGAGAGGCTGACACCAGACCGACCCCGTCACGAGGAGAGGCTGACACCAGACCGACACCGTCACGAGGAGAGGCTGACACCAGACCGACACTGTCACGAGGAGAGGCTGACACCAGACCGACTCCGTCACTAGCGAGGCTGACACCAGACCGACCCCGTCACGAGGCGAGGATGACACCAGACCGACACCGTCACTAGCGAGGATGACACCAGACTGACACCGTCACGAGGAGAGGCTGACACCAGACTGAAACCGTCACTAGCGAGGCTGACACCAGACCGACCCCGTCACGAGGAGAGGCTGACACCAGACCGACCCCGTCACTAGCGAGGCTGACACCAGACGGACACCGTCACGAGGAGAGGCTGACACCAGACTGAATCCGTCACTAGCGAGGCTGACACCAGACTGACACCGTCACGAGGAGAGGCTGACACCAGACTGACACCGTCACGAGGAGAGGCTGACACCAGACTGACACCGTCACTAGCGAGGCTGACACCAGACTGACACCGTCACTAGCGAGGCTGACACCAGACGGACCCTGTCACGAGGTGAGGCTGACACCAGAACGACACCGTCACGAGGAGAGGCTGACACCAGACCGACACCGTCACGAGGAGAGGCTGACACCAGACCGACTCCGTCACTAGCGAGGATGACACCAGACCGACACCGTCACTAGCGAGGATGACACCAGACCGACACCGTCACGAGGCGAGGCTGACACCAGACCGACACCGTCACTAGGCGAGGCTGACACCAGACCGACCCCGTCACTAGCGAGGCTGACACCAGACCGACCCCGTCACTAGCGAGGCTGACACCAGACGGACACCGTCACGAGGAGAGGCTGACACCAGACTGAAACCGTCACTAGAGAGGCTGACACCAGACTGACACCGTCACGAGGAGAGGCTGACACCAGACCGACCCCGTCACGAGGAGAGGCTGACACCAGACCGACCCCGTCACTAGCGAGGCTGACACCAGACTGACACCGTCACGAGGAGAGGCTGACACCAGACTGAAACCGTCACTAGCGAGGCTGACACCAGACTGACACCGTCACTAGCGAGGCTGACACCAGACCGACCCCGTCACGAGGAGAGGCTGACACCAGACCGACCCCGTCACTAGCGAGGCTGACACCAGACTGACACCGTCACGAGGAGAGGCTGACACCAGACTGAAACCGTCACTAGCGAGGCTGACACCAGACTGACACCGTCACTAGCGAGGCTGACACCAGACCGACCCCGTCACGAGGAGAGGCTGACACCAGACCGACCCCGTCACGAGGAGAGGCTGACACCAGACGGACCCCGTCACGAGGAGAGGCTGACACCAGACCGACACCGTCACGAGGAGAGACTGACACCAGACCGACCCCGTCACGAGGAGAGGCTGACACCAGACCGACCCCGTCACTAGCGAGGCTGACACCAGACTGACACCGTCACGAGGAGAGGCTGACACCAGACGGACACCGTCACGAGGAGAGGCTGACACCAGACTGAAACCGTCACTAGTGAGGCTGACACCAGACTGACACCGTCACGAGGAGAGGCTGACACCAGACTGACACCGTCACGAGGAGAGGCTGACACCAGACTGACACCGTCACTAGCGAGGCTGACACCAGACTGACACCGTCACTAGCGAGGCTGACACCAGACTGACACCGTCACGAGGAGAGGCTGACACCAGACCGAAACCGTCACTAGCGAAGCTGACACCAGACGGACCCTGTCACGAGGAGAGGCTGACACCAGACCGACACCGTCACGAGGAGAGGCTGACACCAGACCGACACCGTCACGAGGAGAGGCTGACACCAGACCGACTCCGTCACTAGCGAGGCTGACACCAGACCGACCCCGTCACGAGGCGAGGATGACACCAGACCGACACCGTCACTAGCGAGGATGACACCAGACCGACACCGTCACGAGGCGAGGCTGACACCAGACCGACACCGTCACTAGCGAGGCTGACACCAGACTGACACCGTCACGAGGAGAGGCTGACACCAGACTGACACCGTCACGAGGAGAGGCTGACACCAGACTGAAACCGTCACTAGCGAGGCTGACACCAGACTGACACTGTCACGAGGAGAGGCTGACACCAGACTGACACCGTCACGAGGAGAGGCTGACACCAGACTGAAACCGTCACTAGCGAGACTGACACCAGACTGACACCGTCACGAGGAGAGGCTGACACCAGACTGAAACCGTCACTAGCGAGGCTGACACCAGACTGACACCGTCACTAGCGAGGCTGACACCAGACTGACACCGTCACGAGGAGAGGCTGACACCAGACTGAAACCGTCACTAGCGAGGCTGACACCAGACCGACCCCGTCACGAGGAGAGGCTGACACCAGACCGACCCCGTCACGAGGAGAGGCTGACACCAGACGGACCCCGTCACGAGGAGAGGCTGACACCAGACCGACACCGTCACGAGGAGAGGCTGACACCAGACCGACCCCGTCACGAGGAGAGGCTGACACCAGACCGACCCCGTCACTAGCGAGGCTGACACCAGACTGACACCGTCACGAGGAGAGGCTGACACCAGACGGACACCGTCATGAGGAGAGGCTGACACCAGACTGAAACCGTCACTAGCGAGGCTGACACCATACTGACACCGTCACGAGGAGAGGCTGACACCAGACCGAAACCGTCACTAGCGAGGCTGACACCAGACGGACCCTGTCACGAGGAGAGGCTGACACCAGACGGACCCCGTCACGAGGAGAGGCTGACACCAGACCGACACCGTCACGAGGAGAGGCTGACACCAGACCGACTCCGTCACTAGCGAGGCTGACACCAGACCGACCCCGTCACGAGGCGAGGATGACACCAGACCGACACCGTCACTAGCGAGGATGACACCAGACGGACACCGTCACGAGGCGAGGCTGACACCAGACCGACACCGTCACTAGCGAGGCTGACACCAGACTGACACCGTCACGAGGAGAGGCTGACACCAGACTGACACCGTCACGAGGAGAGGCTGACACCAGACTGAAACCGTCACTAGCGAGACTGACACCAGACTGACACCGTCACGAGGAGAGGCTGACACCAGACTGAAACCGTCACTAGCGAGGCTGACACCAGACTGACACCGTCACTAGCGAGGCTGACACCAGACTGACACCGTCACGAGGAGAGGCTGACACCAGACTGAAACCGTCACTAGCGAGGCTGACACCAGACCAACCCCGTCACGAGGAGAGGCTGACACCAGACCGACCCCGTCACGAGGAGAGGCTGACACCAAACGGACCCCGTCACGAGGAGAGGCTGACACCAGACCGACACCGTCACGAGGAGAGGCTGACACCAGACCGACCCCGTCACGAGGAGAGGCTGACACCAGACCGACCCCGTCACTAGCGAGGCTGACACCAGACTGACACCGTCACGAGGAGAGGCTGACACCAGACGGACACCGTCACGAGGAGAGGCTGACACCAGACTGAAACCGTCACTAGCGAGGCTGACACCAGACTGACACCGTCACGAGGAGAGGCTGACACCAGACTGACACCGTCACGAGGAGAGGCTGACACCAGACTGACACCGTCACGAGGAGAGGCTGACACCAGACCGACACCGTCACGAGGAGAGGCTGACACCAGACCGACCCCGTCACGAGGAGAGGCTGACACCAGACTGAAACCGTCACTAGCGAGGCTGACACCAGACTGACACCGTCACGAGGAGAGGCTGACACCAGACCGAAACCGTCACTAGCGAGGCTGACACCAGACGGACCCTGTCACGAGGTGAGGCTGACACCAGACCGACACCGTCACGAGGAGAGGCTGACACCAGACCGACACCGTCACGAGGAGAGGCTGACACCAGACCGACTCCGTCACTAGCGAGGCTGACACCAGACCGACCCCGTCACGAGGCGAGGATGACACCAGACCAACACCGTCACTAGCGAGGATGACACCAGACCGACACCATCACGAGGCGAGGCTGACACCAGACCGACACCGTCACGAGGCGAGGCTGACACCAGACCGACCCCGTCATTAGCGAGGCTGACACCAGACTGACACCGTCACGAGGAGAGGCTGACACCAGACTGACACCGTCACGAGGAGAGGCTGACACCAGACTGAAACCGTCACTAGCGAGGCTGACACCAGACTGACACCGTCACGAGGAGAGGCTGACACCAGACTGAAACCGTCACTAGCGAGGCTGACACCAGACTGACACCGTCACTAGCGAGGCTGACACCAGACTGACACCGTCACGAGGAGAGGCTGACACCAGACTGAAACCGTCACTAGCGAGGCTGACACCAGACCGACCCCGTCACGAGGAGAGGCTGACACCAGACCGACCCCGTCACGAGGAGAGGCTGACACCAGACGGACCCCGTCACGAAGAGAGGCTGACACCAGACCGACACCGTCACGAGGAGAGGCTGACACCAGACCGACCCCGTCACGAGGAGAGGCTGACACCAGACCGACCCCGTCACTAGCGAGGCTGACACCAGACTGACACCGTCACGAGGAGAGGCTGACACCAGACGGACACCGTCACGAGGAGAGGCTGACACCAGACTGAAACCGTCACTAGCGAGGCTGACACCAGACTGACACCGTCACGAGGAGAGGCTGACACCAGACTGACACCGTCACGAGGAGAGGCTGACACCAGACTGACACCGTCACTAGCGAGGCTGACACCAGACTGACACCGTCACGAGGAGAGGCTGACACCAGACTGAAACCGTCACTAGCGAGGCTGACACCAGACGGACCCTGTCACGAGGAGAGGCTGACACCAGACCGACACCGTCACGAGGAGAGGCTGACACCAGACCGACACCGTCACGAGGAGAGGCTGACACCAGACCGACTCCGTCACTAGCGAGGCTGACACCAGACCGACCCCGTCACGAGGCGAGGATGACACCAGACCGACACCGTCACTAGCGAGGATGACACCAGACCGACCCCGTCACTAGCGAGGCTGACACCAGACGGACACCGTCACGAGGAGAGGCTGTCACCAGACTGAAAACGTCACTAGCGAGGCTGACACCAGACTGACACCGTCACAAGGAGAGGCTGACACCAGACTGACACCGTCACGAGGAGAGGCTGACACCAGACTGAAACCGTCACTAGCGAGGCTGACACCAGACTGACACTGTCACGAGGAGAGGCTGACACCAGACTGACACCGTCACGAGGAGAGGCTGACACCAGACTGAAACCGTCACTAGCGAGGCTGACACCAGACTGACACCGTCACGAGGAGAGGCTGACACCAGACTGAAACCGTCACTAGCGAGGCTGACACCAGACTGACACCGTCACTAGCGAGGCTGACACCAGACTGACACCGTCACGAGGAGAGGCTGACACCAGACTGAAACCGTCACTAGCGAGGCTGACACCAGACCGACCCCGTCACGAGGAGAGGCTGACACCAGACCGACCCCGTCACGAGGAGAGGCTGACACCAGACCGACACCGTCACGAGGAGAGGCTGACACCAGACCGACACTGTCACGAGGAGAGGCTGACACCAGACCGACTCCGTCACTAGCGAGGCTGACACCAGACCGACCCCGTCACGAGGCGAGGATGACACCAGACCGACACCGTCACTAGCGAGGATGACACCAGACTGACACCGTCACGAGGAGAGGCTGACACCAGACTGAAACCGTCACTAGCGAGGCTGACACCAGACCGACCCCGTCACGAGGAGAGGCTGACACCAGACCGACCCCGTCACTAGCGAGGCTGACACCAGACGGACACCGTCACGAGGAGAGGCTGACACCAGACTGAAACCGTCACTAGCGAGGCTGACACCAGACTGACACCGTCACGAGGAGAGGCTGACACCAGACTGACACCGTCACGAGGAGAGGCTGACACCAGACTGACACCGTCACTAGCGAGGCTGACACCAGACTGACACCGTCACTAGCGAGGCTGACACCAGACGGACCCTGTCACGAGGTGAGGCTGACACCAGAACGACACCGTCACGAGGAGAGGCTGACACCAGACCGACACCGTCACGAGGAGAGGCTGACACCAGACCGACTCCGTCACTAGCGAGGATGACACCAGACCGACACCGTCACTAGCGAGGATGACACCAGACCGACACCGTCACGAGGCGAGGCTGACACCAGACCGACACCGTCACTAGGCGAGGCTGACACCAGACCGACCCCGTCACTAGCGAGGCTGACACCAGACCGACCCCGTCACTAGCGAGGCTGACACCAGACGGACACCGTCACGAGGAGAGGCTGACACCAGACTGAAACCGTCACTAGCGAGGCTGACACCAGACTGACACCGTCACGAGGAGAGGCTGACACCAGACCGACCCCGTCACGAGGAGAGGCTGACACCAGACCGACCCCGTCACTAGCGAGGCTGACACCAGACTGACACCGTCACGAGGCGAGGATGACACCAGACCGACACCGTCACTAGCGAGGATGACACCAGACCGACACCGTCACGAGGCGAGGCTGACACCAGACCGACACCGTCACTAGCGAGGCTGACACCAGACTGAAACCGTCACTAGCGAGGCTGACACCAGACTGACACTGTCACGAGGAGAGGCTGACACCAGACTGACACCGTCACGAGGAGAGGCTGACACCAGACTGAAACCGTCACTAGCGAGACTGACACCAGACTGACACCGTCACGAGGAGAGGCTGACACCAGACTGAAACCGTCACTAGCGAGGCTGACACCAGACTGACACCGTCACTAGCGAGGCTGACACCAGACTGACACCGTCACGAGGAGAGGCTGACACCAGACTGAAACCGTCACTAGCGAGGCTGACACCAGACCGACCCCGTCACGAGGAGAGGCTGACACCAGACCGACCCCGTCACGAGGAGAGGCTGACACCAGACGGACCCCGTCACGAGGAGAGGCTGACACCAGACCGACCCCGTCACTAGCGAGGCTGACACCAGACTGACACCGTCACGAGGAGAGGCTGACACCAGACGGACACCGTCACGAGGAGAGGCTGACACCAGACTGAAACCGTCACTAGCGAGGCTGACACCATACTGACACCGTCACGAGGAGAGGCTGACACCAGACCGAAACCGTCACTAGCGAGGCTGACACCAGACGGACCCTGTCACGAGGAGAGGCTGACACCAGACGGACCCCGTCACGAGGAGAGGCTGACACCAGACCGACACCGTCACGAGGAGAGGCTGACACCAGACCGACTCCGTCACTAGCGAGGCTGACACCAGACCGACCCCGTCACGAGGCGAGGATGACACCAGACCGACACCGTCACTAGCGAGGATGACACCAGACGGACACCGTCACGAGGCGAGGCTGACACCAGACCGACACCGTCACTAGCGAGGCTGACACCAGACTGACACCGTCACGAGGAGAGGCTGACACCAGACCGACACCGTCACTAGCGAGGCTGACACCAGACCGACCCCGTCACGAGGAGAGGCTGACACCAGACCGACCCCGTCACGAGGAGAGGCTGACACCAAACGGACCCCGTCACGAGGAGAGGCTGACACCAGACCGACACCGTCACGAGGAGAGGCTGACACCAGACCGACCCCGTCACGAGGAGAGGCTGACACCAGACCGACCCCGTCACTAGCGAGGCTGACACCAGACTGACACCGTCACGAGGAGAGGCTGACACCAGACGGACACCGTCACGAGGAGAGGCTGACACCAGACTGAAACCGTCACTAGCGAGGCTGACACCAGACTGACACCGTCACGAGGAGAGGCTGACACCAGACTGACACCGTCACGAGGAGAGGCTGACACCAGACTGACACCGTCACTAGCGAGGCTGACACCAGACTGACACCGTCACGAGGCGAGGATGACACCAGACCGACACCGTCACTAGCGAGGATGACACCAGACCGACACCGTCACGAGGCGAGGCTGACACCAGACCGACACCGTCACGAGGCGAGGCTGACACCAGACCGACCCCGTCACTAGCGAGGCTGACACCAGACCGACCCGTCACTAGCGAGGCTGACACCAGACGGACACCGTCACGAGGAGAGGCTGACACCTGTCATGGAAATTTTGTATTGTTGGTCGAACTTTAAATGTGTCATGTATTTGTGTTATTCATATGTCTCTCGTGTGGCTTAATTAAAGCTCTGAAGGCTGCAATTGGGCCATGCGCATGTACAATGTATGTATTACAGTACTCGGCTTGGTAATGGATGAGATGGCAGATCTGCGCTTATAGACCGGCGTGTATACCACCACGGCATTCCATGCGAATGCTGCTGTCAGTAGACCGTGGGCCTGTATCCACATATCAGCAGCATGGTACCACGTGGGCTTCATAACGCAATGCGCAAGCGGTGTGAACTCCACGTGTAGGCTTATGCATATCTTACAACCCATTACCAACTTGAAACTGTATCTGGGATGGATGTGTTTTAATAAAGATCGTATCGGGCCCATCCAGGTACAGACTGATATTTTTAGGGAGTGCTTGTGCAGAGAATTTTACATACCAATAGAAGCTAGTAGGACAGGAAATATGACCTCAGATGGCTCATAGGGGGGAAGGGGAGGAAGTCTGCTGACCTCAGAAGACTCATGGGGGAGGACCAGTGATAGATAATAGCAAAGGCTATGCTCCAATTGGAATGTACATCCTCTGTATAAGCAATCCCCATTGTATTGTTCGGTGGGAGGGATTGACTTTATTCATGTGGGGGGCATGTGTGTATTCTTAATAAAACAGAGAGCTGAGCCTAAAATCAGCCCTTATGTGAGTTGCAACCAGCCTTAGAGTGTCGTGTGATCATTCCAGGGTAACGGAGCTCCATCACCCACAAATTCAACAGAACCAAAGTATTTGGATGGGCAGGAATCGTGTAGTTTGGCTGCAGTCGTGGTAAGCGAGATTCGCACAGCTTTATGGGGGATTTCTGCGCATCCAACTGCGAGTACTCACGGTAAGGAGAAATTCGGTAAAGCGAATTTCCAAGACAGTTTGGCGAGCCTGGTGGATACTAACGCGTATTCTTGCGTAGCTAACCTAGAACGAGGGGGGAATGGCCATCATGAACTAGCAAAAAGTATGCCGGCACATTTCAGGTCTCTCTGCCATTAAGAGGATCGCTTTTTGCGTGTTCGTGTGGCTGATTTCGCTCTCTGTTAGCTAACAAGAAATACCGCTTAACAAGGACCTCGTTTTTTGTCCTAAACTCTTGATTTGTGGGTGAAAGACAAGGGTTTGTCTCTGCGGAACGCAGCAGAGGGGGGGGTTTTGGTTGGCTGGATTTGGTCAAGTTTAAAAAATCTTCCAACCAAAAATTAAACGGGTATATGTTTTAGTGGGTAAAAGTTGTTGCATAGTGTTAGGTAAGTATTTGCGGGTTGTAGGTACTGTGGTGATTGCTTTACCCCCCTCCACGTGAGGTAATTATTACAGTGCTGAAAGGCTTAGGTTAATTGTTAACTGTTGTAAGATCTGTGTTATGTGGTCTGTACAATGTTTTGTGGTACCACTGCTCCCAGCAAGCATGCAGCAGGGGGTCCTTTTTGTTACATGTGCATGTTAGTGTGATATGTTGGTGTTTTATGTCCGTTCTGTGATTGTGCCCAAATTGTGTTGTATGTGTACTTCATATTGTTGTGTAATTGTCCAGTGTATGTTCTGTCTAAAAGTCTGTTTTATGTAAGAGGCAATTTTGAGGCTAGAGTCTGCCGTGTGCTCCTCTGTGGGGGGTCATTCTAGTATCTGTCATGTGCTCCTCTGTGGGGGGTCATCTTCTTGACAAACCACATGGACTCCTTTTGTTTGGTGGCCATTTTGTTGGCTACCAAATGTGCAGTAATCTCTATGCAATGTGCATGAAGTTTCCTATATGCATTTGACCCATATTGTGTTTTTAATCCAAATTTTTTACAGTTTCATTTGTTTGCTTTTAGCTTTAAATTTGCGTATTGCCAGCCAATTTAAAGTGTATTAAGCGAGTTTTCCCTTCACGTGTTCCACATTTAATGAGCGCGGTGAAGTCTGGGTTTTTGCACATAGATTTCTTGTATAGTGATTATGTTTTTCTTGTGTTTTTCCTGTTAAAAGTAGTTCCTTATTGTAAAGCGGGTTTGTTTTAAGCTGCTGTGTCGCGTGTTTCACGTCCAGCAGACTTTTTGTGTAAACGGTTCTAGGTGGTTGCAGTAAAGATTGCGTGTATAACGTGGATCGTTTAGCGGTGCTGATAGGAGTGATTTTTGAGTCAGCAACAAGGTTACTTTTGGCGCAGTTTTTCGGTTTACCTCGGTGTAATTGTTTTACTGTGAAACGTCCCGTGTTTTTCATAAGGATCCACTTTGTCCTTTTTAACAGTTTTTCAGGTTGAAAAAGGGTTTTTCTGTGTGTATTAGGAAAGTTTTTTTCTTTTTACACAAATTTCCTAAAGGTCAGTTAGCAGGTTTCTGCCCAACCAGTGACCCCTAAGTAACATCCAAGAACCCCTCTTTTTGTTTTGACTTGTGTTAGCTACTGTGTGCAGGGAGAGAAAAGCCACTTTCATCATTGTGCGGTGTGGCCTGCCAAACACAGTGGGTGATGAGAACCACATAAATTACGCTGTGGGAGTGGGCGGTCCAGGGAAGTGTAACGCTTAGCCTGGTCACCACAAACACTTCGGGTGGTCAGGATCACACAAATTGCGCTGTGGGAGTGGGAGGTGTGCTCTCAGTCTGACCGCCACTTGATGCGCTTCGGGTGATCGATAAGTATCACATAAATTACGCTGTGCTGGGAAAGTGGTGGAATCAGGCCTCTCGGTAGGATCCCACCGAGTGCTCCAGGGGGTAAACAGGTACCCGGACGCGGGATATATACCAGTGACTAGTCACGATGGGCAGTAGTCAGTCCATGAAGAGAGAGGGGGAAGCAGCCCTCTTCAGGGTAAGGACAGCTGCACAACTGATGAAGGTGAGTTTGGGGGGGAAGTCTACAGAACCCCTCAAAAGGTGGAATAAATGGTCGAAGGGTACCAGATGGGAAATTCCCCGGGAAGGTACATTTGACGCATGGAGGTGGGAAAAATTCATCTCTGAATTTGAACCACGGATGCAGGCGTCAGAACTAGAGATCGCACAGCTATGGCTTCACAGGTCAATCCGATTAGGGAAGCAGGGCATACATAAACTGGTGTCTGTCCGGAAGAACCAGGTGATGTATACCTGGCCTCCAGAGGGAATAAAACAGGAGGATCCAGTGTCAGAGGTGGAGGAAGCTCTTTCAGGGCTGACTCTACTAAGGCAGGCAGGATCAGGGTCTGCTGGGGTCCCCCAACAACCAACAGTGGCTGAGATAAGTATAACTGCACCTGTCTCTTCTGTTAGTGACGTCACTCTTGACATACCTTCTGTGTCTTCTGTCTCTATGCCTCAGCCTCTGCCTCTACCTCTCCCTTCTCCCTGCTTCACCCCAGCTCCTTCTGTTTCCAACTATGAAGCCTACTCAACAACCGATTTGCAGACTATCTGTGAATCAAGGGGAATAGACACCCGGTTAAAAAACAGGGCGGATTGCATCAAAGCGCTACGAACCACTGATCAGACCCCTGCCCCCCAGCTATACCCTGATCTGAGGGACCTCAAACCTGAAGGTGCAGTAAGCGAGGTGGTTAATCTAAGCCCACCGATGATGCTGGGTCAGCCCTTGCACTCTTCCCGGACCGAGGCCTATCCAGTCAGGGTGCAGCAATTTGAAGGTCCTCCCAATGCACGGGGGGAACGGACTTTAGGGGAACGGGTAGTTTGGCATGTCCCCTTCACCCCGGCAGAGATCCGCACTATTCTGGCTGAGCTCCCGGACTATCGAGTCAATCCGAGAGGATTTGCTCGAATGTTTGGACAAAACCAGTTCAGCTATGGTATGAGCGGGTCAGATTGTGCACAGATCCTACGGGCAAAGGTGGGCATGGAAGTGGCCAGTACAGTGATTGCAGGGTGCTCTATAACCACGCATGAGGAGATGACTTCAGGGGGCAAAGAGTTCTGTACACAGCTAAAGGCAAAGCTTCCAGAAATGTATGGTGCTACCTCTACTACGGACATGATGAAGCTCACCCAGGGTCCTAATGAGGAAAGCGCCTGCTTCTGGCGCCGTCTCAAGCAGACGGCACTGGATGCGGATCTGGAAGTTGGACCTGATGCTCCAACTGAAGGGGTAAAGGTGACCGCGACGCACATTCTGTTGCGGGCCAAATTTTTGGAAGGCATCGATACTAAAATTCGGGAAAGGCTGGTTCTGGCCCGACCCGAATATAATGAGATGTCTATCCCTGCTATCCTTTCCACTCTTGCGGCAATAGAGAGGGAAATGGATAGAAGAAAACAAGACAAGGCCAAAGTTCTTATGTCCCAGACCCCACACGAAAAACCAAGGGATCTGGGTCACAGGAAGGATAGGCCCCCACCCAGGTGCTTCCAGTGCCACCAAACGGGGCACATGAGGAGGAGCTGTCCCCAATTACCTAAAGGTCGGTGGCAGTTCATTCCTGATGAGTCCTCCGCCCCTATGACCACCATGGTAAGTAACTCCTATGAATTCTCATAGGAAGTTGACAAATCGGTGTCGGCCCAGATCCATCTTTTTCTAGAGGAATTAAAATATCCCCTCCCTTGCCTCACTGACACCGGTGCAGCAAGAACGGTCCTGCGAAAACAGGACATCCAAGGCAAGGTACCCCTCTCAGGGGAAAGCCCTCCTAACCCCTACTAACCTCACTATCAAACGATGCACTATTCTTAACCCAGCTTCTCTTCTTCCTGTGTCGGAAGATGAGAAGGGGGGGGAGGACAGCAATGACAGTGCTGAATTTTGCAACACGACTAACAATACTAACACCTCTTCTGCTAACATGTCTTCTTTGTCCACTACTAATCTCTCTTCCAAAGGACACGACTGCATTTCTTTGGTGGAACTGGAGTCAGCGGCGACACACCCCATATCACCCCGAGAGTAGCGGTAAGGTTGAACGTCTTCCAATACCCAAAAACCTTGGCCTGAGTGTCTCCCCATTGCCCCCTATTCCATCCGGAATGCCCCTCGGCAACCACATGGGCTGTCACCCTATGAGGTGTTGTTTGGGGGACCTCCCAAAACAGGGTTGTACTTTCCTCAACAGTTGTCGTCTTTGCATTCACAGCTTACAGGTTATGTGCAATCTCTGCAACGGGAGCTGCAGAAGATACACCATCGGGTTCGCGAATCGCTCCCCGATCCAAATACAATAACAGGTGTTCTTTCTATTGAGCCAGGTGATTGGGTCGTCCTAAAGAAACATCAAAGAACCGGACTCGAGCCACGGTTCACCGGACCATACCAAGTCCAGCTGACGACACCTACCTCACTCAAACTCGAGGGACGAGACAACTGGGTGCACGCAAGCCACTGCAAGAAGCTTTTCAGCTACACCAGAGAATGAGGGGTGTCATTTTCCTTTTTCTTTTTGTTTGTATGTCATACATGTGTGTGAACGGAGGAAAAGACGGCAGATACCCCAACCTTTTATTTAAAATGCACCTGCGTTTAGCCAGAACCGCCAACAAAACCAACTGTTGGGTATGCTCAAAGCCCCCACCCAGTCATCACATGTCCGCAATGGCCGCTGTTCATGCCCTATATGACATCCGCGTCGGCATGAAAAAGCAAGGGACCCCTGGTCAGCCCCCACGTAGACATTTGTCGGTAGAACTTAATGACACATTTTTAGCAGGTAACATCAGTTTCAGCACCAATATTAGCTCTAGCTCCTGTAGGGCCCTCACCAGTCCATTATGGGTAACTGGGCAGCTAGGCAGCCCTCAGGTGTGCTTTAACATCAGCTTTGGCACAGGTAACAAGTTTGTTAGGATTACCACCTGCGAGGGAGGTATAACTGTCAATCTGACTAACCAGACTTCCTTTCTGAGTAACCACACTGACCGACCAGACCACGTGTGTTGGAAGGACGGATGTGATGTGCAGACTGAGGGAGCAATCCCCCAGTCTGTGCAACTGTTGCTCAGTACCAGAGGCCGAACGAGGAACTCCTCCTGTTCTGCTCTGACAGGTCCATACTATTTTCTGTGTGGTTCGGCAGCCTATAGAACATTTCCCCAGAACGCGAAAGGTTCGTGTGCCCTCATAAAGCTAGTCCCCGCATCCTATGTAGTGATGGACCATGAAGAGTTGATGGTCCACAAGAAGGTAAGGATGGCAGGGAGAGTTCGCAGGGAGCTGTTCTCTGAGGGCGACCAGGCATGGGCTTGGTTCCCCTCATGGACAGGATGGGGAATAGAACTTATGAAGCGCCTGAACAATTTTTCTGTCATCGTGGATAGTATGTTTAACAAGACCGTAGAGGCTGTCAGAGAAATTGCCCAAGAACAACGGCAGATGGGAATTTTAGTGCTTCAGGAGAAGATGGCCCTCGATTATCTTTTAGCCGCCAAAGGGGGGTTCTGTGAGTTCATCGGAGAGGATTGTTGTACTTGGATAGAAGACACCGATGACAAGGTCCAGGCCCATATGGACAAAGTTAGTGAACTACAGGGAAAAGCTAGAGCTATAGCTAGTGAGGGTTGGAATCCGTTCAAGGGTTTGGGAGGATTGGGAGATTTCCTGTTCTCCATCGGCTCTTGGTTGAAGGAAGTGGGAGTGTATATCCTGATGCTTCTCTTTTTCATCTGCCTTTTATATGCCGCGGTGAGATGTTCCTGTTGCCTCATCGACCGTGTAAACCAAGCTCGGGCAGACGACCACATCTCCATGCCCGCTCCTGGGATCCCACTGCAACCACTGATCGGAGGAAGACCTCACCAACCATCCACCTTCTCTACAGATTACGTCCTGGCTTCCCTCTAATTTATCTCTCTGAAGACCACATTCTCCAAGACCTTCAAGCAAGCTTCAAGCCTCATCATGGTTTGTGTCTGCGATTTGGAAAACTGTCTGGGTCGAGACCAGCCTTGTGTGGCCCCGTCTGCAGGGGCAATTTGAGAATCTGTTGCTGGATCTCCCCAGACCACCGTGGGATCACAAGCTTTATTCATACCACAAGTCTGTTTGTGGTTTTTGCAAGAGCCTTCCTGTAGTGAAGGTTCCAACGCTCTTGAGGATCATCGCTTCAATCAAGCCTGTTTGCGTCGAGTCTGCGTCGGGTCTTGTTGTTTCAGGTACCCCGTGGAGCTTTATTCTCAGGGACAACTACAGGAACTCTTTGAAGTTTGAGACTACACCCATCAAGCTGAAGAAGATCAAGAAGGGACACGAGGAGAATATGATAAAACAGGAGGGAATGTCATGGAAATTTTGTATTGTTGGTCGAACTTTAAATGTGTCATGTATTTGTGTTATTCATATGTCTCTCGTGTGGCTTAATTAAAGCTCTGAAGGCTGCAATTGGGCCATGCGCATGTACAATGTATGTATTACAGTACTCGGCTTGGTAATGGATGAGATGGCAGATCTGCGCTTATAGACCGGCGTGTATACCACCACGGCATTCCATGCGAATGCTGCTGTCAGTAGACCGTGGGCCTGTATCCACATATCAGCAGCATGGTACCACGTGGGCTTCATAACGCAATGCGCAAGCGGTGTGAACTCCACGTGTAGGCTTATGCATATCTTACAACCCATTACCAACTTGAAACTGTATCTGGGATGGATGTGTTTTAATAAAGATCGTATCGGGCCCATCCAGGTACAGACTGATATTTTTAGGGAGTGCTTGTGCAGAGAATTTTACATACCAATAGAAGCTAGTAGGACAGGAAATATGACCTCAGATGGCTCATAGGGGAGAAGGGGAGGAAGTCTGCTGACCTCAGAAGACTCATGGGGGAGGACCAGTGATAGATAATAGCAAAGGCTATGCTCCAATTGGAATGTACATCCTCTGTATAAGCAATCCCCATTGTATTGTTCGGTGGGAGGGATTGACTTTATTCATGTGGGGGGCATGTGTGTATTCTTAATAAAACAGAGAGCTGAGCCTAAAATCAGCCCTTATGTGAGTTGCAACCAGCCTTAGAGTGTCGTGTGATCATTCCAGGGTAACGGAGCTCCATCACCCACAAATTCAACAGAACCAAAGTATTTGGATGGGCAGGAATCGTGTAGTTTGGCTGCAGTCGTGGTAAGCGAGATTCGCACAGCTTTATGGGGGATTTCTGCGCATCCAACTGCGAGTACTCACGGTAAGGAGAAATTCGGTAAAGCGAATTTCCAAGACACACCAGACTGAAACCGTCACAAGCGAGGCTGACACCAGACTGACACCGTCATGAGGAGAGGCTGACACCAGACTGACACCGTCACGAGGAGAGGCTGACACCAGACTGAAACCGTCACTAGCGAGGCTGACACCAGACTGACACCGTCACGAGGAGAGGCTGACACCAGACTGACACCGTCACGAGGAGAGGCTGACACCAGACTGAAACCGTCACTAGCGAGGCTGACACCAGACTGACACCGTCACTAGCGAGGCTGACACCAGACTGACACCGTCACTAGCGAGGCTGACACCAGACTGACACCGTCACGAGGAGAGACTGACAACAGACTGAAACCGTCTCTAGCGAGGCTGACACCAGACCGACCCCCCGTCACGAGGAGAGGCTGACACCAGACCGACACCGTCACGAGGAGAGGCTGACACTTGACCGACCCCGTCACGAGGCGAGGATGACAACAGACCGACACCGTCACTAGCGAGCATAACACCAGACCGACCCCGTCACGAGGAGAGGCTGACACCAGACCGACACCGTCACGAGGAGAGGCTGACACCAGACCGACACCGTCACGAGGCGAGGCTGACACCAGACCGACATCGTCACGAGGCGAGGCTGACACCAGACCGACACCGTCACGAGGCGAGGCTGACACCAGACCGACACCGTCACGAGGCGAGGCTGACACCAGACCGACACCGTCACTAGCGAGGCTGACACCAGACCGACCCCGTCACTAGCGAGGCTGACACCAGACCGACACCGTCACGAGGAGAGGCTGACACCAGACTGAAACCGTCACTAGCGAGGCTGACACCAGACCGACCCCGTCACGAGGAGAGGCTGACACCAGACCGACCCCGTCACGAGGAGAGGATGACACCAGACCGACATCGTCACGAGGCGAGGCTGACACCAGACCGACACCGTCACGAAGCGAGGCTGACACCAGACCGACACCGTCACGAGGCGAGGCTGACACCAGACCGACCCCGTCACGAGGCGAGGCTGACACCAGACCGACACCGTCACTAGCGAGGCTGACACCAGACCGACCCCGTCACTAGCGAGGCTGACACCATACCGACACCGTCACGAGGAGAGGCTGACACCAGACTGAAACCGTCACTAGCGAGGCTGACACCAGACTGACACCGTCACGAGGAGAGGCTGACACCAGACTGACACCGTCACGAGGAGAGGCTGACACCAGACTGAAACCGTCACTAGCGAGGCTGACACCAGACTGACACCGTCACTAGCGAGGCTGACACCAGACCGACACCGTCACGAGGAGAGGCTGACACCAGACCGAAACCGTCACTAGCGAGGCTGACACCAGACCGACCCCCGTCACGAGGAGAGGCTGACACCAGACCGACCCCGTCACGAGGAGAGGATGACACCAGACCGACACCGTCACGAGGAGAGGCTGACACCAGACCGACACCGTCACTAGCGAGCATGACACCAGACCGACACCGTCACGAGGCGAGGCTGACACCAGACTGAAACCGTCACTAGCGAGGCTGACACCAGACCGACCCCGTCACGAGGAGAGGCTGACACCAGACCGACCCCGTCACGAGGAGAGGCTGACACCAGACCGACACCGTCACGAGGAGAGGCTGACACCAGACCGACACCGTCACGAGGCGAGGCTGACACCAGACCGACACCGTCACGAGGCGAGGCTGACACCAGACCGACACCGTCACGAGGCGAGGCTGACACCAGACCGACACCGTCACGAGGCGAGGCTGACACCAGACCGACACCGTCACTAGCGAGGCTGACACCAGACCGACCCCGTCACTAGCGAGGCTGACACCAGACCGACCCCCGTCACGAGGAGAGGCTGACACCAAACCGACCCCGTCACGAGGAGAGGCTGACAAAAGACCGACACCGTCACTAGCAGGGATGACACCAGACCGACACCGTCACGAGGCGAGGATGACACCAGACCGACACCGTCACTAGCGAGGCTGACACCAGACCGACCCCGTCACTAGCGAGGCTGACACCAGACCGACCCCCGTCACGAGGAGAGGCTGACACCAAACCGACCCCGTCACGAGGAGAGGCTGACACCAGACCGACACCGTCACTAGCAGGGATGACACCAGACTGACACCGTCACGAGGAGAGGCTGACACCAGACTGAAACCGTCACTAGCGAGGCTGACACCAGACTGACACCGTCACTAGCGAGGCTGACACCAGACCGACACCGTCACGAGGAGAGGCTGACACCAGACCGAAACCGTCACTAGCGAGGATGACACCAGACCGACCCCTTCACGAGGAGAGGCTGACACCAGACCGACCCCGTCACGAGGAGAGGATGACACCAGACCGACACCGTCACGAGGAGAGGCTGACACCAGACCGACACCGTCACGAGGAGAGGCTGACACCAGACCGACCCCGTCACGAGGAGAGGCTGACACCAGACCGACCCCGTCACTAGCGAGGCTGAAACCAGACTGACACCGTCACGAGGAGAGGCTGACACCAGACTGACACCGTCACGAGGAGAGGCTGACACCAGACTGACACCGTCACTAGCGAGGCTGACACCAGACTGACACCGTCACTAGCGAGGCTGACACCAGACTGACACCGTCACGAGGAGAGGCTGACACCAGACCGAAACCGTCACTAGCGAGGCAGACACCAGACGGACCCTGTCACGAGGAGAGGCTGACACCAGACCGACACCGTCACGAGGAGAGGCTGACACCAGACCGACACCGTCACGAGGAGAGGCTGACACCAGACCGACTCTGTCACTAGCGAGGCTGACACCAGACCGACCCCGTCACGAGGCGAGGATGACACCAGACCGACACCGTCACTAGCGAGGATGACACCAGACCAACACCGTCACGAGGCGAGGCTGACACCAGACCGACACCGTCACGAGGCGAGGCTGACACCAGACCGACCCCGTCACTAGCGAGGCTGACACCAGACCGACCCCGTCACTAGCGAGGCTGACACCAGACGGACACCATCACGAGGAGAGGCTGACACCAGACTGAAACCGTCACAAGCGAGGCTGACACCAGACTGACACCGTCACGAGGAGAGGCTGACACCAGACTGACACCGTCACGAGGAGAGGCTGACACCAGACTGAAACCGTCACTAGCGAGGCTGACACCAGACTGACACCGTCACGAGGAGAGGCTGACACCAGACCGACCCCGTCACGAGGAGAGGATGACACCAGACCGACACCGTCACGAGGAGAGGCTGACACCAGACCGACACCGTCACTAGCGAGCATGACACCAGACCGACACCGTCACGAGGCGAGGCTGACACCAGACTGAAACCGTCACTAGCGAGGCTGACACCAGACCGACCCCGTCACGAGGAGAGGCTGACACCAGACCGACCCCGTCACGAGGAGAGGCTGACACCAGACCGACACCGTCACGAGGAGAGGCTGACACCAGACCGACACCGTCACTAGCGAGCATGACACCAGACCGACACCGTCACGAGGCGAGGCTGACACCAGACTGAAACCGTCACTAGCGAGGCTGACACCAGACCGACCCCGTCACGAGGAGAGGCTGACACCAGACCGACCCCGTCACGAGGAGAGGCTGACACCAGACCGACACCGTCACGAGGAGAGGCTGACACCAGACCGACACCGTCACGAGGCGAGGCTGACACCAGACCGACACCGTCACGAGGCGAGGCTGACACCAGACCGACACCGTCACGAGGCGAGGCTGACACCAGACCGACACCGTCACGAGGCGAGGCTGACACCAGACCGACACCGTCACTAGCGAGGCTGACACCAGACCGACCCCGTCACTAGCGAGGCTGACACCAGACCGACCCCCGTCACGAGGAGAGGCTGACACCAAACCGACCCCGTCACGAGGAGAGGCTGACAAAAGACCGACACCGTCACTAGCAGGGATGACACCAGACCGACACCGTCACGAGGCGAGGATGACACCAGACCGACACCGTCACTAGCGAGGCTGACACCAGACCGACCCCGTCACTAGCGAGGCTGACACCAGACCGACCCCCGTCACGAGGAGAGGCTGACACCAAACCGACCCCGTCACGAGGAGAGGCTGACACCAGACCGACACCGTCACTAGCAGGGATGACACCAGACTGACACCGTCACGAGGAGAGGCTGACACCAGACCGACACCGTCACGAGGAGAGGCTGACACCAGACTGAAACCGTCACTAGCGAGGCTGACACCAGACTGACACCGTCACTAGCGAGGCTGACACCAGACCGACACCGTCACGAGGAGAGGCTGACACCAGACCGAAACCGTCACTAGCGAGGATGACACCAGACCGACCCCTTCACGAGGAGAGGCTGACACCAGACCGACCCCGTCACGAGGAGAGGATGACACCAGACCGACACCGTCACGAGGAGAGGCTGACACCAGACCGACACCGTCACGAGGAGAGGCTGACACCAGACCGACCCCGTCACGAGGAGAGGCTGACACCAGACCGACCCCGTCACTAGCGAGGCTGAAACCAGACTGACACCGTCACGAGGAGAGGCTGACACCAGACTGACACCGTCACGAGGAGAGGCTGACACCAGACTGACACCGTCACTAGCGAGGCTGACACCAGACTGACACCGTCACTAGCGAGGCTGACACCAGACTGACACCGTCACGAGGAGAGGCTGACACCAGACCGAAACCGTCACTAGCGAGGCAGACACCAGACGGACCCTGTCACGAGGAGAGGCTGACACCAGACCGACACCGTCACGAGGAGAGGCTGACACCAGACCGACACCGTCACGAGGAGAGGCTGACACCAGACCGACTCTGTCACTAGCGAGGCTGACACCAGACCGACCCCGTCACGAGGCGAGGATGACACCAGACCGACACCGTCACTAGCGAGGATGACACCAGACCAACACCGTCACGAGGCGAGGCTGACACCAGACCGACACCGTCACGAGGCGAGGCTGACACCAGACCGACCCCGTCACTAGCGAGGCTGACACCAGACCGACCCCGTCACTAGCGAGGCTGACACCAGACGGACACCATCACGAGGAGAGGCTGACACCAGACTGAAACCGTCACAAGCGAGGCTGACACCAGACTGACACCGTCACGAGGAGAGGCTGACACCAGACTGACACCGTCACGAGGAGAGGCTGACACCAGACTGAAACCGTCACTAGCGAGGCTGACACCAGACTGACACCGTCACGAGGAGAGGCTGACACCAGACTGACACCGTCACGAGGAGAGGCTGACACCAGACTGAAACCGACACTAGCGAGGCTGACACCAGACCGACCCCCGTCACGAGGAGAGGCTGACACCAGACCGACACCGTCACGAGGAGAGGCTGACACCAGACCGACCCCGTCACGAGGCGAGGATGACAACAGACCGACACCGTCACTAGCGAGCATAACACCAGACCGACACCGTCACGAGGCGAGGCTGACACCAGGCTGAAACCGTCACTAGCGAGGCTGACACCAGACTGACACCGTCACTAGCGAGGCTGACACCAGACCGACACCGTCACGAGGAGAGGCTGACACCAGACCGAAACCGTCACTAGCGAGGCTGACACCAGACCGACCCCCGTCACGAGGAGAGGCTGACACCAGACCGACCCCGTCACGAGGAGAGGCTGACACCAGACCGACACCGTCACGAGGAGAGGCTGACACCAGACCGACCCCGTCACGAGGCGAGGATGACAACAGACCGACACCGTCACTAGCGAGCATAACACCAGACCGACACCGTCACGAGGCGAGGCTGACACCAGACTGACACCGTCACTAGCGAGGCTGACACCAGACCGACCCCGTCACGAGGAGAGGATGACACCAGACCGACCCCGTCACGAGGAGAGGATGACACCAGACCTACACCGTCACGAGGAGAGGCTGACACCAGACCGACACCGTCACTAGCGAGGCTGACACCAGACCGACCCCGTCACTAGCGAGGCTGACACCAGACCGACACCGTCACGAGGAGAGGCTGACACCAGACTGAAACCGTCACTAGCGAGGCTGACACCAGACTGACACCGTCACGAGGAGAGGCTGACACCAGACCAACACCGTCACGAGGAGAGGCTGACACCAGACTGAAACCGTCACTAGCGAGGCTGACACCAGACTGACACCGTCACGAGGAGAGGCTGACACCAGACTGACACCGTCACGAGGAGAGGCTGACACCAGACTGAAACCGTCACTAGCGAGGCTGACACCAGACTGACACCGTCACGAGGAGAGGCTGACACCAGACCGAAACCGTCACTAGAGAGGCTGACACCAGACCGACCCCCGTCACGAGGAGAGGCTGACACCAGACCGACCCCGTCACGAGGAGAGGCTGACACCAGACCGACACCGTCACGAGGAGAGGCTGACACCAGACCGACCCCGTCACGAGGCGAGGATGACAACAGACCGACACCGTCACTAGCGAGCATAACACCAGACCGACACCGTCACGAGGCGAGGCTGACACCAGACTGAAACCGTCACTAGCGAGGCTGACACCAGACCAACCCCGTCACGAGGAGAGGCTGACACCAGACCGACCCCGTCACGAGGAGAGGCTGACACCAGACCGACACCGTCACTAGCGAGGCTGACACCAGACCGACACCGTCACGAGGCGAGGCTGACACCAGACCGACCCCGTCACGAGGAGAGGCTGACACCAGACCGACCCCGTCACGAGGAGAGGCTGACACCAGACGGACCCCGTCACGAGGAGAGGCTGACACCAGACCGACACCGTCACGAGGAGAGGATGACACCAGACCGACACCGTCACTAGCGAGGATGAAACCAGACCGACACCGTCACGAGGCGAGGCTGACACCAGACCGACAACGTCACGAGGCGAGGCTGACACCAGACCGACACCGTCACGAGGCGAGGCTGACACCAGACCGACCCCGTCACTAGCGAGGCTGACACCAGACCGACCCCGTCACTAGCGAGGCTGACACCAGACTGAAACCGTCACTAGCGAGGCTGACACCAGACTGACACCGTCACGAGGAGAGGCTGACACCAGACCGACACCGTCACGAGGAGAGGCTGACACCAGACCGAAACCGTCACTAGCGAGGCTGACACCAGACCGACCCCCGTCACGAGGAGAGGCTGACACCGGACCGACCCCGTCACGAGGAGAGGCTGACACCAGACCGACACCGTCACGAGGAGAGGCTGACACCAGACCGACCCCGTCACGAGGCGAGGATGACAACAGACCGACACCGTCACTAGCGAGCATAACACCAGACCGACACCGTCACGAGGCGAGGCTGACACCAGACTGAAACCGTCACTAGCGAGGCTGACACCAGACCAACCCCGTCACGAGGAGAGGCTGACACCAGACCGACCCCGTCACGAGGAGAGGCTGACACCAGACCGACACCGTCACTAGCGAGGCTGACACCAGACCGACACCGTCACGAGGCGAGGCTGACACCAGACCGACCCCGTCACGAGGAGAGGCTGACACCAGACCGACCCCGTCACGAGGAGAGGCTGACACCAGACGGACCCCGTCACGAGGAGAGGCTGACACCAGACCGACACCGTCACGAGGAGAGGATGACACCAGACCGACACCGTCACTAGCGAGGATGAAACCAGACCGACACCGTCACGAGGCGAGGCTGACACCAGACCGACAACGTCACGAGGCGAGGCTGACACCAGACCGACACCGTCACGAGGTGAGGCTGACACCAGACCGACCCCGTCACTAGCGAGGCTGACACCAGACCGACCCCGTCACTAGCGAGGCTGACACCAGACTGAAACCGTCACTAGCGAGGCTGACACCAGACTGACACCGTCACGAGGAGAGGCTGACACCAGACCGACACCGTCACGAGGAGAGGCTGACACCAGACCGAAACCGTCACTAGCGAGGCTGACACCAGACCGACCCCCGTCACGAGGAGAGGCTGACACCGGACCGACCCCGTCACGAGGAGAGGCTGACACCAGACCGACACCGTCACGAGGAGAGGCTGACACCAGACCGACCCCGTCACGAGGCGAGGATGACACCAGACCGACACCGTCACTAGCGAGCATGACACCAGACCGACACCGTCACGAGGCGAGGCTGACACCAGACTGAAACCGTCACTAGCGAGGCTGACACCAGACCGACCCCGTCACGAGGAGAGGCTGACACCAGACCGACACCGTCACGAGGAGATGCTGACACCAGACCGACACCGTCACGAGGCGAGGCTGACACCAGACCGACACCGTCACGAGGCGAGGCTGACACCAGACCGACACCGTCACGAGGCGAGGCTGACACCAGACCGACCCCGTCACGAGGCGAGGCTGACACCAGACCGACACCGTCACGAGGAGAGGCTGACACCAGACTGACACCGTCACGAGGAGAGGCTGACACCAGACTGAAACCGTCACTAGCGATGCTGACACCAGACTGACACCGTCACTAGCGAGGCTGACACCAGACCGACACCGTCACTAGCGAGCATAACACCAGACCGACACCGTCACGAGGAGAGGCTGACACCAGACCGACACCGTCACGAGGCGAGGATGACAACAGACCGACACCGTCACTAGCGAGCATAACACCAGACCAACACCGTCACGAGGCGAGGCTGACACCAGACTGACACCGTCACGAGGAGAGGCTGACACCAGACTGACACCGTCACGAGGAGAGGCTGACACCAGACTGACACCGTCACGAGGAGAGGCTGACACCAGACTGAAACCGTCACTAGCGAGGCTGACACCAGACCGACACCGTCACTAGCGAGCATAACACCAGACCGACACCGTCACGAGGAGAGGCTGACACCAGACCGACACCGTCACGAGGCGAGGATGACAACAGACCGACACCGTCACTAGCGAGCATAACACCAGACCGACACCGTCACGAGGAGAGGCTGACACCAGACTGAAACCGTCACTAGCGAGGCTGACAGCAGACCGACCCCGTCACGAGGAGAGGCTGACACCAGACCGACCCCGTCACGAGGCGAGGATGACAACAGACCGACACCGTCACTAGCGAGCATAACACCAGACCGACACCGTCACGAGGCGAGGCTGACACCAGACTGAAACCGTCACGAGGCGAGGATGACAACAGACCGACACCGTCACTAGCGAGCATAACACCAGACCGACACCGTCACGAGGCGAGGCTGACACCAGACTGAAACCGTCACTAGCGAGGCTGACACCAGACCGACCCCGTCACGAGGAGAGGCTGACACCAGACCGACCCCGTCACGAGGAGAGGATGACACCAGACCGACACCGTCACGAGGAGAGGCTGACACCAGACCGACACCGTCACGAGGCGAGGCTGACACCAGACCGACACCGTCACGAGGCGAGGCTGACACCAGACCGACACCGTCACTAGCGAGGCTGACACCAGACCGACCCCGTCACTAGCGAGGCTGACACCAGACCGACACCGTCACGAGGAGAGGCTGACACCAGACTGAAACCGTCACTAGCGAGGCTGACACCAGACTGACACCGCCACGAGGAGAGGCTGACACCAGACTGAAACCGTCACTAGCGAGGCTGACACCAGACTGACACCGTCACTAGCGAGGCTGACACCAGACCGACACCGTCACGAGGAGAGGCTGACACCAGACTGACACCGTCACGAGGAGAGGCTGACACCAGACTGAAACCGTCACTAGCGAGGCTGACACCAGACTGACACCGTCACTAGCGAGGCTGACACCAGACCGACACCGTCACGAGGAGAGGCTGACACCAGACCGACACCGTCACGAGGAGAGGCTGACACCAGACCGAAACCGTCACTAGCGAGGCTGACACCAGACAGACCCCCGTCACAAGGAGTGGCTAACACCAGACCGACCCCGTCACGAGGAGAGGCTGACACCAGACCGACACCGTCACGAGGAGAGGCTGACACCAGACCGACACCGTCACGAGGAGAGGCTGAAACCAGACCGACACCGTCACGAGGCGAGGATGACAACAGACCAACACCGTCACTAGCGAGCATAACACCAGACCGACACCGTCACGAGGCGAGGCTGACACCAGACTGAAACCGTCACTAGCGAGGCTGACACCAGACCGACCCCGTCACGAGGAGAGGCTGACACCAGACTGACCCTGTCACGAGGCGAGGATGACAACAGACCGACACCGTCACTAGCGAGCATAACACCAGACCGACACCGTCACGAGGCGAGGCTGACACCAGACTGAAACCGTCACGAGGCGAGGATGACAACAGACCGACACCGTCACTAGCGAGCATAACACCAGACCGACACCGTCACGAGGCGAGGCTGACACCAGACTGAAACCGTCACTAGCGAGGCTGACACCAGACTGACACCGTCACGAGGAGAGGCTGACACCAGACTGAAACCGTCACTAGCGAGGCTGACACCAGACTGACACCGTCACGAGGAGAGGCTGACACCAGACTGACACCGTCACGAGGAGAGGCTGACACCAGACTGAAACCGTCACTAGCGAGGCTGACACCAGACTGACACCGTCACTAGCGAGGCTGACACCAGACCGACACCGTCACGAGGAGAGGCTGACACCAGACTGACACCGTCACGAGGAGAGGCTGACACCAGACTGAAACCGTCACTAGCGAGGCTGACACCAGACTGACCCCCGTCACGAGGAGAGGCTGACACCAGACCGACCCCGTCACGAGGAGAGGCTGACACCAGACCGACACCGTCACGAGGAGAGGCTGACACCTGACCGACACCGTCACGAGGAGAGGCTGACACCAGACCGACACCGTCACGAGGCGAGGATGACACCAGACCGACACCGTCACTAGCGAGCATAACACCAGACCGACACCGTCACGAGGCGAGGCTGACACCAGACTGAAACCGTCACTAGCGAGGCTGACACCAGACCGACCCCGTCACGAGGAGAGGCTGACACCAGACCGACCCCGTCACGAGGCGAGGATGACAACAGACCGACACCGTCACTAGCGAGCATAACACCAGACCGACACCGTCACGAGGCGAGGCTGACACCAGACTGAAACCGTCACGAGGCGAGGATGACAACAGACCTACACCGTCACTAGCGAGCATAACACCAGACCGACACCGTCACGAGGCGAGGCTGACACCAGACTGAAACCGTCACTAGCGAGGCTGACACCAGACCGACCCCGTCACGAGGAGAGGCTGACACCAGACCGACCCCGTCACGAGGCGAGGATGACAACAGACCGACACCGTCACTAGCGAGCATAACACCAGACCGACACCGTCACGAGGCGAGGCTGACACCAGACTGAAACCGTCACGAGGCGAGGATGACAACAGACCGACACCGTCACTAGCGAGCATAACACCAGACCGACACCGTCACGAGGAGAGGCTGACACCAGACCGACCCCGTCACGAGGAGAGGATGACACCAGACCGACACCGTCACGAGGAGAGGCTGACACCAGACCGACACCGTCACGAGGCGAGGCTGACACCAGACTGAAACCGTCACTAGCGAGGCTGACACCAGACTGACACCGTCACGAGGAGAGGCTGACACCAGACTGACACCGTCACGAGGAGAGGCTGACACCAGACCGAAACCGTCACTAGCGAGGCTGACACCAGACGGACCCTGTCACGAGGAGAGGCTGACACCAGACCGACACCGTCACGAGGAGAGGCTGACACCAGACCGACACCGTCACGAGGAGAGGCTGACACCAGACCGACTCCGTCACTAGCGATGCTGACACCAGACCGACCCCGTCACGAGGAGAGGCTGACACCAGACTGAAACCGTCACTAGCGAGGCTGACACCAGACTGACACCGTCACGAGGAGAGGCTGACACCAGACTGACACCGTCACGAGGAGAGGCTGACACCAGACTGAAACCGTCACTAGTGAGGCTGACACCAGACTGACACCGTCACGAGGAGAGGCTGACACCAGACTGACACCGTCACGAGGAGAGGCTGACACCAGACTGAAACCGTCACTAGCGAGGCTGACACCAGACTGACACCGTCACGAGGAGAGGCTGACACCAGACGGACACCGTCACGAGGAGAGGCTGACACCAGACTGAAACCGTCACTAGCGAGGCTGACACCAGACTGACATCGTCACGAGGAGAGGCTGACACCAAACTGACACCGTCACAAGGAGAGGCTGACACCAGACTGACACCGTCACTAGCGAGGCTGACACCAGACTGACACCGTCACTAGCGAGGCTGACACCAGACTGACACCGTCACTAGCGAGGCTGACACCAGACTGACACCGTCACGAGGAGAGGCTGACACCAGACTGACACCGTCACGAGGAGAGGCTGACACCAGACTGAAACCGTCACTAGCGAGGCTGACACCAGACTGACACCGTCACTAGCGAGGCTGACACCAGACCGACACCGTCACGAGGAGAGGCTGACACCAGACTGACACCGTCACGAGGAGAGGCTGACACCAGACTGAAACCGTCACTAGCGAGGCTGACACCAGACTGACCCCCGTCACGAGGAGAGGCTGACACCAGACCGACCCCGTCACGAGGAGAGGCTGACACCAGACCGACACCGTCACGAGGAGAGGCTGACACCTGACCGACACCGTCACGAGGAGAGGCTGACACCAGACCGACACCGTCACGAGGCGAGGATGACACCAGACCGACACCGTCACTAGCGAGCATAACACCAGACCGACACCGTCACGAGGCGAGGCTGACACCAGACTGAAACCGTCACTAGCGAGGCTGACACCAGACCGACCCCGTCACGAGGAGAGGCTGACACCAGACCGACCCCGTCACGAGGCGAGGATGACAACAGACCGACACCGTCACTAGCGAGCATAACACCAGACCGACACCGTCACGAGGCGAGGCTGACACCAGACTGAAACCGTCACGAGGCGAGGATGACAACAGACCTACACCGTCACTAGCGAGCATAACACCAGACCGACACCGTCACGAGGCGAGGCTGACACCAGACTGAAACCGTCACTAGCGAGGCTGACACCAGACCGACCCCGTCACGAGGAGAGGCTGACACCAGACCGACCCCGTCACGAGGCGAGGATGACAACAGACCGACACCGTCACTAGCGAGCATAACACCAGACCGACACCGTCACGAGGCGAGGCTGACACCAGACTGAAACCGTCACGAGGCGAGGATGACAACAGACCGACACCGTCACTAGCGAGCATAACACCAGACCGACACCGTCACGAGGAGAGGCTGACACCAGACCGACCCCGTCACGAGGAGAGGATGACACCAGACCGACACCGTCACGAGGAGAGGCTGACACCAGACCGACACCGTCACGAGGCGAGGCTGACACCAGACTGAAACCGTCACTAGCGAGGCTGACACCAGACTGACACCGTCACGAGGAGAGGCTGACACCAGACTGACACCGTCACGAGGAGAGGCTGACACCAGACCGAAACCGTCACTAGCGAGGCTGACACCAGACGGACCCTGTCACGAGGAGAGGCTGACACCAGACCGACACCGTCACGAGGAGAGGCTGACACCAGACCGACACCGTCACGAGGAGAGGCTGACACCAGACCGACTCCGTCACTAGCGATGCTGACACCAGACCGACCCCGTCACGAGGAGAGGCTGACACCAGACTGAAACCGTCACTAGCGAGGCTGACACCAGACTGACACCGTCACGAGGAGAGGCTGACACCAGACTGACACCGTCACGAGGAGAGGCTGACACCAGACTGAAACCGTCACTAGTGAGGCTGACACCAGACTGACACCGTCACGAGGAGAGGCTGACACCAGACTGACACCGTCACGAGGAGAGGCTGACACCAGACTGAAACCGTCACTAGCGAGGCTGACACCAGACTGACACCGTCACGAGGAGAGGCTGACACCAGACGGACACCGTCACGAGGAGAGGCTGACACCAGACTGAAACCGTCACTAGCGAGGCTGACACCAGACTGACATCGTCACGAGGAGAGGCTGACACCAAACTGACACCGTCACAAGGAGAGGCTGACACCAGACTGACACCGTCACTAGCGAGGCTGACACCAGACTGACACCGTCACTAGCGAGGCTGACACCAGACTGACACCGTCACTAGCGAGGCTGACACCAGACTGACACCGTCACGAGGAGAGGCTGACACCAGACCGAAACCGTCACTAGCGAGGCTGACACCAGACGGACCCTGTCACGAGGAGAGGCTGACACCAGACCGACACCGTCACGAGGAGAGGCTGACACCAGACCGACACCGTCACTAGCGAGGCTGACACCAGACGGACCCTGTCACGAGGAGAGGCTGACACCAGACCGACTCCGTCACTAGCGAGGCTGACACCAGACCGACACCGTCACTAGCGAGGATGACACCAGACCGACACCGTCACGAGGCGAGGCTGACACCAGACCGACACCGTCACGAGGCGAGGCTGACACCAGACCGACCCCGTCACTAGCGAGGCTGACACCAGACCGACCCCGTCACTAGCGAGGCTGACACCAGACGGACACCGTCACGAGGAGAGGCTGACACCAGACTGAAACCGTCACTAGCGAGGCTGACACCAGACTGACACCGTCACGAGGAGAGACTGACACCAGACTGACACCGTCACGAGGAGAGGCTGACACCAGACTGAAACCGTCACTAGCGAGGCTGACACCAGACTGACACCGTCACGAGGAGAGGCTGACACCAGACTGACACCGTCACGAGGAGAGGCTGACACCAGACTGAAACCGTCACTAGCGAGGCTGACACCAGACTGACACCGTCACTAGCGAGGCTGACACCAGACTGACACCGTCACGAGGAGAGGCTGACACCAGACTGAAACCGTCACTAGCGAGGCTGACACCAGACCGACCCCGTCACGAGGAGAGGCTGACACCAGACGGACCCCGTCACGAGGAGAGGCTGACACCAGACCGACACCGTCACGAGGAGAGGCTGACACCAGACCGACCCCGTCACGAGGAGAGGCTGACACCAGACCGACCCCGTCACTAGCGAGGCTGACACCAGACTGACACCGTCACGAGGAGAGGCTGACACCAGACTGAAACCGTCACTAGCGAGGCTGACACCAGACTGACACCGTCACGAGGAGAGGCTGACACCAGACTGACTCCGTCACGAGGAGAGGCTGACACCAGACTGACACCGTCACTAGCGAGGCTGACACCAGACTGACACCGTCACTAGTGAGGCTGACACCAGACTGACACCGTCACGAGGAGAGGCTGACACCAGACCGACACCGTCACTAGCGAGGATGACACCAGACCGACACCGTCACTAGCGAGGATGACACCAGACCGACACCGTCACGAGGCGAGGCTGACACCAGACCGACACCGTCACGAGGCGAGGCTGACACCAGACCGACCCCGTCACTAGCGAGGCTGACACCAGACCGACCCCGTCACTAGCGAGGCTGACACCAGACGGACACCGTCACGAGGAGAGGCTGACACCAGACTGAAACCGTCACTAGCGAGGCTGACACCAGACTGACACCGTCACGAGGAGAGGCTGACACCAGACCGACCCCGTCACGAGGAGAGGCTGACACCAGACCGACCCCGTCACTAGCGAGGCTGACACCAGACTGACACCGTCACGAGGAGAGGCTGACACCAGACCGACACCGTCACGAGGAGAGGCTGACACCAGACTGAAACCGTCACTAGCGAGGCTGACACCAGACTGACACCGTCACTAGCGAGGCTGACACCAGACTGACACCGTCACGAGGAGAGGCTGACACCAGACTGAAACCGTCACTAGCGAGGCTGACACCAGACCGACCCCGTCACGAGGAGAGGCTGACACCAGACCGACCCCATCACGAGGAGAGGCTGACACCAGACGGACCCCGTCACGAGGAGAGGCTGACACCAGACAAACACCGTCACGAGGAGAGGCTGACACCAGACCGACCCCGTCACGAGGAGAGGCTGACACCAGACCGACCCCGTCACTAGCGAAGCTGACACCAGACTGACACCGTCACGAGGAGAGGCTGACACCAGACGGACACCGTCACGAGGAGAGGCTGACACCAGACTAAAACCGTCACTAGCGAGGCTGACACCAGACTGACACCGTCACGAGGAGAGGCTGACACCAGACTGACACCGTCACGAGGAGAGGCTGACACCAGACTGACACCGTCACTAGCGAGGCTGACACCAGACCGACACCGTCACTAGCGAGGATGACACCAGACCGACACCGTCACGAGGCGAGGCTGACACCAGACCGACACCGTCACGAGGCGAGGCTGACACCAGACCGACCCCGTCACTAGCGAGGCTGACACCAGACCGACCCCGTCACTAGCGAGGCTGACACCAGATGGACACCGTCACGAGGAGAGGCTGACACCAGACTGAAACCGTCACTAGCGAGGCTGACACCAGACTGACACCGTCACGAGGAGAGGCTGACACCAGACTGACACCGTCACGAGGAGAGGCTGACACCAAACTGAAACCGTCACTAGCGAGGCTGACACCAGACTGACACCGTCACGAGGAGAGGCTGACACCAGACTGACACCGTCACGAGGAGAGGCTGACACCAGACTGAAACCGTCACTAGCGAGGCTGACACCAGACTGACACCGTCACGAGGAGAGGCTGACACCAGACTGAAACCGTCACTAGCGAGGCTGACACCAGACTGACACCGTCACTAGCGAGGCTGACACCAGACTGACACCGTCACGAGGAGAGGCTGACACCAGACTGAAACCGTCACTAGCGAGGCTGACACCAGACCGACCCCGTCACGAGGAGAGGCTGACACCAGACCGACCCCGTCACGAGGAGAGGCTGACACCAGACGGACCCCGTCACGAGGAGAGGCTGACACCAGACCGACACCGTTACGAGGAGAGGCTGACACCAGACCGACCCCGTCACGAGGAGAGGCTGACACCAGACCGACCCCGTCACTAGCGAGGCTGACACCAGACTGACACCGTCACGAGGAGAGGCTGACACCAGTCGGACACCGTCACGAGGAGAGGCTGACACCAGACTGAAACCGTCACTAGCGAGGCTGACACCAGACTGACACCGTCACGAGGAGAGGCTGACACCAGACTGACAACGTCACGAGGAGAGGCTGACACCAGACTGACACCGTCACTAGCGAGGCTGACACCAGACTGACACCGTCACTAGCGAGGCTGACACCAGACTGACACCGTCACGAGGATAGGCTGACACCAGACCGAAACCGTCACTAGCGAGGCTGACACCAGACGGACCCTGTCACGAGGAGAGGCTGACACCAGACCGACACCGTCATGAGGAGAGGCTGACACCAGACCGACACCGTCACGAGGCGAGGCTGACACCAGACCGACCCCGTCACGAGGCGAGGCTGACACCAGACCGACCCCGTCACTAGCGAGGCTGACACCAGACCGACCCCGTCATGAGGCGAGGATGACACCAGACCGACACCGTCACTAGCGAGGATGACACCAGACCGACACCGTCACGAGGCGAGGCTGACACCAGACCGACCCCGTCACGAGGCGAGGCTGACACCAGACCGACCCCGTCACTAGCGAGGCTGACACCAGACCGACCCCGTCACTAGCGAGGCTGACACCAGACGGACACCGTCACGAGGAGAGGCTGACACCAGACTGAAACCGTCACTAGCGAGGCTGACACCAGACTGACACCGTCACGAGGAGAGGCTGACACCAGACTGACACCGTCACGAGGAGAGGCTGACACCAGACTGAAACCGTCACTAGCGAGGCTGACACCAGACTTACACCGTCATGAGGAGAGGCTGACACCAGACTGACACCGTCACGAGGAGAGGCTGACACCAGACTGAAACCGTCACTAGCGAGGCTGACACCAGACTGACACCGTCACGAGGAGAGGCTGACACCAGACTGAAACCGTCACTAGCGAGGCTGACACCAGACTGACACCGTCACTAGCGAGGCTGACACCAGACTGACACCGTCACGAGGAGAGGCTGACACCAGACTGAAACCGTCACTAGCGAGGCTGACACCAGACCGACCCCGTCACGAGGAGAGGCTGACACCAGACCGACTCCGTCACTAGCGAGGCTGACACCAGACCGACCCCGTCACGAGGCGAGGATGACACCAGACCGACCCCGTCACTAGCGAGGCTGACACCAGACCGACCCCGTCACTAGCGAGGCTGACACCAGACGGACACCGTCACGAGGAGAGGCTGACACCAGACTGAAACCGTCACTAGCGAGGCTGACACCAGACTGACACCGTCACGAGGAGAGGCTGACACCAGACTGACACCGTCACGAGGAGAGGCTGACACCAGACTGAAACCGTCACTAGCGAGGCTGACACCAGACTTACACCGTCACGAGGAGAGGCTGACACCAGACTGACACCGTCACGAGGAGAGGCTGACACCAGACTGAAACAGTCACTAGCGAGGCTGACACCAGACTGACACCGTCACGAGGAGAGGCTGACACCAGACTGAAACCGTCACTAGCGAGGCTGACACCAGACTGACACCGTCACTAGCGAGGCTGACACCAGACTGACACCGTCACGAGGAGAGGCTGACACCAGACCGACCCCGTCACGAGGAGAGGCTGACACCAGACGGACCCCGTCACGAGGAGAGGCTGAGACCAGACCGACACCGTCACGAGGAGAGGCTGACACCAGACCGACCCCGTCACGAGGAGAGGCTGACACCAGACCGACCCCGTCACTAGCAAGGCTGACACCAGACTGACACCGTCACGAGGAGAGGCTGACACCAGACGGACACCGTCACGAGGAGAGGCTGACACCAGACTGAAACCGTCACTAGCGAGGCTGACACCAGACTGACACCGTCACGAGGAGAGGCTGACACGAGACCGACCCCGTCACGAGGAGAGGCTTACACCAGACCGACCCCGTCACTAGCGAGGCTGACACCAGACCGACCCCGTCACTAGCGAGGCTGACACCAGACTGAAACCGTCACTAGCGAGGCTGACACCAGACTGACACCGTCACGAGGAGAGGCTGACACCAGACCGAAACCGTCACGAGGAGAGGCTGACACCAGACTGAAACCGTCACTAGCGAGGCTGACACCAGACTGACACCGTCACGAGGAGAGGCTGACACCAGACTGACACCGTCACGAGGAGAGGCTGACACCAGACCGACACCGTCACGAGGAGAGGCTGACACCAGACGGACACCGTCACGAGGAGAGGCTGACACCAGACTGAAACCGTCACTAGCGAGGCTGACACCAGACTGACACTGTCACGAGGAGAGGCTGACACCAGACTGACACCGTCACGAGGAGAGGCTGACACCAGACGGACCCCGTCACGAGGAGAGGCTGACACCAGACCGACACCGTCACGAGGAGAGGCTGACACCAGACCGACCCCGTCACGAGGAGAGGCTGACACCAGACCGACCCCGTCACTAGCGAGGCTGACACCAGACTGACACCGTCACGAGGAGAGGCTGACACCAGACGGACACCGTCACGAGGAGAGGCTGACACCAGACTGAAACCGTCACTAGCGAGGCTGACACCAGACTGACACCGTCACGAGGAGAGGCTGACACCAGACTGACACCGTCACGAGGAGAGGCTGACACCAGACTGAAACCGTCACTAGCGAGGCTGACACCAGACTGACACCGTCACGAGGAGAGGCTGACACCAGACTGAAACCGTCCCTAGCGAGGCTGACACCAGACCGACCCCGTCACGAGGAGAGGCTGACACCAGACGGACCGCGTCACGAGGAGAGGCTGACACCAGACCGACACCGTCACGAGGAGAGGCTGACACCAGACTGACCCCGTCACTAGCGAGGCTGACACCAGACTGACACCGTCACGAGGAGAGGCTGACACCAGACGGACACCGTCACGAGGAGAGGCTGACACCAGACTGAAACCGTCACTAGCGAGGCTGACACCAGACTGACACCGTCACGAGGAGAGGCTGACACCAGACTGACACCGTCACGAGGAGAGGCTGACACCAGACTGACACCGTCACGAGGAGAGGCTGACACCAGACTGACACCGTCACTAGCGAGGCTGACACCAGACTGACACCGTCACTAGCGAGGCTGACACCAGACTGACACCATCACGAGGAGAGGCTGACACCAGACCGAAACCGTCACTAGCGAGGCTGACACCAGACGTACCCTGTCACGAGGAGAGGCTGACACCAGACCGACACCGTCACGAGGAGAGGCTGACACCAGACCGACACCGTCACGAGGAGAGGCTGACACCAGACCGACTCCGTCACTAGCGAGGCTGACACCAGACCGACCCCGTCACAAGGCGAGGATGACACCAGACCGACACCGTCACTAGCGAGGATGACACCAGACCGACACCGTCACGAGGCGAGGCTGACACCAGACCGACACCGTCACGAGGCGAGGCTGACACCAGACCGACCCCGTCACTAGCGAGGCTGACACCAGACCGACCCCGTCACTAGCGAGGCTGACACCAGACGGACACCGTCACGAGGAGAGGCTGACACCAGACTGAAACCGTCACTAGCGAGGCTGACACCAGACTGACACCGTCACGAGGAGAGGCTGACACGAGACCGACCCCGTCACGAGGAGAGGCTGACACCAGACCGACCCCGTCACTAGCGAGGCTGACACCAGACTGACACCGTCACGAGGAGAGGCTGACACCAGACCGACTCCGTCACTAGCGAGGCTGACACCAGACCGACCCCGTCACGAGGCGAGGATGACACCAGACCGACACCGTCACTAGCGAGGATGACACCAGACAGACACCGTCACGAGGCGAGGCTGACACCAGACCGACACCGTCACGAGGCGAGGCTTACACCAGACCGACCCCGTCACTAGCGAGGCTGACACCAGACCGACCCCGTCACTAGCGAGGCTGACACCAGACTGAAACCGTCACTAGCGAGGCTGACACCAGACTGACACCGTCACGAGGAGAGGCTGACACCAGACCGAAACCGTCACGAGGAGAGGCTGACACCAGACTGAAACCGTCACTAGCGAGGCTGACACCAGACTGACACCGTCACGAGGAGAGGCTGACACCAGACTGACACCGTCACGAGGAGAGGCTGACACCAGACCGACACCGTCACGAGGAGAGGCTGACACCAGACGGACACCGTCACGAGGAGAGGCTGACACCAGACTGAAACCGTCACTAGCGAGGCTGACACCAGACTGACACTGTCAGTGGAGAGGCTGACACCAGACTGACACCGTCACGAGGAGAGGCTGACACCAGACTGACACCGTCACTAGCGAGGCTGACACCAGACGGACACCGTCACGAGGAGAGGCTGACACCAGACTGACACCGTCACTAGCGAGGCTGACACCAGACGGACACCGTCACGAGGAGAGGCTGACACCAGACTAAAACCGTCACTAGCGAGGCTGACACCAGACCGACCCCGTCACGAGGAGAGGCTGACACCAGACCGACCCCGTCACGAGGAGAGGCTGACACCAGACCGACCCCGTCACGAGGAGAGGCTGACACCAGACGGACCCCGTCACGAGGAGAGGCTGACACCAGACCGACACCGTCACGAGGAGAGGCTGACACCAGACCGACACCGTCACGAGGAGAGGCTGACACCAGACCGACCCCGTCACTAGCGAGGCTGACACCAGACTGACACCGTCACGAGGAGAGGCTGACACCAGACGGACACCGTCACGAGGAGAGGCTGACACCAGACTGAAACCGTCACTAGCGAGGCTGACACCAGACTGACACCGTCACTAGCGAGGCTGACACCAGACTGACACCGTCACGAGGAGAGGCTGACACCAGACGGACACCGTCACGAGGAGAGGCTGACACCAGACTGACACCGTCACGAGGAGAGGCTGACACCAGACTGACACCGTCACTAGCGAGGCTGACACCAGACTGACACCGTCACTAGCGAGGCTGACACCAGACTGACACCGTCACGAGGAGAGGCTGACACCAGACTGACACCGTCACGAGGAGAGGCTGACACCAGACGGACCCCGTCACGAGGAGAGGCTGACACCAGACCGACACCGTCACGAGGAGAGGCTGACACCAGACCGACCCCGTCACTAGCGAGGCTGACACCAGACTGACACCGTCACGAGGAGAGGCTGACACCAGACTGACACCGTCACTAGCGAGGCTGACACCAGACTGACACCGTCACGAGGAGAGGCTGACACCAGACTGAAACCGTCACTAGCGAGGATGACACCAGACCGACCCCCGTCACGAGGAGAGGCTGACACCAGACGGACCCCGTCACGAGAAGAGGCTGACACCAGACCGACACCGTCACGAGGAGAGGCTGACACCAGACCGACCCCGTCACTAGCGAGGCTGACACCAGACTGACACCGTCACGAGGAGAGGCTGACACCCGACGGACACCGTCACGAGGAGAGGCTGAGACCAGACTGAAACCGTCACTAGCGAGGCTGACACCAGACTGACACCGTCACGAGGAGAGGCTGACACCAGACTGACACCGTCACGAGGAGAGGCTGACACCAGACTGACACCGTCACGAGGAGAGGCTGACACCAGACTGACACCGTCACTAGCGAGGCTGACACCAGACTGACACCGTCACTAGCGAGGCTGACACCAGACTGACACCGTCACGAGGAGAGGCTGACACCAGACCGAAACCGTCACTAGCGAGGCTGACACCAGATGGACCCTGTCACGAGGAGAGGCTGACACCAGACCGACCCCCGTCACGAGGAGAGGCTGACACCAGACTGACACCGTCACGAGGAGAGGCTGACACCAGACCGACACCGTCATGAGGAGAGGCTGACACCAGACCGACCCCGTCACGAGGAGAGGCTGACACCAGACCGACCCCGTCACTAGCGAGGCTGACACCAGACTGACACCGTCACGAGGAGAGGCTGACACCAGACGGACACCGTCACGAGGAGAGGCTGACACCAGACTGAAACCGTCACTAGCGAGGCTGACACCAGACTGACACCGTCACGAGGAGAGGCTGACACCAGACTGACACCGTCACGAGGAGAGGCTGACACCAGACTGACACCGTCACTAGCGAGGCTGACACCAGACTGACACCGTCACGAGGAGAGGCTGACACCAGACCGACCCCGTCACTAGCGAGGCTGACACCAGACTGACACCGTCACGAGGAGAGGCTGACACCCGACGGACACCGTCACGAGGAGAGGCTGAGACCAGACTGAAACCGTCACTAGCGAGGCTGACACCAGACTGACACCGTCACGAGGAGAGGCTGACACCAGACTGACACCGTCACGAGGAGAGGCTGACACCAGACTGACACCGTCACGAGGAGAGGCTGACACCAGACTGACACCGTCACTAGCGAGGCTGACACCAGACTGACACCGTCACTAGCGAGGCTGACACCAGACTGACACCGTCACGAGGAGAGGCTGACACCAGACCGAAACCGTCACTAGCGAGGCTGACACCAGATGGACCCTGTCACGAGGAGAGGCTGACACCAGACCGACCCCCGTCACGAGGAGAGGCTGACACCAGACTGACACCGTCACGAGGAGAGGCTGACACCAGACCGACACCGTCATGAGGAGAGGCTGACACCAGACCGACCCCGTCACGAGGAGAGGCTGACACCAGACCGACCCCGTCACTAGCGAGGCTGACACCAGACTGACACCGTCACGAGGAGAGGCTGACACCAGACGGACACCGTCACGAGGAGAGGCTGACACCAGACTGAAACCGTCACTAGCGAGGCTGACACCAGACTGACACCGTCACGAGGAGAGGCTGACACCAGACTGACACCGTCACGAGGAGAGGCTGACACCAGACTGACACCGTCACTAGCGAGGCTGACACCAGACTGACACCGTCACGAGGAGAGGCTGACACCAGACTGAAACCGTCACTAGCGAGGCTGACACCAGACCGACCCCGTCACGAGGAGAGGCTGACACCAGACCGACCCCGTCATGAGGAGAGGCTGACACCAGACTGAAACCGTCACTAGCGAGGCTGACACCAGACTGACACCGTCACGAGGAGAGGCTGACACCAGACTGACACCGTCACGAGGAGAGGCTGACACCAGACTGAAACCGTCACTAGCGAGGCTGACACCAGACCGACCCCGTCACGAGGAGAGGCTGACACCAGACCGACCCCGTCACGAGGAGAGGCTGACACCAGACGGACCCCGTCACGAGGAGAGGCTGACACCAGACCGACACCGTCACGAGGAGAGGCTGACACCAGACCGACACCGTCACGAGGAGAGGCTGACACCAGACCGACCCCGTCACTAGCGAGGCTGACACCAGACTGACACCGTCACGAGGAGAGGCTGACACCAGACTGACACCGTCACTAGCGAGTCTGACACCAGACTGACACCGTCACTAGCGAGGCTGACACCAGACTGACACCGTCACGAGGAGAGGCTGACACCAGACTGACACCGTCACGAGGAGAGGCTGACAACAGACTGACACCGTCACGAGGAGAGGCTGACACCAGACTGACACCGTCACTAGCGAGGCTGACACCAGACTGACACCGTCACTAGCGAGGCTGACACCAGACTGACACCGTCACTAGCGAGGCTGACACCAGACTGACACCGTCACGAGGAGAGGCTGACACCAGACTGACACCGTCACTAGCGAGGCTGACACCAGACTGACACCGTCACGAGGAGAGGCTGACACCAGACTGAAACCGTCACTAGCGAGGCTGACACCAGACTGACACCGTCACTAGCGAGGCTGACACCAGACTGACACCGTCACGAGGAGAGGCTGACACCAGACTGAAACCGTCACTAGCGAGGCTGACACCAGACCGACCCCGTCACGAGGAGAGGCTGACACCAGACCGACCCCGTCACGAGGAGAGGCTGACACCAGACGGACCCCGTCACGAGGAGAGGCTGACACCAGACCGACACCGTCACGAGGAGAGGCTGACACCAGACCGACACCGTCACGAGGAGAGGCTGACACCAGACCGACCCCGTCACTAGCGAGGCTGACACCAGACTGACACCGTCACGAGGAGAGGCTGACACCAGACGGACACCGTCACGAGGAGAGGCTGACACCAGACTGACACCGTCACTAGCGAGGCTGACACCAGACTGACACCGTCACTAGCGAGGCTGACACCAGACTGACACCGTCACTAGCGAGGCTGACACCAGACTGACACCGTCACGAGGAGAGGCTGACACCAGACGGACACCGTCACGAGGAGAGGCTGACACCAGACTGAAACCGTCACTAGCGAGGCTGACACCAGACTGACACCGTCACGAGGAGAGGCTGACACCAGACTGACACCGTCACGAGGAGAGGCTGACACCAGACCGAAACCGTCACTAGCGAGGCTGACACCAGACGGACCCTGTCACGAGGAGAGGCTGACACCAGACCGACACCGACACGAGGAGAGGCTGACACCCGACCGACACCGTCACGAGGAGAGGCTGACACCAGACTGACACCGTCACGAGGAGAGGCTGACACCAGACCGAAACCGTCACTAGCGAGGCTGACACCAGACGGACCCTGTCACGAGGAGAGGCTGACACCAGACCGACACCGACACGAGGAGAGGCTGACACCCGACCGACACCGTCACGAGGAGAGGCTGACACCAGACCGACTCCGTCACTAGCGAGGCTGACACCAGACCGACCCCGTCACGAGGCGAGGATGACACCAGACCGACACCGTCACTAGCGAGGATGACACCAGACCGACACCGTCACGAGGCGAGGCTGACACCAGACCGACACCGTCACGAGGCGAGGCTGACACCAGACCGACCCCGTCAATAGCGAGGCTGACACCAGACCGACCCCGTCACTAGCGAGGCTGACACCAGACGGAGACCGTCACGAGGAGAGGCTGACACCAGACTGAAACCGTCACTAGCGAGGCTGACACCAGACTGACACCGTCACGAGGAGAGGCTGACACCAGACTGACACCGTCACGAGGAGAGGCTGACACCAGACTGAAACCGTCACTAGCGAGGCTGACACCAGACTGACACCGTCACGAGGAGAGGCTGACACCAGACTGACACCGTCACGAGGAGAGGCTGACACCAGACTGAAACCGTCACTAGCGAGGCTGACACCAGACTGAAACAGTCACTAGCGAGGCTGACACCAGACTGACACCGTCACGAGGAGAGGCTGACACCAGACTGAAACCGTCACTAGCGAGGATGACACCAGACCGACCCCCGTCACGAGGAGAGGCTGACACCAGACGGACCCCGTCACGAGGAGAGGCTGACAACAGACCGACACCGTCACGAGGAGAGGCTGACACCAGACCGACCCCGTCACTAGCGAGGCTGACACCAGACTGACACCGTCACGAGGAGAGGCTGACACCAGACGGACACCGTCACGAGGAGAGGCTGAGACCAGACTGAAACCGTCACTAGCGAGGCTGACACCAGACTGACACCGTCACGAGGAGAGGCTGACACCAGACTGACACCGTCACGAGGAGAGGCTGACACCAGACTGACACCGTCACAAGGAGAGTCTGACACCAGACTGACACCGTCACTAGCGAGGCTGACACCAGACTGACACCGTCACTAGCGAGGCTGACACCAGACTGACACCGTCACGAGGAGAGGCTGACACCAGACCGAAACCGTCACTAGCGAGGCTGACACCAGACGGACCCTGTCACGAGGAGAGGCTGACACCAGACCGACCCCGTCACGAGGCGAGGATGACACCAGACCGACACCGTCACTAGCGAGGATGACACCAGACCGACACCGTCACGAGGCGAGGCTGACACCAGACCGACAACGTCACGAGGCGAGGCTGACACCAGACCGACCCCGTCACTAGCGAGGCTGACACCAGACCGACCCCGTCACTAGCGAGGCTGACACCAGATGGACACCGTCACGAGGAGAGGCTGACACCAGACTGAAACCGTCACTAGCGAGGCTGACACCAGACTGACACCGTCACGAGGAGAGGCTGACACCAGACCAACCCCGTCACGAGGAGAGGCTGACACCAGTCCGACCCCGTCACTAGCGAGGCTGACACCAGACTGACACCGTCACGAAGAGAGGCTGACACCAGACTGAAACCGTCACTAGCCAGGCTGACACCAGACCGACCCCGTCACGAGGAGAGGCTGACACCAGACCGACCCCGTCACGAGGAGAGGCTGACACCAGACGGACCCCGTCACGAGGAGAGGCTGACACCAGACCGACACCGTCACGAGGAGAGGCTGACACCAGACCGACCCCGTCACGAGGAGAGGCTGACACCAGACCGACCCCGTCACTAGCGAGGCTGACACCAGACTGACACCGTCACGAGGAGAGGCTGACACCAGACGGACACCGTCACGAGGAGAGGCTGACACCAGACTGAGACCGTCACTAGCGAGGCTGACACCAGACTGACACCGTCACGAGGAGAGGCTGACACCAGACTGACACCGTCACGAGGAGAGGCTGACACCAGACTGACACCGTCACTAGCGAGGCTGACACCAGACTGACACCGTCACGAGGAGAGGCTGACACCAGACCGAAACCGTCACTAGCGAGGCTGACACCAGACGGACCCTGTCACGAGGAGAGGCTGACACCAGACCGACACCGTCACGAGGAGAGGCTGACACCAGACCAACACCGTCACGAGGAGAGGCTGACACCAGACCGACTCTGTCACTAGCGAGGTTGACACCAGACTGACCCCGTCACGAGGCGAGGATGACACCAGACCGACACCGTCACTAGCGTGGATGACACCAGACCGACACCGTCACGAGGAGAGGCTGACACCAGACCGACCCCGTCACGAGGAGAGGCTGACACCAGACCGACCCCGTCACTAGCGAGGCTGACACCAGACTGACACCGTCACGAGGAGAGGCTGACACCAGACGGACACCGTCACGAGGAGAGGCTGACACCAGACTGACACCGTCACGAGGAGAGGCTGACACCAGATTGACACCGTCACTAGCGAGGCTGACACCAGACTGACACCGTCACTAGCGAGGCTGACACCAGACTGACACCGTCACGAGGCGAGGCTGACACCAGACCGACACCGTCACAAGGCGAGGCTGACACCAGACCGACACCGTCACGAGGCGAGGCTGACACCAGACCGACACCGTCACGAGGCGAGGCTGACACCAGACCGACCCCGTCACTAGCGAGGCTGACACCAGACCGACCCCGTCACTAGCGAGGCTGACACCAGACGGACACCGTCACGAGGAGAGGCTGACACCAGACCGAAACCGTCACTAGCGAGGCTGACACCAGACTGACACCGTCACGAGGAGAGGCTGACACCAGACTGACACCGTCACGAGGAGAGGCTGACACCAGACCGACACCGTCACGAGGAGAGGCTGACACCAGACCGACTCCGTCACTAGCGAGGCTGACACCAGACCGACCCCGTCACGAGGCGAGGATGACACCAGACCGACACCGTCACTAGCGAGGATGACACCAGACCGACACCGTCACGAGGCGAGGCTGACACCAGACCGACACCGTCACGAGGCGAGGCTGACACCAGACCGACCCCGTCACTAGCGAGGCTGACACCAGTCCGACCCCGTCACTAGCGAGGCTGACACCAGACGGACACCGTCACGAGGAGAGGCTGACACCAGACTGAAACCGTCACTAGCGAGGCTGACACCAGACTGACACCGTCACGAGGAGAGGCTGACACCAGACTGACACTGTCACGAGGAGAGGCTGACACCAGACTGACACCGTCACTAGCGAGGCTGACACCAGACTTACACCGTCACGAGGAGAGGCTGACACCAGACTGAAACCGTCACTAGCGAGGCTGACACCAGACTGACACCGTCACTAGCGAGGCTGACACCAGACTGACACCGTCACGAGGAGAGGCTGACACCAGACTGAAACCGTCACTAGCGAGGCTGACACCAGACCGACCCCGTCACGAGGAGAAGCTGACACCAGACCGACCCCGTCACGAGGAGAGGCTGACACCAGACGGACCCCGTCACGAGGAGAGGCTGACACCAGACGGACACCGTCACGAGGAGAGGCTGACACCAGACGGACACCGTCACGAGGAGAGGCTGACACCAGACTGAAACCGTCACTAGCGAGGCTGACACCAGACTGACACCGTCACGAGGAGAGGCTGACACCAGACTGACACCGTCACGAGGAGAGGCTGACACCAGACTGACACCGTCACTAGCGAGGCTGACACCAGACTGACACCGTCACTAGCGAGGCTGACACCAGACTGACACCGTCACTAGCGAGGCTGACACCAGACTGACACCGTCACGAGGAGAGGCTGACACCAGACGGACACCGTCACGAGGAGAGGCTGACACCAGACTGAAACCGTCACTAGCGAGGCTGACACCAGACTGACACCGTCACGAGGAGAGGCTGACACCAGACTGAAACCGTCACTAGCGAGGCTGACACCAGACTGACACCATCACGAGGAGAGGCTGACACCAGACTGACACCGTCACGAGGAGAGGCTGACACCAGACCGACACCGTCACGAGGCGAGGCTGACACCAGACCGACACCGTCACGAGGCGAGGCTGACACCAGACCGACACCGTCACGAGGCGAGGCTGACACCAGACCGACCCCGTCAATAGCGAGGCTGACACCAGACCGACCCTCCTTCACTAGCGAGGCTGACACCAGACGGAGACCGTCACGAGGAGAGGCTGACACCAGACTGAAACCGTCACTAGCGAGGCTGACACCAGACTGACACCGTCACGAGGAGAGGCTGACACCAGACTGAAACCGTCACTAGCGAGGCTGACACCAGACTGACACCGTCACGAGGAGAGGCTGACACCAGACTGACACCGTCACGAGGAAAGGCTGACACCAGACTGAAACCGTCACTAGCGAGGCTGACACCAGACTGACACCGTCACGAGGAGAGGCTGACACCAGACTGAAACCGTCACTAGCGAGGCTGACACCAGACTGACACCGTCACTAGCGAGGCTGACACCAGACTGACACCGTCACGAGGAGAGGCTGACACCAGACTGAAACCGTCACTAGCGAGGATGACACCAGACCGACCCCCGTCACGAGGAGAGGCTGACACCAGACGGACCCCGTCACGAGGAGAGGCTGACACCAGACCGACACCGTCACGAGGAGAGGCTGACACCAGACCGACCCCGTCACTAGCGAGGCTGACACCAGACTGACACCGTCACGAGGAGAGGCTGACACCAGACTGACACCGTCACGAGGAGAGGCTGACACCAGACTGACACCGTCACTAGCGAGGCTGACACCAGACTGACACCGTCACTAGCGAGGCTGACACCAGACTGACACCGTCACGAGGAGAGGCTGACACCAGACCGAAACCGTCACTAGCGAGGCTGACACCAGACGGACCCTGTCACGAGGAGAGGCTGACACCAGACCGACACCGTCACGAGGAGAGGCTGACACCAGACCGACACCGTCACGAGGAGAGGCTGACACCAGACCGACACCGTCACGAGGAGAGGCTGACACCAGACCGACACCGTCACGAGGAGAGGCTGACACCAGACCGACTCCGTCACTAGCGAGGCTGACACCAGACCGACCCCGTCACGAGGCGAGGATGACACCAGACCGACACCGTCACTAGCGAGGATGACACCAGACTGACACCGTCACGAGGAGAGGCTGACACCAGACTGAAACCGTCACTAGCGAGGCTGACACCAGACTGACACCGTCACTAGCGAGGCTGACACCAGACTGACACCGTCACGAGGAGAGGCTGACACCAGACCGAAACCGTCACTAGCGAGGCTGACACCAGACGGACCCTGTCACGAGGAGAGGCTGACACCAGACCGACCCCGTCACGAGGCGAGGATGACACCAGACCGACACCGTCACTAGCGAGGATGACACCAGACCGACACCGTCACGAGGCGAGGCTGACACCAGACCGACAACGTCACGAGGCGAGGCTGACACCAGACCGACCCCGTCACTAGCGAGGCTGACACCAGACCGACCCCGTCACTAGCGAGGCTGACACCAGACGGACACCGTCACGAGGAGAGGCTGACACCAGACTGAAACCGTCACTAGCGAGGCTGACACCAGACTGACACCGTCACGAGGAGAGGCTGACACCAGACCAACCCCGTCACGAGGAGAGGCTGACACCAGTCCGACCCCGTCACTAGCGAGGCTGACACCAGACTGACACCGTCACGAGGAGAGGCTGACACCAGACTGAAACCGTCACTAGCCAGGCTGACACCAGACCGACCCCGTCACGAGGAGAGGCTGACACCAGACCGACCCCGTCACGAGGAGAGGCTGACACCAGACGGACCCCGTCACGAGGAGAGGCTGACACCAGACCGACACCGTCACGAGGAGAGGCTGACACCAGACCAACACCGTCACGAGGAGAGGCTGACACCAGACCGACTCTGTCACTAGCGAGGTTGACACCAGACCGACCCCGTCACGAGGCGAGGATGACACCAGACCGACACCGTCACTAGCGAGGCTGACACCAGACCGAAACCGTCACTAGCGAGGCTGACACCAGACGGACCCTGTCACGAGGAGAGGCTGACACCAGACCGACCCCGTCACGAGGAGAGGCTGACACCAGACGGACACCGTCACGAGGAGAGGCTGACACCAGACCGACCCCGTCACGAGGAGAGGCTGACACCAGACCGACCCCGTCACTAGCGAGGCTGACACCAGACTGACACCGTCACGAGGAGAGGATGACACCAGACGGACACCGTCACGAGGAGAGGCTGACACCAGACTGACACCGTCACGAGGAGAGGCTGACACCAGATTGACACCGTCACTAGCGAGGCTGACACCAGACTGACACCGTCACTAGCGAGGCTGACACCAGACTGACACCGTCACGAGGCGAGGCTGACACCAGACCGACACCGTCACGAGGCGAGGCTGACACCAGACCGACACCGTCACGAGGCGAGGCTGACACCAGACCGACACCGTCACGAGGCGAGGATGACACCAGACCGACACCGTCACGAGGCGAGGCTGACACCAGACCGACCCCGTCACTAGCGAGGCTGACACCAGATCGACCCCGTCACTAGCGAGGCTGACACCAGACGGACACCGTCACGAGGAGAGGCTGACACCAGACTGAAACCGTCACTAGCGAGGCTGACACCAGACTGACACCGTCACGAGGAGAGGCTGACACCAGACTGACACCGTCACGAGGAGAGGCTGACACCAGACTGACACCGTCACTAGCGAGGCTGACACCAGACTGACACCGTCACTAGCGAGGCTGACACCAGACTGACACCGTCACAAGGCGAGGCTGACACCAGACCGACACCGTCACGAGGCGAGGCTGACACCAGACCGACACCGTCACGAGGCGAGGCTGACACCAGACCGACCCCGTCACTAGCGAGGCTGACACCAGACCGACCCCGTCACTAGCGAGGCTGACACCAGACGGACACCGTCACGAGGAGAGGCTGACACCAGACCGAAACCGTCACTAGCGAGGCTGACACCAGACTGACACCGTCACGAGGAGAGGCTGACACCAGACTGACACCGTCACGAGGAGAGGCTGACACCAGACCGACACCGTCACGAGGAGAGGCTGACACCAGACCGACTCCGTCACTAGCGAGGCTGACACCAGACCGACCCCGTCACGAGGCGAGGATGACACCAGACCGACACCGTCACTAGCGAGGATGACACCAGACCGACACCGTCACGAGGCGAGGCTGACACCAGACCGACACCGTCACGAGGCGAGGCTGACACCAGACCGACCCCGTCACTAGCGAGGCTGACACCAGTCCGACCCCGTCACTAGCGAGGCTGACACCAGACGGACACCGTCACGAGGAGAGGCTGACACCAGACTGAAACCGTCACTAGCGAGGCTGACACCAGACTGACACCGTCACGAGGAGAGGCTGACACCAGACTGACACTGTCACGAGGAGAGGCTGACACCAGACTGACACCGTCACTAGCGAGGCTGACACCAGACTTACACCGTCACGAGGAGAGGCTGACACCAGACTGAAACCGTCACTAGCGAGGCTGACACCAGACTGACACCGTCACTAGCGAGGCTGACACCAGACTGACACCGTCACGAGGAGAGGCTGACACCAGACTGAAACCGTCACTAGCGAGGCTGACACCAGACCGACCCCGTCACGAGGAGAAGCTGACACCAGACCGACCCCGTCACGAGGAGAGGCTGACACCAGACGGACCCCGTCACGAGGAGAGGCTGACACCAGACGGACACCGTCACGAGGAGAGGCTGACACCAGACGGACACCGTCACGAGGAGAGGCTGACACCAGACTGAAACCGTCACTAGCGAGGCTGACACCAGACTGACACCGTCACGAGGAGAGGCTGACACCAGACTGACACCGTCACGAGGAGAGGCTGACACCAGACTGACACCGTCACTAGCGAGGCTGACACCAGACTGACACCGTCACTAGCGAGGCTGACACCAGACTGACACCGTCACTAGCGAGGCTGACACCAGACTGACACCGTCACGAGGAGAGGCTGACACCAGACGGACACCGTCACGAGGAGAGGCTGACACCAGACTGAAACCGTCACTAGCGAGGCTGACACCAGACTGACACCGTCACGAGGAGAGGCTGACACCAGACTGAAACCGTCACTAGCGAGGCTGACACCAGACTGACACCATCACGAGGAGAGGCTGACACCAGACTGACACCGTCACGAGGAGAGGCTGACACCAGACCGACACCGTCACGAGGCGAGGCTGACACCAGACCGACACCGTCACGAGGCGAGGCTGACACCAGACCGACACCGTCACGAGGCGAGGCTGACACCAGACCGACCCCGTCAATAGCGAGGCTGACACCAGACCGACCCTCCTTCACTAGCGAGGCTGACACCAGACGGAGACCGTCACGAGGAGAGGCTGACACCAGACTGAAACCGTCACTAGCGAGGCTGACACCAGACTGACACCGTCACGAGGAGAGGCTGACACCAGACTGAAACCGTCACTAGCGAGGCTGACACCAGACTGACACCGTCACGAGGAGAGGCTGACACCAGACTGACACCGTCACGAGGAAAGGCTGACACCAGACTGAAACCGTCACTAGCGAGGCTGACACCAGACTGACACCGTCACGAGGAGAGGCTGACACCAGACTGAAACCGTCACTAGCGAGGCTGACACCAGACTGACACCGTCACTAGCGAGGCTGACACCAGACTGACACCGTCACGAGGAGAGGCTGACACCAGACTGAAACCGTCACTAGCGAGGATGACACCAGACCGACCCCCGTCACGAGGAGAGGCTGACACCAGACGGACCCCGTCACGAGGAGAGGCTGACACCAGACCGACACCGTCACGAGGAGAGGCTGACACCAGACCGACCCCGTCACTAGCGAGGCTGACACCAGACTGACACCGTCACGAGGAGAGGCTGACACCAGACTGACACCGTCACGAGGAGAGGCTGACACCAGACTGACACCGTCACTAGCGAGGCTGACACCAGACTGACACCGTCACTAGCGAGGCTGACACCAGACTGACACCGTCACGAGGAGAGGCTGACACCAGACCGAAACCGTCACTAGCGAGGCTGACACCAGACGGACCCTGTCACGAGGAGAGGCTGACACCAGACCGACACCGTCACGAGGAGAGGCTGACACCAGACCGACACCGTCACGAGGAGAGGCTGACACCAGACCGACACCGTCACGAGGAGAGGCTGACACCAGACCGACACCGTCACGAGGAGAGGCTGACACCAGACCGACTCCGTCACTAGCGAGGCTGACACCAGACCGACCCCGTCACGAGGCGAGGATGACACCAGACCGACACCGTCACTAGCGAGGATGACACCAGACTGACACCGTCACGAGGAGAGGCTGACACCAGACTGAAACCGTCACTAGCGAGGCTGACACCAGACTGACACCGTCACTAGCGAGGCTGACACCAGACTGACACCGTCACGAGGAGAGGCTGACACCAGACCGAAACCGTCACTAGCGAGGCTGACACCAGACGGACCCTGTCACGAGGAGAGGCTGACACCAGACCGACCCCGTCACGAGGCGAGGATGACACCAGACCGACACCGTCACTAGCGAGGATGACACCAGACCGACACCGTCACGAGGCGAGGCTGACACCAGACCGACAACGTCACGAGGCGAGGCTGACACCAGACCGACCCCGTCACTAGCGAGGCTGACACCAGACCGACCCCGTCACTAGCGAGGCTGACACCAGACGGACACCGTCACGAGGAGAGGCTGACACCAGACTGAAACCGTCACTAGCGAGGCTGACACCAGACTGACACCGTCACGAGGAGAGGCTGACACCAGACCAACCCCGTCACGAGGAGAGGCTGACACCAGTCCGACCCCGTCACTAGCGAGGCTGACACCAGACTGACACCGTCACGAGGAGAGGCTGACACCAGACTGAAACCGTCACTAGCCAGGCTGACACCAGACCGACCCCGTCACGAGGAGAGGCTGACACCAGACCGACCCCGTCACGAGGAGAGGCTGACACCAGACGGACCCCGTCACGAGGAGAGGCTGACACCAGACCGACACCGTCACGAGGAGAGGCTGACACCAGACCAACACCGTCACGAGGAGAGGCTGACACCAGACCGACTCTGTCACTAGCGAGGTTGACACCAGACCGACCCCGTCACGAGGCGAGGATGACACCAGACCGACACCGTCACTAGCGAGGCTGACACCAGACCGAAACCGTCACTAGCGAGGCTGACACCAGACGGACCCTGTCACGAGGAGAGGCTGACACCAGACCGACCCCGTCACGAGGAGAGGCTGACACCAGACGGACACCGTCACGAGGAGAGGCTGACACCAGACCGACCCCGTCACGAGGAGAGGCTGACACCAGACCGACCCCGTCACTAGCGAGGCTGACACCAGACTGACACCGTCACGAGGAGAGGATGACACCAGACGGACACCGTCACGAGGAGAGGCTGACACCAGACTGACACCGTCACGAGGAGAGGCTGACACCAGATTGACACCGTCACTAGCGAGGCTGACACCAGACTGACACCGTCACTAGCGAGGCTGACACCAGACTGACACCGTCACGAGGCGAGGCTGACACCAGACCGACACCGTCACGAGGCGAGGCTGACACCAGACCGACACCGTCACGAGGCGAGGCTGACACCAGACCGACACCGTCACGAGGCGAGGATGACACCAGACCGACACCGTCACGAGGCGAGGCTGACACCAGACCGACCCCGTCACTAGCGAGGCTGACACCAGATCGACCCCGTCACTAGCGAGGCTGACACCAGACGGACACCGTCACGAGGAGAGGCTGACACCAGACTGAAACCGTCACTAGCGAGGCTGACACCAGACTGACACCGTCACGAGGAGAGGCTGACACCAGACTGACACCGTCACGAGGAGAGGCTGACACCAGACTGACACCGTCACTAGCGAGGCTGACACCAGACTGACACCGTCACTAGCGAGGCTGACACCAGACTGACACCGTCACGAGGAGAGGCTGACACCAGACCGAAACCGTCACTAGCGAGGCTGACACCAGACTGACACCGTCACGAGGAGAGGCTGACACCAGACTGACACCGTCACGAGGAGAGGCTGACACCAGACCGACACCGTCACGAGGAGAGGCTGACACCAGACCGACTCCGTCACTAGCGAGGCTGACACCAGACCGACCCCGTCACGAGGCGAGGATGACACCAGACCGACACCGTCACTAGCGAGGATGACACCAGACCGACACCGTCACGAGGCGAGGCTGACACCAGACCGACACCGTCACGAGGCGAGGCTGACACCAGACCGACCCCGTCACTAGCGAGGCTGACACCAGTCCGACCCCGTCACTAGCGAGGCTGACACCAGACGGACACCGTCACGAGGAGAGGCTGACACCAGACTGAAACCGTCACTAGCGAGGCTGACACCAGACTGACACCGTCACGAGGAGAGGCTGACACCAGACTGACACCGTCACGAGGAGAGGCTGACACCAGACTGAAACCGTCACTAGCGAGGCTGACACCAGACTGACACTGTCACGAGGAGAGGCTGACACCAGACTGACACCGTCACTAGCGAGGCTGACACCAGACTTACACCGTCACGAGGAGAGGCTGACACCAGACTGAAACCGTCACTAGCGAGGCTGACACCAGACTGACACCGTCACTAGCGAGGCTGACACCAGACTGACACCGTCACGAGGAGAGGCTGACACCAGACTGAAACCGTCACTAGCGAGGCTGACACCAGACCGACCCCGTCACGAGGAGAAGCTGACACCAGACCGACCCCGTCACGAGGAGAGGCTGACACCAGACGGACCCCGTCACGAGGAGAGGCTGACACCAGACCGACACCGTCACGAGGAGAGGCTGACACCAGACGGACACCGTCACGAGGAGAGGCTGACACCAGACTGAAACCGTCACTAGCGAGGCTGACACCAGACTGACACCGTCACGAGGAGAGGCTGACACCAGACTGACACCGTCACGAGGAGAGGCTGACACCAGACTGACACCGTCACTAGCGAGGCTGACACCAGACTGACACCGTCACTAGCGAGGCTGACACCAGACTGACACCGTCACTAGCGAGGCTGACACCAGACTGACACCGTCACGAGGAGAGGCTGACACCAGACGGACACCGTCACGAGGAGAGGCTGACACCAGACTGAAACCGTCACTAGCGAGGCTGACACCAGACTGACACCGTCACGAGGAGAGGCTGACACCAGACTGAAACCGTCACTAGCGAGGCTGACACCAGACTGACACCATCACGAGGAGAGGCTGACACCAGACTGACACCGTCACGAGGAGAGGCTGACACCAGACCGACACCGTCACGAGGCGAGGCTGACACCAGACCGACACCGTCACGAGGCGAGGCTGACACCAGACCGACACCGTCACGAGGCGAGGCTGACACCAGACCGACCCCGTCAATAGCGAGGCTGACACCAGACCGACCCTCCTTCACTAGCGAGGCTGACACCAGACGGAGACCGTCACGAGGAGAGGCTGACACCAGACTGAAACCGTCACTAGCGAGGCTGACACCAGACTGACACCGTCACGAGGAGAGGCTGACACCAGACTGAAACCGTCACTAGCGAGGCTGACACCAGACTGACACCGTCACGAGGAGAGGCTGACACCAGACTGACACCGTCACGAGGAAAGGCTGACACCAGACTGAAACCGTCACTAGCGAGGCTGACACCAGACTGACACCGTCACGAGGAGAGGCTGACACCAGACTGAAACCGTCACTAGCGAGGCTGACACCAGACTGACACCGTCACTAGCGAGGCTGACACCAGACTGACACCGTCACGAGGAGAGGCTGACACCAGACTGAAACCGTCACGAGGAGAGGCTGACACCAGACTGAAACCGTCACTAGCGAGGCTGACACCAGACTGACACCGTCACGAGGAGAGGCTGACACCAGACGGACACCGTCACGAGGAGAGGCTGAGACCAGACTGAAACCGTCACTAGCGAGGCTGACACCAGACTGACACCGTCACGAGGAGAGGCTGACACCAGACTGACACCGTCACGAGGAGAGGCTGACACCAGACTGACACCGTCACGAGGAGAGGCTGACACCAGACTGACACCGTCACTAGCGAGGCTGACACCAGACTGACACCGTCACTAGCGAGGCTGACACCAGACTGACACCGTCACGAGGAGAGGCTGACACCAGACCGAAACCGTCACTAGCGAGGCTGACACCAGACGGACCCTGTCACGAGGAGAGGCTGACACCAGACCGACACCGTCACGAGGAGAGGCTGACACCAGACCGACACCGTCACGAGGAGAGGCTGACACCAGACCGACACCGTCACGAGGAGAGGCTGACACCAGACCGACTCCGTCACTAGCGAGGCTGACACCAGACCGACCCCGTCACGAGGCGAGGATGACACCAGACCGACACCGTCACTAGCGAGGATGACACCAGACCGACACCGTCACGAGGCGAGGCTGACACCAGACCAACACCGTCACGAGGCGAGGCTGACACCAGACCGACCCCGTCACTAGCGAGGCTGACACCAGACCGACCCCGTCACTAGCGAGGCTGACACCAGACGGACACCGTCACGAGGAGAGGCTGACACCAGACTGAAACCGTCACTAGCGAGGCTGACACCAGACTGACACCGTCACGAGGAGAGGCTGACACCAGACCGACCCCGTCACGAGGAGAGGCTGACACCAGTCCGACCCCGTCACTAGCGAGGCTGACACCAGACTGACACCGTCACGAGGAGAGGCTGACACCAGACTGAAACCGTCACTAGCGAGGCTGACACCAGACTGACACCGTCACTAGCGAGGCTGACACCAGACTGACACCGTCACGAGGAGAGGCTGACACCAGACTGAAACCGTCACTAGCGAGGCTGACACCAGACCGACCCCGTCACGAGGAGAGGCTGACACCAGACCGACCCCGTCACGAGGAGAGGCTGACACCAGACGGACCCCGTCACGAGGAGAGGCTGACACCAGACGGACACCGTCACGAGGAGAGGCTGACACCAGACTGAAACCGTCACTAGCGAGGCTGACACCAGACTGACACCGTCACGAGGAGAGGCTGACACCAGACTGACACCGTCACTAGCGAGGCTGACACCAGACTGACACCGTCACTAGCGAGGCTGACACCAGACTGACACCGTCACGAGGAGAGGCTGACACCAGACTGACACCGTCACGAGGAGAGGCTGACACCAGACTGACACCGTCACGAGGAGAGGCTGACACCAGACTGACACCGTCACTAGCGAGGCTGACACCAGACTGACACCGTCACTAGCGAGGCTGACACCAGACTGACACCGTCACTAGCGAGGCTGACACCAGACTGACACCGTCACGAGGAGAGGCTGACACCAGACGGACACCGTCACGAGGAGAGGCTGACACCAGACTGAAACCGTCACTAGCGAGGCTGACACCAGACTGACACCGTTACGAGGAGAGGCTGACACCAGACCGAAACCGTCACTAGCGAGGCTGACACCAGACGGACCCTGTCACGAGGAGAGGCTGACACCAGACCGACACCGTCACGAGGAGAGGCTGACACCCGACCGACACCGTCACGAGGAGAGGCTGACACCAGACCGACTCCGTCACTAGCGAGGCTGACACCAGACCGACCCCGTCACGAGGCGAGGATGACACCAGACCGACACCGTCACTAGCGAGGATGACACCAGACCGACACCGTCACGAGGCGAGGCTGACACCAGACCGACACCGTCACGAGGCGAGGCTGACACCAGACCGACCCCGTCAATAGCGAGGCTGACACCAGACCGACCCCGTCACTAGCGAGGCTGACACCAGACGGAGACCGTCACGAGGAGAGGCTGACACCAGACTGAAACCGTCACTAGCGAGGCTGACACCAGACTGACACCGTCACGAGGAGAGGCTGACACCAGACTGACACCGTCACGAGGAGAGGCTGACACCAGACTGAAACCGTGACTAGCGAGGCTGACACCAGACTGACACCGTCACGAGGAGAGGCTGACACCAGACTGACACCGTCACGAGGAGAGGCTGACACCAGACTGAAACCGTCACTAGCGAGGCTGACACCAGACTGACACCGTCACGAGGAGAGGCTGACACCAGACTGAAACCGTCACTAGCGAGGCTGACACCAGACTGAAACCGTCACTAGCGAGGCTGACACCAGACTGACACCGTCACGAGGAGAGGCTGACACCAGACTGAAACCGTCACTAGCGAGACTGACACCAGACCGACCCCGTCACGAGGAGAGGCTGACACCAGACCGACCCCGTCACGAGGAGAGGCTGACACCAGACGGACCCTGTCACGAGGAGAGGCTGACACCAGATCGACACCGTCACGAGGAGAGGCTGACACCAGACCGACCCCGTCACTAGCGAGGCTGACACCAGACTGACACCGTCACGAGGAGAGGCTGACACCAGACGGACACCGTCACGAGGAGAGGCTGAGACCAGACTGAAACCGTCACTAGCGAGGCTGACACCAGACTGACACCGTCACGAGGAGAGGCTGACACCATACTGACACCGTCACGAGGAGAGGCTGACACCAGACTGACACCGTCACGAGGAGAGGCTGACACCAGACTGACACCGTCACTAGCGAGGCTGACACCAGACTGACACCGTCACTAGCGAGGCTGACACCAGACTGACACCGTCACTAGCGAGGCTGACACCAGACGGACCCTGTCACGAGGAGAGGCTGACACCAGACCGACACCGTCACGAGGATAGGCTGACACCAGACCGACTCCGTCACTAGCGAGGCTGACACCAGACCGACCCCGTCACGAGGCGAGGATGAAACCAGACCGACACCGTCACTAGCGAGGATGACACCAGACCGACACCGTCACGAGGCGAGGCTGACACCAGACCGACACCGTCACGAGGCGAGGCTGACACCAGACCGACCCCGTCACTAGCGAGGCTGACACCAGACCGACCCCGTCACTAGCGAGGCTGACACCAGACGGACACCGTCACGAGGAGAGGCTGACACCAGACTGAAACCGTCACTAGCGAGGCTGACACCAGACTGACACCGTCACGAGGAGAGGCTGACACCAGACCGACCCCGTCACGAGGAGAGGCTGACACGAGTCCGACCCCGTCACTAGCGAGGCTGACACCAGACTGACACCGTCACGAGGAGAGGCTGACACCAGACTGAAACCGTCACTAGCGAGGCTGACACCAGACTGACACCGTCACTAGCGAGGCTGACACCAGACTGACACCGTCACGAGGAGAGGCTGACACCAGACTGACACCGTCACGAGGAGAGGCTGACACCAGACCGACACCGCCACGAGGAGAGGCTGACACCAGACCGACCCCGTCACGAGGAGAGGCTGACACCAGACCGACCCCGTCACTAGCGAGGCTGACACCAGACTGACACCGTCACGAGGAGAGGCTGACACCAGACGGACACCGTCACGAGGAGAGGCTGACACCAGACTGAAACCGTCACTAGCGAGGCTGACACCAGACTGACACCGTCACGAGGCGAGGCTGACACCAGACCGACCCCGTCACTAGCGAGGCTGACACCAGACCGACCCCGTCACTAGCGAGGCTGACACCAGACGGACACCGTCACGAGGAGAGGCTGACACCAGACTGAAACCGTCACTAGCGAGGCTGACACCAGACTGACACCGTCACGAGGAGAGGCTGACACCAGACCGACCCCGTCACGAGGAGAGGCTGACACGAGTCCGACCCCGTCACTAGCGAGGCTGACACCAGACTGACACCGTCACGAGGAGAGGCTGACACCAGACTGAAACCGTCACTAGCGAGGCTGACACCAGACTGACACCGTCACTAGCGAGGCTGACACCAGACTGACACCGTCACGAGGAGAGGCTGACACCAGACTGACACCGTCACGAGGAGAGGCTGACACCAGACCGACACCGCCACGAGGAGAGGCTGACACCAGACCGACCCCGTCACGAGGAGAGGCTGACACCAGACCGACCCCGTCACTAGCGAGGCTGACACCAGACTGACACCGTCACGAGGAGAGGCTGACACCAGACGGACACCGTCACGAGGAGAGGCTGACACCAGACTGAAACCGTCACTAGCGAGGCTGACACCAGACTGACACCGTCACGAGGCGAGGCTGACACCAGACCGACCCCGTCACTAGCGAGGCTGACACCAGACCGACCCCGTCACTAGCGAGGCTGACACCAGACGGACACCGTCACGAGGAGAGGCTGACACCAGACTGAAACCGTCACTAGCGAGGCTGACACCAGACTGACACCGTCACGAGGAGAGGCTGACACCAGACTGACACCGTCACGAGGAGAGGCTGACACCAGACTGACACCGTCACTAGCGAGGCTGACACCAGACTGACACCGTCACTAGCGAGGCTGACACCAGACTGACACCGTCACGAGGAGAGGCTGACACCAGACCGAAACCGTCACTAGCGAGGCTGACACCAGACTGACAGCGTCACGAGGAGAGGCTGACACCAGACTGACACCGTCACGAGGAGAGGATGACACCAGACCGACACCGTCACGAGGAGAGGCTGACACCAGACCGACTCCGTCACTAGCGAGGCTGACACCAGACCGACCCCGTCACGAGGCGAGGATGACACCAGACCGACACCGTCACTAGCGAGGATGACACCAGACCGACACCGTCACGAGGCGAGGCTGACACCAGACCAGCACCGTCACGAGGCGAGGCTGACACCAGACCGACCCCGTCACTAGCGAGGCTGACACCAGACCGACCCCGTCACTAGCGAGGCTGACACCAGACGGACACCGTCACGAGGAGAGGCTGACACCAGACTGAAACCGTCACTAGCGAGGCTGACACCAGACTGACACCGTCACGAGGAGAGGCTGACACCAGACTGACACCGTCACGAGGAGAGGCTGACACCAGACTGAAACCGTCACTAGCGAGGCTGACACCAGACTGACACTGTCACGAGGAGAGGCTGACACCAGACTGACACCGTCACGAGGAGAGGCTGACACCAGACTGAAACCGTCACTAGCGAGGCTGACACCAGACTGACACCGTCACGAGGAGAGGCTGACACCAGACTGAAACCGTCACTAGCGAGGCTGACACCAGACTGACACCGTCACTAGCGAGGCTGACACCAGACCGACCCCGTCACTAGCGAGGCTGACACCAGACCGACCCCGTCACTAGCGAGGCTGACACCAGACGGACACCGTCACGAGGAGAGGCTGACACCAGACTGAAACCGTCACTAGCGAGGCTGACACCAGACTGACACCGTCACGAGGAGAGGCTGACACCAGACTGAAACCGTCACTAGCGAGGCTGAAACCAGACCGACCCCGTCACGAGGAGAGGCTGACACCAGACTGACCCCGTCACGAGGAGAGGCTGACACCAGACGGACCCCGTCACGAGGAGAGGCTGACACCAGACCGACACCGTCACGAGGAGAGGCTGACACCAGACCGACCACGTCACGAGGAGAGGCTGACACCAGACCGACCCCGTCACTAGCGAGGCTGACACCAGACTGACACCGTCACGAGGAGAGGCTGACACCAGACGGACACCGTCACGAGGAGAGGCTGACACCAGACTGAAACCATCACTAGCGAGGCTGACACCAGACTGACACCGTCACGAGGAGAGGCTGACACCAGACTGACACCGTCACGAGGAGAGGCTGACACCAGACGGACACCGTCACGAGGAGAGGCTGACTCCAGACTGACACCGTCACGAGGAGAGGCTGACACCAGACCGACACCGTCACGAGGAGAGGCTGACACCAGACTGACACCGTCACGAGGAGAGGCTGACACCAGACCGACCCCGTCACGAGGAGAGGCTGACACCAGACGGACCCCGTCACGAGGAGAGGCTGACACCAGACCGACACCGTCACGAGGAGAGGCTGACACCAGACCGACCCCGTCACGAGGAGAGGCTGACACCAGACCGACCCCGTCACTAGCGAGGCTGACACCAGACTGACACCGTCACGAGGAGAGGCTGACACCACACGGACACCGTCACGAGGAGAGGCTGACACCAGACTGAAACCGTCACAAGCGAGGCTGACACCAGACTGACACCGTCACTAGCGAGGCTGACACCAGACTGACACCGTCACTAGCGAGGCTGACACCAGACTGACACCGTCACGAGGAGAGGCTGACACCAGACCGACCCCGTCACGAGGAGAGGCTGACACCAGACGGACCCCGTCACGAGGAGAGGCTTACACCAGACCGACACCGTCACGAGGAGAGGCTGACACCAGACCGACCCCGTCACGAGGAGAGGCTGACACCAGACCGACCCCGTCACTAACGAGGCTGACACCAGACTGACACCGTCACGAGGAGAGGCTGACACCAGACGGACACCGTCACGAGGAGAGGCTGACACGAGACTGAAACCGTCACTAGCGTGGCTGACACCAGACTGACACAGTCACGAGGAGAGGCTGACACCAGATTGACACCATCACGAGGAGAGGCTGACACCAGACTGACACCGTCACTAGCGAGGCTGACACCAGACTGACACCGTCACTAGCGAGGCTGACACCAGACTGACACCGTCACGAGGAGAGGCTGACACCAGACTGAAACCGTCACTAGCGAGGCTGACACCAGACGGACCCTGTCACAAGGAGAGGCTGACACCAGACCGACACCGTCACGAGGAGAGGCTGACACCAGACCGAAACCGTCACTAGCGAGGCTGACACCAGACTGACACCGTCACGAGGAGAGGCTGACACCAGACCGACACCGTCACGAGGAGAGGCTGACACCAGACTGACACCGTCACGAGGAGAGGCTGACACCAGACCGACCCCGTCACGAGGAGAGGCTGACACCAGACGGACCCCGTCACGAGGAGAGGCTGACACCAGACCGACACCGTCACGAGGAGAGGCTGACACCAGACCGACCCCGTCACGAGGAGAGACTGACACCAGACCGACCCCGTCACTAGCGAGGCTGACACCAGACTGACACCGTCACGAGGAGAGGCTGACACCAGACGGACACCGTCACGAGGAGAGGCTGACACCAGACTGAAACCGTCACAAGCGAGGCTGACACCAGACTGACACCGTCACTAGCGAGGCTGACACCAGACTGACACCGTCACTAGCGAGGCTGACACCAGACTGACACCGTCACGAGGAGAGGCTGACACCAGACCGAAACCGTCACTAGCGAGGCTGACACCAGACGGACCCTGTCACGAGGAGAGGCTGACACCAGACCGACACCGTCACGAGGAGAGGCTGACACCAGACCGACACCGTCACGAGGAGAGGCTGACACCAGACCGACTCCGTCACTAGCGATGCTGACACCAGACCGACCCCGTCACGAGGCGAGGATGACACCAGACCGACACCGTCACTAGCGAGGATGACACCAGACCGACACCGTCACGAGGCGAGGCTGACACCAGACCGACACCGTCACGAGGCGAGGCTGACACCAGACCGACCCCGTCACTAGCGAGGCTGACACCAGACCGACCCCGTCACTAGCGAGGCTGACACCAGACGGACACCGTCACAAGGAGAGGCTGACACCAGACTGAAACCGTCACTAGCGAGGCTGACACCAGACTGACACCGTCACGAGGAGAGGCTGACACTAGACTGACACCGTCACGAGGAGAGGCTGACACCAGACTGACACCGTCACTAGCGAGGCTGACACCAGACTGACACCGTCACTAGTGAGGCTGACACCAGGCTGACACCGTCACTAGCGAGGCTGACACCAGACCGAAACCGTCACTAGCGAGGCTGACACCAGACGGACCCTGTCACGAAGAGCTGACACCAGACCGACACCGTCACGAGGAGAGGCTGACACCAGACCGACACCGTCACGAGGAGAGGCTGACACCAGACCGACACCGTCACGAGGAGAGGCTGACACCAGACCGACTCCGTCACTAGCGAGGCTGACACCAGACCGACCCCATCACGAGGCGAGGATGACACCAGACCGACACCGTCACTAGCGAGGATGACACCAGACCGACACCGTCACGAGGCGAGGCTGACACCAGACCGACACCGTCACGAGGCGAGGCTGACACCAAACCGACCCCGTCACTAGCGAGGCTGACACCAGACCGACCCCGTCACTAGCGAGGCTGACACCAGATGGACACCGTCACGAGGAGAGGCTGACACCAGACTGAAACCGTCACTAGCGAGGCTGACACCAGACTGACACCGTCACGAGGAGAGGCTGACACCAGACGGACACCGTCACGAGGAGAGGCTGACACCAGACTGACACCGTCACTAGCGAGGCTGACACCAGACTGACACCGTCACTAGCGAGGCTGACACCAGACTGACACCGTCACGAGGAGAGGCTGACACCAGACGGACCCCATCACGAGGAGAGGCTGACACCAGACTGACACCGTCACGAGGAGAGGCTGACACCAGACTGAAACCGTCACTAGCGAGGCTGACACCAGACCGACCCCGTCACGAGGAGAGGCTGACACCAGACCGACCCCGTCACGAGGAGAGGCTGACACCAGACGGACCCCGTCACGAGGAGAGGCTGACACCAGACCGACACCGTCACGAGGAGAGGCTGACACCAGACCGACCACGTCACGAGGAGAGGCTGACACCAGACCGACCCCGTCACTAGCGAGGCTGACACCAGACTGACACCGTCACGAGGAGAGGCTGACACCAGAAGGACACCGTCACGAGGAGAGGCTGACACCAGACTGAAACCGTCACTAGCGAGGCTGACACCAGACTGACACCGTCACGAGGAGAGGCTGACACCAGACTGACACCGTCACGAGGAGAGGCTGACACCAGACTGACACCGTCACTAGCGAGGCTGACACCAGACTGACACCGTCACTAGCGAGGCTGACACCAGACTGACACCGTCACGAGGAGAGGATGACACCAGACCGAAACCGTCACTAGCGAGGCTGACACCAGACGGACCCTGTCACGAGGAGAGGCTGACACCAGACCGACACCGTCACGAGGAGAGGCTGACACCAGACTGCCACCGTCACTAGCGAGGCTAACACCAGACTGACACCGTCACTAGCGAGGCTGACACCAGACTGACACCGTCACTAGCGAGGCTGACACCAGACTGACACCGTCACGAGGAGAGGCTGACACCAGACCGAAACCGTCACTAGCGAGGCTGACACCAGACGGACCCTGTCACGAAGAGCTGACACCAGACCGACACCGTCACGAGGAGAGGCTGACACCAGATCGACACCGTCACGAGGAGAGGCTGACACCAGACCGACTCCGTCACTAGCGAGGCTGACACCAGACCGACCCCGTCACGAGGCGAGGATGACACCAGACCGACACCGTCACTAGCGAGGATGACACCAGACCGACACCGTCACGAGGCGAGGCTGACACCAGACCGACACCGTCACGAGGCGAGGCTGACACCAGACCGACCCCGTCACTAGCGAGGCTGACACCAGACCGACCCCGTCACTAGCGAGGCTGACACCAGACGGACACCGTCACGAGGAGAGGCTGACACCAGACTGAAACCGTCACTAGCGAGGCTGACACCAGACTGACACCGTCACGAGGAGAGGCTGACACCAGACCGACCCCGTCACGAGGAGAGGCTGACACCAGACCGACCCCGTCACTAGCGAGGCTTACACCAGACTGACACCGTCACGAGGAGAGGCTGACACCAGACTGAAACCGTCACTAGCGAGGCTGACACCAGACTGACACCGTCACTAGCGAGGCTGACACCAGACTGACACCGTCACGAGGAGAGGCTGACACCAGACTGAAACCGTCACTAGCGAGGCTGACACCAGACCGACCCCGTCACGAGGAGAGGCTGACACCAGACCGACCCCGTCACGAGGAGAGGCTGACACCAGACGGACCCCGTCACGAGGAGAGGCTGACACCAGACCGACACCGTCACGAGGAGAGGCTGACACCAGACCGACCCCGTCACGAGGAGAGGCTGACACCAGACCGACCCCGTCACTAGCGAGGCTGACACCAGACTGACACCGTCACGAGGAGAGGCTGACACCAGACCGACACCGTCACGAGGAGAGGCTGACACCAGACTGAAACCGTCACTAGCGAGGCTGACACCAGACTGACACCGTCACGAGGAGAGGCTGACACCAGACCGAAACCGTCACTAGCGAGGCTGACACCAGACGGACCCTGTCACGAGGAGAGGCTGACACCAGATCGACACCGTCACGAGGAGAGGCTGACACCAGACCGACACCGTCACGAGGAGAGGCTGACACCAGACCGACTCCGTCACAAGCGAGGCTGACACCAGACCGACCCCGTCACGAGGCGAGGATGACACCAGACCGACACCGTCACTAGCGAGGATGACACCAGACCGACACCGTCACGAGGTGAGGCTGAAACCAGACCGACACCGTCACGAGGAGAGGCTGACACCAGACCGACCCCGTCACTAGCGAGGCTGACACCAGACGGACACCGTCACGAGGAGAGGCTGACACCAGACTGAAACCGTCACTAGCGAGGCTGACACCAGACTGACACCGTCACGAGGAGAGGCTGACACCAGACTGACACCGTCACGAGGAGAGGCTGAAACCAGACTGTCACCGTCACGAGGAGAGGCTAACACCAGACTGACACCGTCACTAGCGAGGCTGACACCAGACTGACACCGTCACAAGCGAGGCTGACACCAGACTGACACCGTCACGAGGAGAGGCTGACACCAGACCGAAACCGTCACTAGCGAGGCTGACACCAGACGGACCCTGTCACGAGGAGAGGCTGACACCAGACCGACACCGTCACAAGGAGAGGCTGACACCAGACCGACACCGTCACGAGGAGAGGCTGACACCAGACCGACTCCGTCACTAGCGAGGCTGACACCAGACCGACCCCGTCACGAGGCGAGGATGACACCAGACCGACACCGTCACGAGGAGAGGCTGACACCAGACTGAAACCGTCACTAGCGAGGCTGACACCAGACCGACCCCGTCACGAGGATAGGCTGACACCAGACCGACCCCGTCACGAGGAGAGGCTGACACCAGACCGACACCGTCACGAGGAGAGGCTGACACCAGACCGACCCCGTCACAAGGAGAGGCTGACACCAGACCGACCCCGTCACTAACGAGGCTGACACCAGACTGACACCGTCACGAGGAGAGGCTGACACCAGACGGACACCGTCACGAGGAGAGGCTGACACGAGACTGAAACCGTCACTAGCGAGGCTGACACCAGACTGACACCGTCACGAGGAGAGGCTGACACCAGATTGACACCGTCACGAGGAGAGGCTGACACCAGACTGACACCGTCACTAGCGAGGCTGACACCAGACTGACACCGTCACTAGCGAGGCTGACACCAGACTGACACCGTCACGAGGAGACGCTGACACCAGACTGAAACCGTCACTAGCGAGGCTGACACCAGACGGACCCTGTCACGAGGAGAGGCTGACACCAGACCGACACCGTCACGAGGAGAGGCTGACACCAGACCGAAACCGTCACTAGCGAGGCTGACACCAGACTGACACCGTCACGAGGAGAGGCTGACACCAGACCGACACCGTCACGAGGAGAGGCTGACACCAGACTGACAACGTCACGAGGAGAGGCTGACACCAGACCGACCCCGTCACGAGGAGAGGCTGACACCAGACGGACCCCGTCACGAGGAGAGGCTGACACCAGACCGACACCGTCACGAGGAGAGGCTGACACCAGACCGACCCCGTCACGAGGAGAGGCTGACACCAGACCGACCCCGTCACTAGCGAGGCTGACACCAGACTGACACCGTCACGAGGAGAGGCTGACACCAGACGGACACCGTCACGAGGAGAGGCTGACACCAGACTGAAACCGTCACAAGCGAGGCTGACACCAGACTGACACCGTCACTAGCGAGGCTGACACCAGACTGACACCGTCACTAGCGAGGCTGACACCAGACTGACACCGTCACGAGGAGAGGCTGACACCAGACCGAAACCGTCACTAGCGAGGCTGACACCAGACGGACCCTGTCACGAGGAGAGGCTGACACCAGACCGACACCGTCACGAGGAGAGGCTGACACCAGACCGACACCGTCACGAGGAGAGGCTGACACCAGACCGACTCCGTCACTAGCGATGCTGACACCAGACCGACCCCGTCACGAGGCGAGGATGACACCAGACCGACCCCGTCACTAGCGAGGCTGACACCAGACTGACACCGTCACGAGGAGAGGCTGACACCAGACGGACACCGTCACGAGGAGAGGCTGACACCAGACCGAAACCGTCACTAGCGAGGCTGACACCAGACGGACCCTGTCACGAGGAGAGGCTGACACCAGACCGACCCCGTCACGAGGCGAGGATGACACCAGACCGACACCGTCACTAGCGAGGATGACACCAGACCGACACCGTCATGAGGCGAGGCTGACACCAGACCGACACCGTCACGAGGCGAGGCTGACACCAGACCGACCCCGTCACTAGCGAGGCTGACACCAGACCGACCCCGTCACTAGCGAGGCTGACACCAGACGGACACCGTCACGAGGATAGGCTGACACCAGACTGAAACCGTCACTAGCGAAGCTGACACCAGACTGACACCGTCACGAGGAGAGGCTGACACCAGACCGACCCCGTCACGAGGCGAGGATGACACCAGACCGACACCGTCACTAGCGAGGATGACACCAGACCGACACCGTCACGAGGCGAGGCTGACACCAGACCGACACCGTCACGAGGAGAGGCTGACACCAGACGGACACCGTCACGAGGAGAGGCTGACACCAGACTGAAACCGTCACTAGCGAGGCTGACACCAGACTGACACCGTCACGAGGAGAGGCTGACACCAGACTGACACCGTCACGAGGAGAGGCTGACACCAGACTGACACCGTCACTAGCGAGGCTGACACCAGACTGACACCGTCACTAGCGAGGCTGACACCAGACTGACACCGTCACTAGCGAGGCTGACACCAGACTGACACCGTCACTAGCGAGGCTGACACCAGACCGAAACCGTCACTAGCGAGGCTGACACCAGACGGACCCTGTCACGAAGAGCTGACACCAGACCGACACCGTCACGAGGAGAGGCTGACACCAGACCGACACCGTCACGAGGAGAGGCTGACACCAAACCGACCCCGTCACTAGCGAGGCTGACACCAGACCGACCCCGTCACTAGCGAGGCTGACACCAGATGGACACCGTCACGAGGAGAGGCTGACACCAGACTGAAACCGTCACTAGCGAGGCTGACACCAGACTGACACCGTCACGAGGAGAGGCTGACACCAGACGGACACCGTCACGAGGAGAGGCTGACACCAGACTGAAACCGTCACTAGCGAGGCTGACACCAGACCGACCCCGTCACGAGGAGAGGCTGACACCAGACGGACCCCATCACGAGGAGAGGCTGACACCAGACTGACACCGTCACGAGGAGAGGCTGACACCAGACTGACACCGTCACTAGCGAGGCTGACACCAGACTGACACCGTCACTAGCGAGGCTGACACCAGACTGACACCGTCACGAGGAGAGGCTGACACCAGACGGACCCCATCACGAGGAGAGGCTGACACCAGACTGACACCGTCACGAGGAGAGGCTGACACCAGACTGAAACCGTCACTAGCGAGGCTGACACCAGACTGACCCCGTCACGAGGGGAGGCTGACACCAGACCGACCTAGTCACGAGGAGAGGCTGACACCAGACGGACCCCGTCACGAGGAGAGGCTGACACCAGACCGACACCGTCACGAGGAGAGGCTGACACCAGACCGACCCCGTCACGAGGAGAGGCTGACACCAGACCGACCCCGTCACTAGCGAGGCTGACACCAGACTGACACCGTCACGAGGAGAGGCTGACACCAGAAGGACACCGTCACGAGGAGAGGCTGACACCAGACTGAAACCATCACTAGCGAGGCTGACACCAGACTGACACCGTCACGAGGAGAGGCTGACACCAGACTGACACCGTCACGAGGAGAGGCTGACACCAGACTGACACCGTCACGAGGAGAGGCTGACACCAGACTGCCACCGTCACTAGCGAGGCTAACACCAGACTGACACCGTCACTAGCGAGGCTGACACCAGACTGACACCGTCACTAGCGAGGCTGACACCAGACTGACACCGTCACGAGGAGAGGCTGACACCAGACCGAAACCGTCACTAGCAAGGCTGACACCAGACGGACCCTGTCACGAAGAGCTGACACCAGACCGACACCGTCACGAGGAGAGGCTGACACCAGACCGACACCGTCACGAGGAGAGGCTGACACCAGACCGACTCCGTCACTAGCGAGGCTGACACCAGACCGACCCCGTCACGAGGCGAGGATGACACCAGACCGACACCGTCACTAGCGAGGATGACACCAGACCGACACCGTCACGAGGCGAGGCTGACACCAGACCGACACCGTCACGAGGCGAGGCTGACACCAGACCGACCCCGTCACTAGCGAGGCTGACACCAGACTGACCCCGTCACTAGCGAGGCTGACACCAGACGGACACCGTCACGAGGAGAGGCTGACACCAGACTGAAACCGTCACTAGCGAGGCTGACACCAGACTGACACCGTCACGAGGAGAGGCTGACACCAGACAGACCCCGTCACGAGGAGAGGCTGACACCAGACCGACCCCGTCACTAGCGAGGCTTACACCAGACTGACACCGTCACGAGGAGAGGCTGACACCAGACTGAAACCGTCACTAGCGAGGCTGACACCAGACTGACACCGTCACTAGCGAGGCTGACACCAGACTGACACCGTCACGAGGAGAGGCTGACACCAGACTGAAACCGTCACTAGCGAGGCTGACACCAGACCGACCCCGTCACGAGGAGAGGCTGACACCAGACCGACCCCGTCACGAGGAGAGGCTGACACCAGACGGACCCCGTCACGAGGAGAGGCTGACACCAGACCGACACCGTCACGAGGAGAGGCTGACACCAGACCGACCCCGTCACGAGGAGAGGCTGACACCAGACCGACCCCGTCACTAGCGAGGCTGACACCAGACTGACACCGTCACGAGGAGAGGCTGACACCAGACGGACACCGTCACGAGGAGAGGCTGACACCAGACCGACCCCGTCACTAGCGAGGCTGACACCAGACTGACACCGTCACGAGGAGAGGCTGACACCAGACTGACACCGTCACGAGGAGAGGCTGACACCAGACTGACACCGTCACTAGCGAGGCTGACACCAGACTGACACCGTCACTAGCGAGGCTGACACCAGACTGACACCGTCACGAGGAGAGGCTGACACCAGACCGAAACCGTCACTAGCGAGGCTGACACCAGACGGACCCTGTCACGAGGAGAGGCTGACACCAGATCGACACCGTCACGAGGAGAGGCTGACACCAGACCGACACCGTCACGAGGAGAGGCTGACACCAGACCGACTCCGTCACTAGCGAGGCTGACACCAGACCGACCCCGTCACGAGGCGAGGATGACACCAGACTGACACCGTCACGAGGAGAGGCTGACACCAGACTGACACTGTCACGAGGAGAGGCTGACACCAGACCGACACCGTCACGAGGAGAGGCTGACACCAGACCGACTCCGTCACTAGCGAGGCTGACACCAGACCGACCCCGTCACGAGGCGAGGATGACACCAGAACGACACCGTCACTAGCGAGGATGACACCAGACCGACACTGTCACGAGGCGAGGTTGACACCAGACCGACACCGTCACGAGGCGAGGCTGACACCAGACCGACCCCGTCACTAGCGAGGCTGACACCAGACCGACCCCGTCACTAGCGAGGCTGACACCAGACGGACACCGTCACGAGGAGAGGCTGACACCAGACTGAAACCGTCACTAGCGAGGCTGACACCAGACTGAAACCGTCACGAGGAGAGGCTGACACCAGACCGACCCCGTCACTAGCGAGGCTGACACCAGACTGACACCGTCACGAGGAGAGGCTGACACCAGACCGACTCCGTCACTAGCGAGGCTGACACCAGACCGACCCCGTCACGAGGAGAGGCTGACACCAGACTGAAACCGTCACTAGCGAGGCTGACACCAGACTGACACCGTCACTAGCGAGGCTGACACCAGACTGACACCGTCACGAGGAGAGGCTGACACCAGACTGAAACCGTCACTAGCGAGGCTGACACCAGACCGACCCCGTCACGAGGAGAGGCTGACACCAGACCGACCCCATCACGAGGAGAGGCTGACACCAGACCGACACCGTCACGAGGCGAGGCTGACACCAGACCGACACCGTCACGAGGCGAGGCTGACACCAGACTGACACCGTCACGAGGAGAGGCTGACACCAGACTGACACCGTCACTAGCGAGGCTGACACCAGACTGACACCGTCACTAGCGAGGCTGACACCAGACTGACACCGTCACGAGGAGAGGCTGACACCAGACGGACACCGTCACGAGGAGAGGCTGACACCAGACTGAAACCGTCACTAGCGAGGCTGACACCAGACTGAAACCGTCACGAGGAGAGGCTGACACCAGACCGACCCCGTCACTAGCGAGGCTGACACCAGACTGACACCGTCACGAGGAGAGGCTGACACCAGACCGACTCCGTCACTAGCGAGGCTGACACCAGACCGACCCCGTCACGAGGCGAGGATGACACCAGACCGACACCGTCACTAGCGAGGATGACACCAGACCGACATTGTCACGAGGCGAGGCTGACACCAGACCGACACCGTCACGAGGCGAGGCTGACACCAGACCGACCCCGTCACTAGCGAGGCTGACACCAGACCGACCCCGTCACTAGCGAGGCTGACACCAGACGGACACCGTCACGAGGAGAGGCTGACACCAGACTGAAACCGTCACTAGCGAGGCTGACACCAGACTGAAACCGTCACGAGGAGAGGCTGACACCAGACCGACCCCGTCACTAGCGAGGCTGACACCAGACTGACACCGTCACGAGGAGAGGCTGACACCAGACCGACTCCGTCACTAGCGAGGCTGACACCAGACCGACCCCGTCACGAGGCGAGGATGACACCAGACCGACACCGTCACTAGCGAGGATGACACCAGACCGACATTGTCACGAGGCGAGGCTGACACCAGACCGACACCGTCACGAGGCGAGGCTGACACCAGACTGACACCGTCACGAGGAGAGGCTGACACCAGACTGACACCGTCACTAGCGAGGCTGACACCAGACTGACACCGTCACTAGCGAGGCTGACACCAGACTGACACCGTCACGAGGAGAGGCTGACACCAGACGGACACCGTCACGAGGAGAGGCTGACACCAGACTGAAACCGTCACTAGCGAGGCTGACACCAGACTGAAACCGTCACGAGGAGAGGCTGACACCAGACCGACCCCGTCACTAGCGAGGCTGACACCAGACTGACACCGTCACGAGGAGAGGCTGACACCAGACCGACTCCGTCACTAGCGAGGCTGACACCAGACCGACCCCGTCACGAGGCGAGGATGACACCAGACCGACACCGTCACTAGCGAGGATGACACCAGACCGACATTGTCACGAGGCGAGGCTGACACCAGACCGACACCGTCACGAGGCGAGGCTGACACCAGACTGACACCGTCACGAGGAGAGGCTGACACCAGACTGACACCGTCACTAGCGAGGCTGACACCAGACTGACACCGTCACTAGCGAGGCTGACACCAGACTGACACCGTCACGAGGAGAGGCTGACACCAGACCGAAACCGTCACTAGCGAGGCTGACACCAGACGGACCCTGTCACGAGGAGAGGCTGACACCAGACCGACACCGTCACGAGGAGAGGCTGACACCAGACCGACACCGTCACGAGGAGAGGCTGACACCAGACCGACTCCGTCACTAGCGAGGCTGACACCAGACCGACCCCGTCACGAGGCGAGGATGACACCAGACCGACACCGTCACTAGCGAGGATGACACCAGACCGACACCGTCACGAGGCGAGGCTGACACCAGACCGACACCGTCACGAGGCGAGGCTGACACCAGACCGACCCCGTCACTAGCGAGGCTGACACCAGACCGACCCCGCCACTAGCGAGGCTGACACCAGACGGACACCGTCACGAGGAGAGGCTGACACCAGACTGAAACCGTCACAAGCGAGGCTGACACCAGACTGACACCGTCACGAGGAGAGGCTGACACCAGACTGACACCGTCACGAGGAGAGGCTGACACCAGACTGAAACCGTCACTAGCGAGGCTGACACCAGACTGACACCGTCACGAGGAGAGGCTGACACCAGACTGAAACCGTCACTAGCGAGGCTGACACCAGACTGACACCGTCACTAGCGAGGCTGACACCAGACTGACACCGTCACGAGGAGAGGCTGACACCAGACTGAAACCGTCACTAGCGAGGCTGACACCAGACCGACCCCGTCACGAGGAGAGGCTGACACCAGACCGACCCCATCACGAGGAGAGGCTGACACCAGACGGACCCCGTCACGAGGAGAGGCTGACACCAGACCGACACCGTCACGAGGAGAGGCTGACACCAGACCGACCCCGTCACTAGCGAGGCTGACACCAGACTGACACCGTCACGAGGAGAGGCTGACACCAGACGGACACCGTCACGAGGAGAGGCTGACACCAGACTGAAACCGTCACTAGCGAGGCTGACACCAGACTGACACCGTCACGAGGAGAGGCTGACACCAGACCGACACCGTCACGAGGAGAGGCTGACACCAGACCGACTCCGTCACTAGCGAGGCTGACACCAGACCGACCCCGTCACGAGGCGAGGATGACACCAGACCGACACCGTCACTAGCGAGGATGACACCAGACCGACACCGTCACGAGGCGAGGCTGACACCAGACCGACACCGTCACGAGGCGAGGCTGACACCAGACCGACCCAGTCACTAGCGAGGCTGACACCAGACCGACCCCGTCACTAGCGAGGCTGACACCAGACGGACACCGTCACGAGGAGAGGCTGACACCAGACTGAAACCGTCACTAGCGAGGCTGACACCAGACTGACACCGCCACGAGGAGAGGCTGATACCAGACCGACCCCGTCACGAGGAGAGGCTGACACCAGACCGACCCCGTCACTAGCGAGGCTGACACCAGACTGACACCGTCACGAGGAGTGGCTGACACCAGACTGAAACCGTCACTAGCGAGGCTGACACCAGACTGACACCGTCACTAGCGAGGCTGACACCAGACTGACACCGTCACGAGGAGAGGCTGACACCAGACTGAAACCGTCACTAGCGAGGCTGACACCAGACCGACCCCGTCACGAGGAGAGGCTGACACCAGACCGACCCCGTCACGAAGAGAGGCTGACACCAGACGGACCCCGTCACGAGGAGAGGCTGACACCAGACCGACCCCGTCACGAGGAGAGGCTGACACCAGACCGACCCCGTCACTAGCGAGGCTGACACCAGACTGACACCGTCACGAGGGGAGGCTGACACCAGACGGACACCGTCACGAGGAGAGGCTGACACCAGACTGAAACCGTCACTAGCGAGGCTGACACCAGACTGACACCGTCACGAGGAGAGGCTGACACCAGACTGACACCGTCACGAGGAGAGGCTGACACCAGAATGACACCGTCACTAGCGAGGCTGACACCAGACTGACACCGTCACTAGCGAGGCTGACACCAGACTGACACCGTCACGAGGAGAGGCTGACACCAGACTGAAACCGTCACTAGCGAGGCTGACACCAGACCGACCCCAGTCACGAGGAGAGGCTGACACCAGACCGACCCCGTCACGATGAGAGGCTGACACCAGACCAACACCGTCACGAGGAGAGGCTGACACCAGACCGACACCGTCACGAGGAGAGGCTGACACCAGACTGAAACCGTCACGAGGAGAGGCTGACACCAGACCGACCCCAGTCACGAGGAGAGGCTGACACCAGACCGACCCCGTCACGAGGAGAGGCTGACACCAGACCGACACCGTCACGAGGAGAGGCTGACACCAGACCGACCCCGTCACGAGGCGAGGATGACAACAGACCGACACCGTCACTAGCGAGCATAACACCAGACCGACACCGTCACGAGGCGAGGCTGACACCAGACTGATACCGTCACTAGCGAGGCTGACACCAGACCGACCCCGTCACGAGGAGAGGCTGACACCAGACCGACCCCGTCACGAGGAGAGGCTGACACCAGACCGACACCGTCACGAGGCGAGGCTGACACCAGACCGACACCGTCACGAGGCGAGGCTGACACCAGACCGACCCCGTCACGAGGCGAGGCTGACACCAGACCGACACCGTCACTAGCGAGGCTGACACCAGACCGACCCCGTCACTAGCGAGGCTGACACCAGACCGACACCGTCACGAGGAGAGGCTGACACCAGACTGAAACCGTCACTAGCGAGGCTGACACCATACTGACACCGTCACTAGCGAGGCTGACACCAGACCGACACCGTCACGAGGAGAGGCTGACACCAGACCGAAACCGTCACTAGCGAGGCTGACACCAGACCGACCCCCGTCACGAGGAGAGGCTGACACCAGACCGACACCGTCACGAGGAGAGGCTGACACCAGACCGACCCCGTCACGAGGCGAGGATGACAACAGACCGACACCGTCACTAGCGAGCATAACACCAGACCGACACCGTCACGAGGCGAGGCTGACACCAGACTGAAATCGTCACTAGCGAGGCTGACACCAGACCGACCCCATCACGAGGAGAGGCTGACACCAGACCGACCCCGTCACGAGGAGAGGATGACACCAGACCGACACCGTCACGAGGAGAGGCTGACACCAGACCGACACCGTCACGAGGCGAGGCTGACACCAGACCGACACCGTCACGAGGCGAGGGTGACACCAGACCGACACCGTCACGAGGCGAGGCTGACACCAGACCGACCCCGTCACGAGGCGAGGCTGACACCAGACCGACACCGTCACTAGCGAGGCTGACACCAGACCGACCCCGTCACTAGCGAGGCTGACAGCAGACCGACACCGTCACGAGGAGAGGCTGACACCAGACTGAAACCGTCACTAGCGAGGCTGACACCAGACTGACACCGTCACGAGGAGAGGCTGACACCAGACTGACACCGTCACGAGGAGAGGCTGACACCAGACTGAAACCGTCACTAGCGAGGCTGACACCAGACTGACACCGTCACTAGCGAGGCTGACACCAGACCGACACCGTCACGAGGAGAGGCTGACACCAGACCGAAACCGTCACTAGCGAGGCTGACACCAGACCGACCCCCGTCACGAGGAGAGGCTGACACCAGACCGACCCCGTCACGAGGAGAGACTGACACCAGACCGACACCGTCACGAGGAGAGTCTGACACCAGACCGACCCCGTCACGAGGCGAGGATGACAACAGACCGACACCGTCACTAGCGAGCATAACACCAGACCGACACCGTCACGAGGCGAGGCTGACACCAGACTAAAACCGTCACTAGCGAGGCTGACAACAGACCGACCCCGTCACGAGGAGAGGCTGACACCAGACCGACCCCGTCACGAGGAGAGGATGACACCAGACCGACACCGTCACGAGGAGAGGCTGACACCAGACCGACACCGTCACGAGGCGAGGCTGACACCAGACCGACACCGTCACGAGGCGAGGCTGACACTAGACCGACACCGTCACGAGGCGAGGCTGACACCAGACCAACCCCCGTCACGAGGAGAGGCTGACACCAAACCGACCCCGTCACGAGGAGAGGCTGACACCAGACCGACACCGTCACTAGCGAGGATGACACCAGACCGACACCGTCACGAGGCGAGGATGACACCAGACCGACACCGTCACTAGCGAGGATGACACCAGACCGACCCCCGTCACGAGGAGAGGCTGACACCAGACCGACCCCGTCACGAGGAGAGGCTGACACCAGACCGACACCGTCACTAGCGAGGCTGACACCAGACCGACACCGTCACGAGGCGAGGCTGACACCAGACCGACCCCGTCACGAGGAGAGGCTGACACCAGACCGACCCCGTCACGAGGAGAGGCTGACACCAGACCGACCCGTCACGAGGAGAGGCTGACACCAGACCGACCCCGTCACTAGCGAGGCAGACACCAGACTGACACCGTCACGAGGAGAGGCTGACACCAGACTGAAACCGTCACTAGCGAGGCTGACACCAGACCGACCCCGTCACGAGGCGAGGATGACACCAGACCGACCCCGTCACGAGGAGAGGATGACACCAGGCCGACAACGTCACGAGGAGAGGCTGACACCAGACCGACACCGTCACGAGGCGAGGCTGACACCAGACCGACACCGTCACGAGGCGAGGCTGACACCAGACCGAAACCGTCACGAGGCGAGGCTGACACCAGACCGACCCCGTCACGAGGCGAGGATGACCCCAGACCGACACCGTCACTAGCGAGGATGACACCAGACCGACACCGTCACGAGGAGAGGCTGACACCAGACCGAAACCGTCACTAGCGAGGCTGACACCAGACCGACCCCCGTCACGAGGAGAGGCTGACACCAAACCGACCCCGTCACGAGGAGAGGCTGACACCAGACCAACACCGTCACTAGCAAGGATGACACCAGACCGACACCGTCACGAGGCGAGGATGACACCAGACCGACACCGTCACTAGCGAGGATGACACCAGACCGACCCCGTCACGAGGAGAGGCTGACACCAGACCGACCCCGTCACGAGGAGAGGCTGACACCAGACGGACCCCGTCACGAGGAGAGGCTGACACCAGACCGACACCGTCACGAGGAGAGGCTGACACCAGACCGACCCCGTCACTAGCGAGGCTGACACCAGACCGACCCCGTCACGAGGCGAGGATGACACCAGACCGACACCGTCACTAGCGAGGATGACACCAGACCGACACCATCACGAGGAGAGGCTGACACCAGACCGAAACCGTCACTAGCGAGGCTGACACCAGACCGACCCCCGTCACGAGGAGAGGCTGACACCAAACCGACCCCGTCACGAGGAGAGGCTGACACCAGACTGACACCGTCACGAGGAGAGGCTGACACCAGACTGACACCGTCACGAGGAGAGGCTGACACCAGACTGAAACCGTCACTAGCGAGGCTGACACCAGACCGACCCCGTCACGAGGAGAGGCTGACACCAGACCGACACCGTCACGAGGAGAGGCTGACACCAGACCGACCCCGTCACGAGGCGAGGATGACAACAGACCGACACCGTCACTAGCGAGCATAACACCAGACCGACACCGTCACGAGGCGAGGCTGACACCAGACTGAAACCGTCACTAGCGAGGCTGACACCAGACCGACCCCATCACGAGGAGAGGCTGACACCAGACCGACCCCGTCACGAGGAGAGGATGACACCAGACCGACACCGTCACGAGGAGAGGCTGACACCAGACCGACACCGTCACGAGGCGAGGCTGACACCAGACCGACACCGTCACGAGGCGAGGGTGACACCAGACCGACACCGTCACGAGGCGAGGCTGACACCAGACCGACCCCGTCACGAGGCGAGGCTGACACCAGACCGACACCGTCACGAGGCGAGGCTGACACCAGACCGACCCCGTCACGAGGAGAGGCTGACACCAGACCGAAACCGTCACTAGCGAGGCTGACACCAGACCGACCCCCGTCACGAGGAGAGGCTGACACCAAACCGACCCCGTCACGAGGAGAGGCTGACACCAGACTGACACCGTCACGAGGAGAGGCTGACACCAGACCGAAACCGTCACTAGCGAGGCTGACACCAGACCGACCCCGTCACGAGGAGAGGCTGACACCAAACCGACCCCCTTCACGAGGAGAGGCTGACACCAGACTGACACCGTCACGAGGAGAGGCTGACACCAGACTGACACCGTCACGAGGAGAGGCTGACACCAGACTGAAACCGTCACTAGCGAGGCTGACACCAGACCGACCCCGTCACGAGGAGAGGCTGACACCAGACCGACACCGTCACGAGGAGAGGCTGACACCAGACCGACCCCGTCACGAGGCGAGGATGACAACAGACCGACACCGTCACTAGCGAGCATAACACCAGACCGACACCGTCACGAGGCGAGGCTGACACCAGACTGAAACCGTCACTAGCGAGGCTGACACCAGACCGACCCCATCACGAGGAGAGGCTGACACCAGACCGACCCCGTCACGAGGAGAGGATGACACCAGACCGACACCGTCACGAGGAGAGGCTGACACCAGACCGACACCGTCACGAGGCGAGGCTGACACCAGACCGACACCGTCACGAGGCGAGGGTGACACCAGACCGACACCGTCACGAGGCGAGGCTGACACCAGACCGACCCCGTCACGAGGCGAGGCTGACACCAGACCGACACCGTCACTAGCGAGGCTGACACCAGACCGACCCCGTCACTAGCGAGGCTGACAGCAGACCGACACCGTCACGAGGAGAGGCTGACACCAGACTGAAACCGTCACTAGCGAGGCTGACACCAGACTGACACCGTCACTAGCGAGGCTGACACCAAACTGACACCGTCACGAGGAGAGGCTGACACCAGACTGAAACCGTCACTAGCGAGGCTGACACCAGACTGACACCGTCACGAGGAGAGGCTGACACCAGACTGACACCGTCACGAGGAGAGGCTGACACCAGACTGAAACCGTCACTAGCGAGGCTGACACCAGACTGACACCGTCACTAGCGAGGCTGACACCAGACCGACACCGTCACGAGGAGAGGCTGACACCAGACCGAAACCGTCACTAGCGAGGCTGACACCAGACCGACCCCCGTCACGAGGAGAGGCTGACACCAGACCGACCCCGTCACGAGGAGAGGCTGACACCAGACCGACACCGTCACGAGGAGAGTCTGACACCAGACCGACCCCGTCACGAGGCGAGGATGACAACAGACCGACACCGTCACTAGCGAGCATAACACCAGACCGACACCGTCACGAGGCGAGGCTGACACCAGACTAAAACCGTCACTAGCGAGGCTGACAACAGACCGACCCCGTCACGAGGAGAGGCTGACACCAGACCGACCCCGTCACGAGGAGAGGATGACACCAGACCGACAATGTCACGAGGAGAGGCTGACACCAGACCGACACCGTCACGAGGCGAGGCTGACACCAGACCGACACCGTCACAAGGCGAGGCTGACACCAGACCGACACCGTCACGAGGCGAGGCTGACACCAGACCGACCCCCGTCACGAGGAGAGGCTGACACCAAACCGACCCCGTCACGAGGAGAGGCTGACACCAGACCGACACCGTCACTAGCGAGGATGACACCAGACCGACACCGTCACGAGGCGAGGATGACACCAGACCGACACCGTCACTAGCGAGGATGACACCAGACCGACCCCCGTCACGAGGAGAGGCTGACACCAGACCGACCCCGTCACGAGGAGAGGCTGACACCAGACCGACACCGTCACTAGCGAGGCTGACACCAGACCGACACCGTCACGAGGCGAGGCTGACACCAGACCGACCCCGTCACGAGGAGAGGCTGACACCAGACCGACCCCGTCACGAGGAGAGGCTGACACCAGACCGACCCGTCACGAGGAGAGGCTGACACCAGACCGACACCGTCACGAGGAGAGGCTGACACCAGACCGACCCCGTCACTAGCGAGGCAGACACCAGACTGACACCGTCACGAGGAGAGGCTGACACCAGACTGAAACCGTCACTAGCGAGGCTGACACCAGACCGACCCCGTCACGAGGCGAGGATGACACCAGACCGACCCCGTCACGAGGAGAGGATGACACCAGACCGACACCGTCACGAGGAGAGGCTGACACCAGACCGACACCGTCACGAGGCGAGGCTGACACCAGACCGACACCGTCACGAGGCGAGGCTGACACCAGACCGACACCGTCACGAGGCGAGGCTGACACCAGACCGACCCCGTCACGAGGCGAGGATGACCCCAGACCGACACCGTCACTAGCGAGGATGACACCAGACCGACACCGTCACGAGGAGAGGCTGACACCAGACCGAAACCGTCACTAGCGAGGCTGACACCAGACCGACCCCCGTCACGAGGAGAGGCTGACACCAAACCGACCCCGTCACGAGGAGAGGCTGACACCAGACCGACACCGTCACTAGCAAGGATGACACCAGACCGACACCGTCACTAGGCGAGGATGACACCAGACCGACACCGTCACTAGCGAGGATGACACCAGACCGACCCCGTCACGAGGAAAGGCTGACACCAGACCGACCCCGTCACGAGGAGAGGCTGACACCAGACGGACCCCGTCACGAGGAGATGCTGACACCAGACCGACACCGTCACGAGGAGAGGCTGACACCAGACCGACCCCGTCACTAGCGAGGCTGACACCAGACCGACCCCGTCACGAGGCGAGGATGACACCAGACCGACACCGTCACTAGCGAGGATGACACCAGACCGACACCATCACGAGGAGAGGCTGACACCAGACCGAAACCGTCACTAGCGAGGCTGACACCAGACCGACCCCCGTCACGAGGAGAGGCTGACACCAAACCGACCCCGTCACGAGGAGAGGCTGACACCAGACTGACACCGTCACGAGGAGAGGCTGACACCAGACTGACACCGTCACGAGGAGAGGCTGACACCAGACTGAAACCGTCACTAGCGAGGCTGACACCAGACCGACCCCGTCACGAGGAGAGGCTGACACCAGACCGACACCGTCACGAGGAGAGGCTGACACCAGACCGACCCCATCACGAGGCGAGGATGACAACAGACCGACACCGTCACTAGCGAGCATAACACCAGACCGACACCGTCACGAGGCGAGGCTGACACCAGACTGAAACCGTCACTAGCGAGGCTGACACCAGACCGACCCCAGTCACGAGGAGAGGCTGACACCAGACCGACCCCGTCACGAGGAGAGGCTGACACCAGACCAACACCGTCACGAGGAGAGGCTGACACCAGACCGACAACGTCACGTGTAGAGGCTGACACCAGACTGAAAACGTCACTAGCGAGGCTGACACCAGACTGACACCGTCACGAGGAGAGGCTGACACCAGACTGAAACCGTCACTAGCGAGGCTGACACCAGACCGACCCCAGTCACGAGGAGAGGCTGACACCAGACCGACCCCGTCACTAGCGAGGCTGACACCAGACCGACCCCGTCACTAGCGAGGCTGACACCAGACCGACACCGTCACGAGGAGAGGCTGACACCAGACTGAAACCGTCACTAGCGAGGCTGACACCATACTGACACCGTCACTAGCGAGGCTGACACCAGACCGACACCGTCACGAGGAGAGGCTGACACCAGACCGAAACCGTCACTAGCGAGGCTGACACCAGACCGACCCCCGTCACGAGGAGAGGCTGACACCAGACCGACACCGTCACGAGGAGAGGCTGACACCAGACCGACCCCGTCACGAGGCGAGGATGACAACAGACCGACACCGTCACTAGCGAGCATAACACCAGACCGACACCGTCACGAGGCGAGGCTGACACCAGACTGAAACCGTCACTAGCGAGGCTGACACCAGACCGACCCCATCACGAGGAGAGGCTGACACCAGACCGACCCCGTCACGAGGAGAGGATGACACCAGACCGACACCGTCACGAGGAGAGGCTGACACCAGACCGACACCGTCACGAGGCGAGGCTGACACCAGACCGACACCGTCACGAGGCGAGGGTGACACCAGACCGACACCGTCACGAGGCGAGGCTGACACCAGACCGACCCCGTCACGAGGCGAGGCTGACACCAGACCGACACCGTCACTAACGAGGCTGACAGCAGACCGACACCGTCACGAGGAGAGGCTGACACCAGACTGAAACCGTCACTAGCGAGGCTGACACCAGACTGACACCGTCACTAGCGAGGCTGACACCAAACTGACACCGTCACGAGGAGAGGCTGACACCAGACTGAAACCGTCACTAGCGAGGCTGACACCAGACTGACACCGTAATGAGGAGAGGCTGACACCAGACTGACACCGTCACGAGGAGAGGCTGACACCAGACTGAAACCGTCACTAGCGAGGCTGACACCAGACTGACACCGTCACTAGCGAGGCTGACACCAGACCGACACCGTCACGAGGAGAGGCTGACACCAGACCGAAACCGTCACTAGCGAGGCTGACACCAGACCGACCCCCGTCACGAGGAGAGGCTGACACCAGACCGACCCCGTCACGAGGAGAGGCTGACACCAGACCGACACCGTCACGAGGAGAGTCTGACACCAGACCGACCCCGTCACGAGGCGAGGATGACAACAGACCGACACCGTCACTAGCGAGCATAACACCAGACCGACACCGTCACGAGGCGAGGCTGACACCAGAATAAAACCGTCACTAGCGAGGCTGACAACAGACCGACCCCGTCACGAGGAGAGGCTGACACCAGACCGACCCCGTCACGAGGAGAGGATGACACCAGACCGACACCGTCACGAGGAGAGGCTGACACCAGACCGACACCGTCACGAGGCGAGGCTGACACCAGACCGACACCGTCACGAGGCGAGGCTGACACCAGACCGACACCGTCACGAGGCGAGGCTGACACCAGACCGACCCACGTCACGAGGAGAGGCTGACACCAAACCGACCCCGTCACGAGGAGAGGCTGACACCAGACCGACACCGTCACTAGCGAGGATGACACCAGACCGACACCGTCACGAGGCGAGGATGACACCAGACCGACACCGTCACTAGCGAGGATGACACCAGACCGACCCCCGTCACGAGGAGAGGCTGACACCAGACCGACCCCGTCACGAGGAGAGGCTGACACCAGACCGACACCGTCACGAGGCGAGGCTGACACCAGACCGACCCCGTCACGAGGCGAGGATGACCCCAGACCGACACCGTCACTAGCGAGGATGACACCAGACCGACACCGTCACGAGGAGAGGCTGACACCAGACCGAAACCGTCACTAGCGAGGCTGACACCAGACCGACCCCCGTCACGAGGAGAGGCTGACACCAAACCGACCCCGTCACGAGGAGAGGCTGACACCAGACCGACACCGTCACTAGCAAGGATGACACCAGACCGACACCGTCACGAGGCGAGGATGACACCAGACCGACACCGTCACTAGCGAGGATGACACCAGACCGACCCCGTCACGAGGAGAGGCTGACACCAGACCGACCCCTTCACGAGGAGAGGCTGACACCAGACCGACACCGTCACGAGGAGAGGCTGACACCAGACGGACCCCTTCACGAGGAGAGGCTGACACCAGACCGACACCGTCACGAGGAGAGGCTGACACCAGACCGACCCCGTCACTAGCGAGGCTGACACCAGACCGACCCCGTCACGAGGCGAGGATGACACCAGACCGACACCGTCACTAGCGAGGATGACACCAGACCGACACCATCACGAGGAGAGGCTGACACCAGACCGAAACCGTCACTAGCGAGGCTGACACCAGACCGACCCCCGTCACGAGGAGAGGCTGACACCAAACCGACCCCGTCACGAGGAGAGGCTGACACCAGACTGACACCGTCACGAGGAGAGGCTGACACCAGACTGACACCGTCACGAGGAGAGGCTGACACCAGACTGAAACCGTCACTAGCGAGGCTGACACCAGACCGACCCCGTCACGAGGAGAGGCTGACACCAGACCGACACCGTCACGAGGAGAGGCTGACACCAGACCGACCCCGTCACGAGGCGAGGATGACAACAGACCGACACCGTCACTAGCGAGCATAACACCAGACCGACACCGTCACGAGGCGAGGCTGACACCAGACTTAAACCGTCACTAGCGAGGCTGACACCAGACCGACCCCAGTCACGAGGAGAGGCTGACACCAGACCAACACCGTCACGAGGAGAGGCTGACACCAGACCGACAACGTCACGTGTAGAGGCTGACACCAGACTGAAACCGTCACTAGCGAGGCTGACACCAGACTGACACCGTCACGAGGAGAGGCTGACACCAGACTGACACCGTCACGAGGAGAGGCTGACACCAGACTGACACCGTCACTAGCGAGGCTGACACCAGACTGACACCGTCACTAGCGAGGCTGACACCAGACTGACACCGTCACGAGGAGAGGCTGACACCAGACTGAAACCGTCACTAGCGAGGCTGACACCAGACCGACCCCAGTCACGAGGAGAGGCTGACACCAGACCGACCCCGTCACGAGGAGAGGCTGACACCAGACCAACACCGTCACGAGGAGAGGCTGACACCAGACCGACACCGTCACGAGGAGAGGCTGACACCAGACTGAAACCGTCACTAGCGAGGCTGACACCAGACCGACCCCAGTCACGAGGAGAGGCTGACACCAGACCGACCCCGTCACGAGGAGAGGCTGACACCAGACCGACACCGTCACGAGGAGAGGCTGACACCAGACCGACCCCGTCACGAGGCGAGGATGACACCAGACCGACCCCGTCACTAGCGAGGCTGACACCAGACCGACACCGTCACGAGGAGAGGCTGACACCAGACTGAAACCGTCACTAGCGAGGCTGACACCATACTGACACCGTCACTAGCGAGGCTGACACCAGACCGACACCGTCACGAGGAGAGGCTGACACCAGACCGAAACCGTCACTAGCGAGGCTGACACCAGACCGACCCCCGTCACGAGGAGAGGCTGACACCAGACCGACACCGTCACGAGGAGAGGCTGACACCAGACCGACCCCGTCACGAGGCGAGGATGACAACAGACCGACACCGTCACTAGCGAGCATAACACCAGACCGACACCGTCACGAGGCGAGGCTGACACCAGACTGAAACCGTCACTAGCGAGGCTGACACCAGACCGACCCCATCACGAGGAGAGGCTGACACCAGACCGACCCCGTCACGAGGAGAGGATGACACCAGACCGACACCGTCACGAGGAGAGGCTGACACCAGACCGACACCGTCACGAGGCGAGGCTGACACCAGACCGACACCGTCACGAGGCGAGGGTGACACCAGACCGACACCGTCACGAGGCGAGGCTGACACCAGACCGACCCCGTCACGAGGCGAGGCTGACACCAGACCGACACCGTCACTAGCGAGGCTGACACCAGACCGACCCCGTCACTAGCGAGGCTGACAGCAGACCGACACCGTCACGAGGAGAGGCTGACACCAGACTGAAACCGTCACTAGCGAGGCTGACACCAGACTGACACCGTCACTAGCGAGGCTGACACCAAACTGACACCGTCACGAGGAGAGGCTGACACCAGACTGAAACCGTCACTAGCGAGGCTGACACCAGACTGACACCGTCACGAGGAGAGGCTGACACCAGACTGACACCGTCACGAGGAGAGGCTGACACCAGACTGAAACCGTCACTAGCGAGGCTGACACCAGACTGACACCGTCACTAGCGAGGCTGACACCAGACCGACACCGTCACGAGGAGAGGCTGACACCAGACCGAAACCGTCACTAGCGAGGCTGACACCAGACCGACCCCCGTCACGAGGAGAGGCTGACACCAGACCGAGCCCGTCACGAGGAGAGGCTGACACCAGACCGACACCGTCACGAGGAGAGTCTGACACCAGACCGACCCCGTCACGAGGCGAGGATGACAACAGACCGACACCGTCACTAGCGAGCATAACACCAGACCGACACCGTCACGAGGCGAGGCTGACACCAGACTAAAACCGTCACTAGCGAGGCTGACAACAGACCGACCCCGTCACGAGGAGAGGCTGACACCAGACCGACCCCGTCACGAGGAGAGGATGACACCAGACCGACACCGTCACGAGGAGAGGCTGACACCAGACCGACACCGTCACGAGGCGAGGCTGACACCAGACCGACACCGTCACGAGGCGAGGCTGACACCAGACCGACACCGTCACGAGGCGAGGCTGACACCAGACCGACCCCCGTCACGAGGAGAGGCTGACACCAAACCGACCCCGTCACGATGAGAGGCTGACACCAGACCGACACCGTCACTAGCGAGGATGACACCAGACCGACACCGTCACGAGGCGAGGATGACACCAGACCGACACCGTCACTAGCGAGGATGACACCAGACCGACCCCCGTCACGAGGAGAGGCTGACACCAGACCGACCCCGTCACGAGGAGAGGCTGACACCAGACCGACACCGTCACTAGCGAGGCTGACACCAGACCGACACCGTCACGAGGCGAGGCTGACACCAGACCGACCCCGTCACGAGGAGAGGCTGACACCAGACCGACCCCGTCACGAGGAGAGGCTGACACCAGACCGACCCCGTCACGAGGAGAGGCTGACACCAGACCGACACCGTCACGAGGAGAGGCTGACACCAGACCGACCCCGTCACTAGCGAGGCAGACACCAGACTGACACCGTCACGAGGAGAGGCTGACACCAGACTGAAACCGTCACTAGCGAGGCTGACACCAGACCGACCCCGTCACGAGGCGAGGATGACACCAGACCGACCCCGTCACGAGGAGAGGATGACACCAGACCGACACCGTCACGAGGAGAGGCTGACACCAGACCGACACCGTCACGAGGCGAGGCTGACACCAGACCGACACCGTCACGAGGCGAGGCTGACACCAGACCGACACCGTCACGAGGCGAGGCTGACACCAGACCGACCCCGTCACGAGGCGAGGATGACCCCAGACCGACACCGTCACTAGCGAGGATGACACCAGACCGACACCGTCACGAGGAGAGGCTGACACCAGACCGAAACCGTCACTAGCGAGGCTGACACCAGACCGACCCCCGTCACGAGGAGAGGCTGACACCAAACCGACCCCGTCACGAGGAGAGGCTGACACCAGACCGACACCGTCACTAGCAAGGATGACACCAGACCGACACCGTCACGAGGCGAGGATGACACCATACCGACACCGTCACTAGCGAGGATGACACCAGACCGACCCCGTCACGAGGAGAGGCTGACACCAGACCGACCCCGTCACGAGGAGAGGCTGACACCAGACCGACCCCGTCACGAGGAGAGGCTGACACCAGACGGACCCCGTCACGAGGAGAGGCTGACACCAGACCGACACCGTCACGAGGAGAGGCTGACACCAGACCGACCCCGTCACTAGCGAGGCTGACACCAGACCGACCCCGTCACGAGGCGAGGATGACACCAGACCGACACCGTCACTAGCGAGGATGACACCAGACCGACACCATCACGAGGAGAGGCTGACACCAGACCGAAACCGTCACTAGCGAGGCTGACACCAGACCGACCCCCGTCACGAGGAGAGGCTGACACCAAACCGACCCCGTCACGAGGAGAGGCTGACACCAGACTGACACCGTCACGAGGAGAGGCTGACACCAGACTGACACCGTCACGAGGAGAGGCTGACACCAGACTGAAACCGTCACTAGCGAGGCTGACACCAGACCGACCCCGTCACGAGGAGAGGCTGACACCAGACCGACACCGTCACGAGGAGAGGCTGACACCAGACCGACCCCGTCACGAGGCGAGGATGACAACAGACCGACACCGTCACTAGCGAGCATAACACCAGACCGACACCGTCACGAGGCGAGGCTGACACCAGACTGAAACCGTCACTAGCGAGGCTGACACCAGACCGACCCCGTCACGAGGAGAGGCTGACACCAGACCGACCCCGTCACGAGGAGAGGATGACACCAGACCGACACCGTCACGAGGAGAGGCTGACACCAGACCGACACCGTCACGAGGCGAGGCTGACACCAGACCGACACCGTCACGAGGCGAGGCTGACACCAGACCGACCCCGTCACGAGGCGAGGATGACCCCAGACCGACACCGTCACTAGCGAGGATGACACCAGACCGACACCGTCACGAGGAGAGGCTGACACCAGACCGACACCGTCACGAGGCGAGGCTGACACCAGACCGACACCGTCACGAGGCGAGGCTGACACCATACCGACCCCGTCACGAGGGGAGGATGACCCCAGACCGACACCGTCACTAGCGAGGCTGACACCAGACCGACACCGTCACTAGCAAGGATGACACCAGACCGACACCGTCACGAGGCGAGGATGACACCAGACCGACACCGTCACTAGCGAGGATGACACCAGACCGACCCCCGTCACGAGGAGAGGCTGACACCAGACCGACCCCGTCACGAGGAGAGGCTGACACCAGACCGACACCGTCACTAGCGAGGCTGACACCAGACCGACACCGTCACGAGGAGAGGCTGACACCAGACCGACCCCGTCACGAGGAGAGGCTGACACCAGACCGACCCCGTCACGAGGAGAGGCTGACACCAGACCGACCCCGTCACTAGCGAGGCTGACACCAGACCGACCCCGTCACGAGGCGAGGATGACACCAGACCGACACCGTCACTAGCGAGGATGACACCAGACCGACACCGTCACGAGGAGAGGCTGACACCAGACCGAAACCGTCACTAGCGAGGCTGACACCAGACCGACCCCGTCACTAGCGAGGCTGACACCAGACCGACCCCGTCACGAGGCGAGGATGACACCAGACCGACACCGTCACTAGCGAGGATGACACCAGACCGACACCGTCACGAGGAGAGGCTGACACCAGACTGAAACCGTCACTAGTGAGGCTGACACCAGACCGACCCCGTCACGAGGCGAGGATGACACCAGACCGACACCGTCACTAGCGAGGATGACACCAGACCGACACCGTCACGAGGCGAGGCTGACACCACACCGACACCGTCACGAGGAGAGGCTGACACCAGACTGAAACCGTCACTAGTGAGGCTGACACCAGACTGACACCGTCACGAGGAGAGGCTGACACCAGACTGACACCGTCACGAGGAGAGGCTGACACCAGACTGAAACCGTCACTAGCGAGGCTGACACCAGACTGACACCGTCACTAGCGAGGCTGACTCCAGACCGACACCGTCACGAGGAGAGGCTGACACCAGACCGAAACCGTCACTAGCGAGGCTGACACCAGACCGACCCCCGTCACGAGGAGAGGCTGACACCAGACCGACCCCGTCACGAGGAGAGGCTGACACCAGACCGACACCGTCACGAGGAGAGGCTGACACCAGACCGACCCCGTCACTAGCGAGGCAGACACCAGACTGACACCGTCACGAGGAGAGGCTGACACCAGACTGAAACCGTCACTAGCGAGGCTGACACCAGACCGACCCCGTCACGAGGAGAGGCTGACACCAGACCGACACCGTCACGAGGAGAGGCTGACACCAGACCGACACCGTCACTAGCGAGGCTGACACCAGACCGACCCCGTCACGAGGAGAGGCTGACACCAGACCGACACCGTCACGAGGAGAGGCTGACACCAGACCGACACCGTCACTAGCGAGCATGACACCAGACCGACACCGTCACGAGGCGAGGCTGACACCAGACTGAAACCGTCACTAGCGAGGCTGACACCAGACCGACCCCGTCACGAGGAGAGGCTGACACCAGACCGACCCCGTCACGAGGAGAGGCTGACACCAGACCGACACCGTCACGAGGAGATGCTGACACCAGACCGACACCGTCACGAGGCGAGGCTGACACCAGACCGACACCGTCACGAGGCGAGGCTGACACCAGACCGACACCGTCACGAGGCGAGGCTGACACCAGACCGACACCGTCACGAGGCGAGGCTGACACCAGACCGACACCGTCACTAGCGAGGCTGACACCAGACCGACCTCGTCACTAGCGAGGCTGACACCAGACCGACACCGTCACGAGGAGAGGCTGACACCAGACTGAAACCGTCACTAGCGAGGCTGACACCAGACTGACACCGTCACGAGGAGAGGCTGACACCAGACCGACACCGTCACGAGGAAAGGCTGACACCAGACTGAAACCGTCACTAGCGTGGCTGACACCAGACTGACACCGTCACGAGGAGAGGCTGACACCAGACTGACACCGTCACGAGGAGAGGCTGACACCAGACTGAAACCGTCACTAGCGAGGCTGACACCAGACTGACACCGTCACTAGCGAGGCTGACACCAGACCGACCCTGTCACGAGGAGAGGCTGACACCAGACCGACCCCGTCACGAGGAGAGGATGACACCAGACCGACACCGTCACGAGGAGAGGCTGACACCAGACCGACACCGTCACGAGGCGAGGCTGACACCAGACCGACACCGTCACGAGGCGAGGCTGACACCAGACCGACCCCGTCACGAGGCGAGGATGACCCCAGACCGACACCGTCACTAGCGAGGATGACACCAGACCGACACCGTCACGAGGAGAGGCTGACACCAGACCGAAACCGTCACTAGCGAGGCTGACACCAGACCGACCCCCGTCACGAGGAGAGGCTGACACCAAACCGACCCCGTCACGAGGAGAGGCTGACACCAGACCGACACCGTCACTAGCGAGGCTGACACCAGACCGAACCCGTCACGAGGCGAGGATGACACCAGACCGACACCGTCACTAGCGAGGATGACACCAGAGCGACACCGTCACGAGGAGAGGCTGACACCAGACCGAAACCGTCACTAGCGAGGCTGACACCAGACCGACCCCCGTCACAAGGAGAGGCTGACACCAGACCGACCCCGTCACGAGGAGAGGCTGACACCAGACCGACACCGTCACTAGCGAGGATGACACCAGACCGACACCGTCACGAGGCGAGGATGACACCAGACCGACACCGTCACTAGCGAGGATGACACCAGACCGACCCCCGTCACGAGGAGAGGCTGACACCAGACCGACCCCGTCACGAGGAGAGGCTGACACCAGACCGACACCGTCACTAGCGAGGCTGACACCAGACCGACACCGTCACGAGGAGAGGCTGACACCAGACCGACCCCGTCACGAGGAGAGGCTGACACCAGACCGACCCCGTCACGAGGAGAGGCTGACACCAGACCGACCCCGTCACTAGCGAGGCTGACACCAGACCGACCCCGTCACGAGGCGAGGATGACACCAGACCGACACCGTCACTAGCGAGGATGACACCAGACCGACACCGTCACGAGGAGAGGCTGACACCAGACCGAAACCGTCACTAGCGAGGCTGACACCAGACCGACCCCGTCACTAGCGAGGCTGACACCAGACCGACCCCGTCACGAGGCGAGGATGACACCAGACCGACACCGTCACTAGCGAGGATGACACCAGACCGACACCGTCACGAGGAGAGGCTGACACCAGACTGAAACCGTCACTAGTGAGGCTGACACCAGACCGACCCCGTCACGAGGCGAGGATGACACCAGACCGACACCGTCACTAGCGAGGATGACACCAGACCGACACCGTCACGAGGCGAGGCTGACACCACACCGACACCGTCACGAGGAGAGGCTGACACCAGACTGAAACCGTCACTAGTGAGGCTGACACCAGACTGACACCGTCACGAGGAGAGGCTGACACCAGACTGACACCGTCACGAGGAGAGGCTGACACCAGACTGAAACCGTCACTAGCGAGGCTGACACCAGACTGACACCGTCACTAGCGAGGCTGACTCCAGACCGACACCGTCACGAGGAGAGGCTGACACCAGACCGAAACCGTCACTAGCGAGGCTGACACCAGACCGACCCCCGTCACGAGGAGAGGCTGACACCAGACCGACCCCGTCACGAGGAGAGGCTGACACCAGACCGACACCGTCACGAGGAGAGGCTGACACCAGACCGACCCCGTCACTAGCGAGGCAGACACCAGACTGACACCGTCACGAGGAGAGGCTGACACCAGACTGAAACCGTCACTAGCGAGGCTGACACCAGACCGACCCCGTCACGAGGAGAGGCTGACACCAGACCGACACCGTCACGAGGAGAGGCTGACACCAGACCGACACCGTCACTAGCGAGCATGACACCAGACCGACACCGTCACGAGGCGAGGCTGACACCAGACTGAAACCATCACTAGCGAGGCTGACACCAGACCGACCCCGTCACGAGGAGAGGCTGACACCAGACCGACCCCGTCACGAGGAGAGGCTGACACCAGACCGACACCGTCACGAGGAGATGCTGACACCAGACCGACACCGTCACGAGGCGAGGCTGACACCAGACCGACACCGTCACGAGGCGAGGCTGACACCAGACCGACACCGTCACGAGGCGAGGCTGACACCAGACCGACACCGTCACGAGGCGAGGCTGACACCAGACCGACACCGTCACTAGCGAGGCTGACACCAGACCGACCCCGTCACGAGGAGAGGCTGACACCAGACTGAAACCGTCACTAGCGAGGCTGACACCAGACTGACACCGTCACGAGGAGAGGCTGACACCAGACCGACACCATCACGAGGAAAGGCTGACACCAGACTGAAACCGTCACTAGCGTGGCTGACACCAGACTGACACCGTCACGAGGAGAGGCTGACACCAGACTGACACCGTCACGAGGAGAGGCTGACACCAGACTGAAACCGTCACTAGCGAGGCTGACACCAGACTGACACCGTCACTAGCGAGGCTGACACCAGACCGACCCTGTCACGAGGAGAGGCTGACACCAGACCGACCCCGTCACGAGGAGAGGATGACACCAGACCGACACCGTCACGAGGAGAGGCTGACACCAGACCGACACCGTCACGAGGCGAGGCTGACACCAGACCGACACCGTCACGAGGCGAGGCTGACACCAGACCGACCCCGTCACGAGGCGAGGATGACCCCAGACCGAAACCGTCACTAGCGAGGATGACACCAGACCGACACCGTCACGAGGAGAGGCTGACACCAGACCGAAACCGTCACTAGCGAGGCTGACACCAGACCGACCCCCGTCACGAGGAGAGGCTGACACCAAACCGACCCCGTCACGAGGAGAGGCTGACACCAGACCGACACCGTCACTAGCGAGGCTGACACCAGACCGAACCCGTCACGAGGCGAGGATGACACCAGACCGACACCGTCACTAGCGAGGATGACACCAGAGCGACACCGTCACGAGGAGAGGCTGACACCAGACCGAAACCGTCACTAGCGAGGCTGACACCAGACCGACCCCCGTCACAAGGAGAGGCTGACACCAGACCGACCCCGTCACGAGGAGAGGCTGACACCAGACCGACACCGTCACTAGCGAGGATGACACCAGACCGACACCGTCACGAGGCGAGGATGACACCAGACCGACACCGTCACTAGCGAGGATGACACCAGACCGACCCCCGTCACAAGGAGAGGCTGACACCAGACCGACCCCGTCACGAGGAGAGGCTGACACCAGACTGACACCGTCACTAGCGAGGCAGACACCAGACTGACACCGTCACGAGGAGAGGCTGACACGAGACTGAAACCGTCACTAGCGAGGCTGACACCAGACCGACCCCGTCACGAGGAGAGGCTGACACCAGACCGACACCGTCACGAGGAGAGGCTGACACCAGACCGACACCGTCACGAGGAGAGGCTGACACCAGACCGACCCCGTCACTAGCGAGGCTGACACCAGACCGACCCCGTCACGAGGCGAGGATGACACCAGACCGACACCGTCACTAGCGAGGATGACACCAGACCGACACCGTCACGAGGCGAGGCTGACACCAGACCGACACCGTCACGAGGAGATGCTGACACCAGACTGAAACCGTCACTAGCGAGGCTGACACCAGACTGACACCGTCATGAGGAGAGGCTGACACCAGACTGACACCGTCACGAGGAGAGGCTGACACCAGACTGAAACCGTCACTAGCGAGGCTGACACCAGACTGACACCGTCACTAGCGAGGCTGACTCCAGACCGACACCGTCACGAGGAGAGGCTGACACCAGACCGAAACCGTCACTAGCGAGGCTGACACCAGACCGACCCCCGTCACGAGGAGAGGCTGACACCAGACCGACCCCGTCACGAGGAGAGGCTGACACCAGACCGACACCGTCACGAGGAGAGGCTGACACCAGACCGACCCCGTCACGAGGCGAGGATGACAACAGACCGACACCGTCACTAGCGAGCATAACACCAGACCGACACCGTCACGAGGCGAGGCTGACACCAGACTGAAACCGTCACTAGCGAGGCTGACACCAGACCGACCCCGTCACGAGGAGAGGCTGACACCAGACCGACCCCATCACGAGGAGAGGATGACACCAGACCGACACCGTCACGAGGAGAGGCTGACACCAGACCGACACCGTCACGAGGAGAGGCTGACACCAGACCGACATCGTCACGAGGCGAGGCTGACACCAGACCGACACCGTCACGAGGCGAGGCTGACACCAGACCGACACCGTCACGAGGCGAGGCTGACACCAGACCGACACCGTCACGAGGCGAGGCTGACACCAGACCGACACCGTCACTAGCGAGGCTGACACCAGACCGACCCCGTCACTAGCGAGGCTGACACCAGACCGACACCGTCACGAGGAGAGGCTGACACCAGACTGAAACCGTCACTAGCGAGGCTGACACCAGACTGACACCGTCACGAGGAGAGGCTGACACCAGACCGACACCGTCATGAGGAGAGGCTGACACCAGACTGAAACCGTCACTAGCGTGGCTGACACCAGACTGACACCGTCACGAGGAGAGGCTGACACCAGACTGACACCGTCACGAGGAGAGGCTGACACCAGACTGAAACCGTCACTAGCGAGGCTGACACCAGACTGACACCGTCACTAGCGAGGCTGACACCAGACCGACACCGTCACGAGGAGAGGCTGACACCAGACCGAAACCGTCACTAGCGAGGCTGACACCAGACCGACCCCCGTCACGAGGAGAGGCTGACACCAGACCGACCCCGTCACGAGGAGAGGCTGACACCAGACCGACACCGTCACGAGGAGAGGCTGACACCAGACCGACCCCGTCACGAGGCGAGGATGACAACAGACCGACACCGTCACCAGCGAGCATAACACCAGACCGACACCGTCACGAGGCGAGGCTGACACCAGACTGAAACCGTCACTAGCGAGGCTGACACCAGACCGACCCTGTCACGAGGAGAGGCTGACACCAGACCGACACCGTCACGAGGCGAGGCTGACACCAGACTGAAACCGTCACTAGCGAGGCTGACACCAGACCGACCCTGTCACGAGGAGAGGCTGACACCAGACCGACCCCGTCACGAGGAGAGGATGACACCAGACCGACACCGTCACGAGGAGAGGCTGACACCAGACCGACACCGTCACGAGGCGAGGCTGACACCAGACCGACACCGTCACGAGGCGAGGCTGACACCAGACCGACACCGTCACGAGGCGAGGCTGACACCAGACCGACCCCGTCACGAGGCGAGGATGACCCCAGACCGACACCGTCACTAGCGAGGATGACACCAGACCGACACCGTCACGAGGAGAGGCTGACACCAGACCGAAACCGTCACTAGCGAGGCTGACACCAGACCGACCCCCGTCACGAGGAGAGGCTGACACCAAACCGACCCCGTCACGAGGAGAGGCTGACACCAGACCGACACCGTCACTAGCGAGGATGACACCAGACCGACACCGTCACGAGGCGAGGATGACACCAGACCGACACCGTCACTAGCGAGGATGACACCAGACCGACCCCCGTCACGAGGAGAGGCTGACACCAGACCGACCCCGTCACGAGGAAAGGCTGACACCAGACTGAAACCGTCACTAGCGAGGCTGACACCAGACCGACCCCGTCACGAGGAGAGGCTGACACCAGACCGACCCCGTCACGAGGAGAGGCTGACACAAGACCGACACCGTCACGAGGAGAGGCTGACACCAGACCGACACCGTCACGAGGAGAGGCTGACACCAGACCGACCCCGTCACTAGCGTGGCTGACACCAGACCGACCCCGTCACGAGGCGAGGATGACACCAGACCGACACCGTCACTAGCGAGGATGACACCAGACCGACCCCGTCACTAGCGAGGCTGACACCAGACCGACACCATCACGAGGCGAGGCTGACACCAGACTGATACCGTCACTAGCGAGGCTGACACCAGACCGAAACCGTCACGAGGAGAGGCTGACACCAGACTGACACCGTCACGAGGATAGGCTGACACCAGACCGACTCCGTCACTAGCGAGGCTGACACCAGACCGACCCCGTCACGAGGCGAGGATGACACCAGACCGACACCGTCACTAGCGAGGATGACACCAGACCGACCCCGTCACGAGGAGAGGCTGACACCAGACTGAAACCTTCACTAGCGAGGCTGACACCAGACTGACACCGTCACGAGGAGAGGCTGACACCAGACCGACCCCGTCACTAGCGAGGCTGACACCAGACTGACACCGTCACGAGGAGAGGCTGACACCAGACTGAAACCGTCACTAGCGAGGCTGACACCAGACTGACACCGTCACTAGCGAGGCTGACACCAGACTGACACCGTCACGAGGAGAGGCTGACACCAGACTGAAACCGTCACTAGCGAGGCTGACACCAGACCGACCCCGTCAAGAGGAGAGGCTGACACCAGACCGACCCCGTCACGAGGAGAGGCTGACACCAGACGGACCCCGTCACGAGGAGAGGCTGACACCAGACCGACACCGTCACGAGGAGAGGCTGACACCAGACCGACCCCGTCACGAGGAGAGGCTGACACCAGACCGACCCCGTCACTAGCGAGGCTGACACCAGACTGACACCGTCACGAGGAGAGGCTGACACCAGACTGACACCGTCACGAGGAGAGGCTGACACCAGACTGAAACCGTCACTAGCGAGGCTGACACCAGACTGACACCGTCACGAGGAGAGGCTGACACCAGACGGACACCGTCACGAGGAGAGGCTGACACCAGACTGAAACCGTCACTAGCGAGGCTGACACCAGACCGACCCCGTCACGAGGAGAGGCTGACACCAGACCGACCCCGTCACGAGGAGAGGCTGACACCAGACGGACCCCGTCACGAGGAGAGGCTGACACCAGACCGACACCGTCACGAGGAGAGGCTGACACCAGACCGACCCCGTCACGAGGAGAGGCTGACACCAGACCGACCCCGTCACTAGCGAGGCTGACACCAGACGGACACCGTCACGAGGAGAGGCTGACACCAGACTGAAACCGTCACTAGCGAGGCTGACACCAGACTGACACCGTCACGAGGATAGGCTGACACCAGACCGACCCCGTCACGAGGAGAGGCTGACACCAGACCGACCCCGTCACTAGCGAGGCTGACACCAGACTGACACCGTCACGTGGAGAGGCTGACACCAGACTGAAACCGTCACTAGCGAGGCTGACACCAGACTGACACCGTCACTAGCGAGGCTGACACCAGACTGACACCGTCACGAGTAGAGGCTGACACCAGACTGAAACCGTCACTAGCGAGGCTGACACCAGACCAACCCCGTCACGAGGAGAGGCTGACACCAGACCGACCCCGTCACGAGGAGAGGCTGACACCAGACTGACCCCGTCACTAGCGAGGCTGACACCAGACCGACACCGTCACGAGGAGAGGCTGACACCAGACGGACACCGTCACGAGGAGAGGCTGACACCAGACTGACACCGTCACGAGGAGTGGCTGACACCAGACTGACACCGTCACTAGCGAGGCTGACACCAGACTGACACCATCACTAGCGAGGATGACACCAGACTGACACCGTCACTAGCGAGGCTGACACCAGACTGACACCGTCACGAGGAGAAGCTGACACCAGACCGAAACCGTCACTAGCGAGGCTGACACCAGACGGACCCTGTCACGAGGAGAGGCTGACACCAGACCGACACCGTCACGAGGAGAGGCTGACACCAGACTGACACCGTCACGAGGAGAGGCTGACACCAGACCGACTCCGTCACTAGCGAGGCTGACACCAGACCGACCCCGTCACGAGGCGAGGATGACACCAGACCGACACCGTCACTAGCGAGGATGACACCAGACCGACACCGTCACGAGGCGAGGCTGACACCAGACCGACACCGTCACGAGGCGAGGCTGACACCAGACCGACCCCGTCACTAGCGAGGCTGACACCAGACCGACCCCGTCACTAGCGAGGCTGACACCAGACGGACACCGTCACGAGGAGAGGCTGACACCAGACTGAAACCGTCACTAGCGAGGCTGACACCAGACTGACACCGTCAGTGGAGAGGCTGACACCAGACTGACACCGTCACGAGGAGAGGCTGAAACCAGACTGACACCGTCACTAGCGAGGCTGACACCAGACGGACACCGTCACGAGGAGAGGCTGACACCAGACTGAAACCGTCACTAGCGAGGCTGACACCAGACTGAAACCGTCACTAGCGAGGCTGACACCAGACTGACACCGTCACGAGGAGAGGCTGACACCAGACTGACACCGTCACGAGGAGAGGCTGACACCAGACTGAAACCGTCACTAGCGAGGCTGACACCAGACTGACACTGTCACGAGGAGAGGCTGACACCAGACTGACACCGTCACGAGGAGAGGCTGACACCAGACTGAAACCGTCACTAGCGAGGCTGACACCAGACTGACACCGTCACGAGGAGAGGCTGACACCAGACTGAAACCGTCACTAGCGAGGCTGACACCAGACTGACACCGTCACTAGCGAGGCTGACACCAGACTGACACCGTCACGAGGAGAGGCTGACACCAGACTGAAACCGTCACGAGGCGAGGCTGACACCAGACCGACCCCGTCACGAGGAGAGGCTGACACCAGACCGACCCCGTCACGAGGAGAGGCTGACACCAGACGGACCCCGTCACGAGGAGAGGCTGACACCAGACCGACACCGTCACGAGGAGAGGCTGACACCAGACCGACCCCGTCACGAGGAGAGGCTGACACCAGACCGACCCCGTCACTAGCGAGGCTGACACCAGACTGACACCGTCACGAGGAGAGGCTGACACCAGACGGACACCGTCACGAGGAGAGGCTGACACCAGACTGAAACCGTCACTAGCGAGGCTGACACCAGACCGACCCCGTCACGAGGAGAGGCTGACACCAGACCGACACCGTCACGAGGAGAGGCTGACACCAGACTGACACCGTCACGAGGAGAGGCTGACACCAGACTGACACCGTCACTAGCGAGGCTGACACCAGACTGACACCGTCACGAGGAGAGGCTGACACCAGACTGAAACCGTCACTAGCGAGGCTGACACCAGACTGACACCGTCACTAGCGAGGCTGACACCAGACTGACACCGTCACGAGGAGAGGCTGACACCAGACTGAAACCGTCACTAGCGAGGCTGACACCAGACCGACCCCGTCACGAGGAGAGGCTGACACCAGACCGACCCCGTCACGAGGAGAGGCTGACACCAGACGGACCCCGTCACGAGGAGAGGCTGACACCAGACCGACACCGTCACGAGGAGAGGCTGACACCAGACCGACCCCGTCACGAGGAGAGGCTGACACCAGACCGACCCCGTCACTAGCGAGGCTGACACCAGACTGACACCGTCACGAGGAGAGGCTGACACCAGACGGACACCGTCACGAGGAGAGGCTGACACCAGACTGAAACCGTCACTAGCGAGGCTGACACCAGACTGACACCGTCACGAGGAGAGGCTGACACCAGACTGACACCGTCACGAGGAGAGGCTGACACCAGACTGACACCGTCACGAGGAGAGGCTGACACCAGACTGACACCGTCACTAGCGAGGCTGACACCAGACTGACACCGTCACTAGCGAGGCTGACACCAGACTGACACCGTCACTAGCGAGGCTGACACCAGACTGGCACTGTCACGAGGAGAGGCTGACACCAGACGGACACCGTCACGAGGAGAGGCTGACACCAGACGGACACCGTCACGAGGAGAGGCTGACACCAGACTGACACCGTCACGAGGAGAGGCTGACACCAGACTGACACCGTCACTAGCGAGGCTGACACCAGACTGACACCGTCACTAGCGAGGCTGACACCAGACTGACACCGTCACGAGGAGAGGCTGACACCAGACGGACACAGTCACGAGGAGAGGCTGACACCAGACTGACACTGTCACTAGCGAGGCTGACATCAGACTGACACCGTCACGAGGAGAGGCTGACACCAGACTGAAACCGTCACTAGCGAGGCTGACACCAGACCGACCCCGTCACGAGGAGAGGCTGACACCAGACCGACCCCGTCACTAGCGAGGCTGACACCAGACTGACCCCGTCACGAGGCGAGGATGACACCAGACAGACACCGTCACTAGCGAGGATGACACCAGACCGACACAGTCACTAGCGAGGATGACACCAGACCGACACCGTCACGAGGCGAGGCTGACACCAGACCGACCCCGTCACTAGCGAGGCTGACACCAGACTGACACCGTCACGAGGAGAGGCTGACACCAGACGGACACCGTCACGAGGAGAGGCTGACACCAGACTGACACCGTCACGAGGAGAGGCTGACACCAGACTGACACCGTCACTAGCGAGGCTGACACCAGACCGACCCCGTCACGAGGCGAGGATGACACCAGACAGACACCGTCACTAGCGAGGATGACACCAGACCGACACAGTCACTAGCGAGGATGACACCAGACCGACACCGTCACGAGGCGAGGCTGACACCAGACCGACCCCGTCACTAGCGAGGCTGACACCAGACCGACCCCGTCACTAGCGAGGCTGACACCAGACGGACACCGTCACGAGGAGAGGCTGACACCAGACTGAAACCGTCACTAGCGAGGCTGACACCAGACTGACACCGTCACGAGGAGAGGCTGACACCAGACCGACCCCGTCACGAGGAGAGGCTGACACCAGACCGACACCGTCACTAGCGAGGCTGACACCAGACTGACACCGTCACTAGCGAGGCTGACACCAGACTGACACCGTCACGAGGAGAGGCTGACACCAGACCGACCCCGTCACTAGCGAGGCTGACACCAGACTGACACCGTCACGAGGAGAGGCTGACACCAGACCGACCCCGTCACGAGGAGAGGCTGACACCAGACCGACACCGTCACGAGGAGAGGCTGACACCAGACCGACCCCGTCACGAGGAGAGGCTGACACCAGACCGACCCCGTCACTAGCGAGGCTGACACCAGACTGACACCGTCACGAGGAGAGGCTGACACCAGACGGACACCGTCACGAGGAGAGGCTGACACCAGACCGACACCGTCACGAGGCGAGGCTGACACCAGACCGACCCCGTCACTAGCGAGGCTGACACCAGACCGACCCCGTCACTAGAGAGGCTGACACCAGACGGACACCGTCACGAGGAGAGGCTGACACCAGACTGAAACCGTCACTAGCGAGGCTGACACCAGACTGACACCGTCACGAGGAGAGGCTGACACCAGACTGAAACCGTCACTAGCGAGGCTGACACCAGACTGACACCGTCACGAGGAGAGGCTGACACCAGACTGAAACCGTCACTAGCGAGGCTGACACCAGACTGACACCGTCACTAGCGAGGCTGACACCAGACTGACACCGTCACGAGGAGAGGCTGACACCAGACTGAAACCGTCACTAGCGAGGCTGACACCAGACCGACCCCGTCACGAGGAGAGGCTGACACCAGACCGACCCCGTCACGAGGAGAGGCTGACACCAGACGGACCCCGTCACGAGGAGAGGCTGACACCAGACCGACACCGTCACGAGGAGAGGCTGACACCAGACCGACCCCGTCACGAGGAGAGGCTGACACCAGACCGACCCCGTCACTAGCGAGGCTGACACCAGACTGACACCGTCACGAGGAGAGGCTGACACCAGACTGACACCGTCACTAGCGAGGCTGACACCAGACTGACACCGTCACTAGCGAGGCTGACACCAGACTGACACCGTCACGAGGAGAGGCTGACACCAGACCGAAACCGTCACTAGCGAGGCTGACACCAGACGGACCCTGTCACGAGGAGAGGCTGACACCAGACCGACACCATCACGAGGAGAGGCTGACACCAGACTGACACCGTCACGAGGAGAGGCTGACACCAGACCGACTCCGTCACTAGCGAGGCTGACACCAGACCGACCCCGTCACGAGGCGAGGATGACACCAGACCGACACCGTCACTAGCGAGGATGACACCAGACCGACACCGTCACGAGGCGAGGCTGACACCAGACCGACACCGTCACGAGGCGAGGCTGACACCAGACCGACCCCGTCACTAGCGAGGCTGACACCAGACCGACCCCGTCACTAGCGAGGCTGACACCAGACGGACACCGTCACGAGGAGAGGCTGACACCAGACTGAAACCGTCACTAGCGAGGCTGACACCAGACTGACACCGTCACGAGGAGAGGCTGACACCAGACTGACACCGTCACGAGGAGAGGCTGACACCAGACTGAAACCGTCACTAGCGAGGCTGACACCAGACTGACACCGTCACGAGGAGAGGCTGACACCAGACTGAAACCGTCACTAGCGAGACTGACACCAGACTGACACCGTCACTAGCGAGGCTGACACCAGACTGACACCGTCACGAGGAGAGGCTGACACCAGACTGAAACCGTCACTAGCGAGGCTGACACCAGACCGACCCCGTCACGAGGAGAGGCTGACACCAGACCGACACCGTCACGAGGAGAGGCTGACACCAGACCGACCCCGTCACGAGGAGAGGCTGACACCAGACCGACCCCGTCACTAGCGAGGCTGACACCAGACTGACACCGTCACGAGGAGAGGCTGACACCAGACGGACACCGTCACGAGGAGAGGCTGACACCAGACTGAAATCGTCACTAGCGAGGCTGACACCAGACTGACACCGTCACGAGGAGAGGCTGACACCAGACTGACACCGTCACGAGGAGAGGCTGACACCAGACTGACACCGTCACGAGGAGAGGCTGACACCAGACTGAAACCGTCACTAGCGAGGCTGACACCAGACTGACACCGTCACGAGGAGAGGCTGACACCAGACTGACACCGTCACGAGGAGAGGCTGACACCAGACTGACACCGTCACTAGCGAGGCTGACACCAGACTGACACCGTCACTAGCGAGGCTGACACCAGACTGACACCGTCACGAGGAGAGGCTGACACCAGACCGAAACCGTCACTAGCGAGGCTGACACCAGACGGACCCTGTCACGAGGAGAGGCTGACACCAGACCGACACCGTCACGAGGAGAGGCTGACACCAGACCGACACCGTCACGAGGAGAGGCTGACACCAGACCGACTCCGTCACTAGCGAGGCTGACACCAGACCGACCCCGTCACGAGGCGAGGATGACACCAGACCGACACCGTCACTAGCGAGGATGACACCAGACCGACACCGTCACGAGGCGAGGCTGACACCAGACGGACACCGTCACGAGGCGAGGCTGACACCAGACCGACCCCGTCACTAGCGAGGCTGACACCAGACCGACCCCGTCACTAGCGAGGCTGACACCAGACGGACACCGTCACGAGGAGAGGCTGACACCAGACTGAAACCGTCACTAGCGAGGCTGACACCAGACTGACACCGTCACGAGGAGAGGCTGACACCAGACTGACACCGTCACGAGGAGAGGCTGACACCAGACTGAAACCGTCACTAGCGAGGCTGACACCAGACTGACACCGTCACGAGGAGAGGCTGACACCAGACTGAAACCGTCACTAGCGAGACTGACACCAGACTGACACCGTCACTAGCGAGGCTGACACCAGACTGACACCGTCACGAGGAGAGGCTGACACCAGACTGAAACCGTCACTAGCGAGGCTGACACCAGACCGACCCCGTCACGAGGAGAGGCTGACACCAGACTGAAACCGTCACTAGCGAGGCTGACACCAGACTGACACCGTCACGAGGAGAGGCTGACACCAGACTGACACCGTCACGAGGAGAGGCTGACACCAGACTGACACCGTCACGAGGAGAGGCTGACACCAGACTGAAACCGTCACTAGCGAGGCTGACACCAGACTGACACCGTCACGAGGAGAGGCTGACACCAGACTGACACCGTCACGAGGAGAGGCTGACACCAGACTGACACCGTCACTAGCGAGGCTGACACCAGACCGACCCCGTCACGAGGCGAGGATGACACCAGACCGACACCGTCACTAGCGAGGATGACACCAGACCGACACCGTCACGAGGCGAGGCTGACACCAGACCGACACCGTCACGAGGCGAGGCTGACACCAGACCGACACCGTCACGAGGAGAGGCTGACACCAGACTGAAACCGTCACTAGCGAGGCTGACACCAGACTGACACCGTCACGAGGAGAGGCTGACACTAGACCGACCCCGTCACGAGGAGAGGCTGACACCAGACCGACCCCGTCACTAGCGAGGCTGACACCAGACTGACACCGTTACAAGGAGAGGCTGACACCAGACCGACACCGTCACTAGCGAGGCTGACACCAGACTGAAACCGTCACTAGCGAGGCTGACACCAGACCGACCCCGTCACGAGGAGAGGCTGACACCAGACCGACCCCGTCACGAGGAGAGGCTGACACCAGACTGACACCGTCACGAGGAGAGGCTGACACCAGACGGACACCGTCACGAGGAGAGGCTGACACCAGACTGACACCGTCACGAGGAGAGGCTGACACCAGACTGACACCGTCACTAGCGAGGCTGACACCAGACTGACACCGTCACGAGGAGAGGCTGACACCAGACCGAAACCGTCACTAGCGAGGCTGACACCAGACGGACCCTGTCACGAGGAGAGGCTGACACCAGACGGACACCGTCACGAGGAGAGGCTGACACCAGACTGAAACCGTCACTAGCGAGGCTGACACCAGACTGACACCGTCACGAGGAGAGGCTGACACCAGACTGACACCGTCACGAGGAGAGGCTGACACCAGACTGACACCGTCACTAGCGAGGCTGACACCAGACTGACACCGTCACTAGCGAGGCTTACACCAGACTGACACCGTCACGAGGAGAGGCTGACACCAGACCGAAACCGTCACTAGCGAGGCTGACACCAGACGGACCCTGTCACGAGGAGAGGCTGACACCAAACCGACACCGTCACGAGGAGAGGCTGACACCGTCACGAGGAGAGGCTGACACCAGACCGACTCTGTCACTAGCGAGGCTGACACCAGACCGACCCCGTCACGAGGCGAGGATGACACCAGAACGACACCGTCACTAGCGAGGATGACACCAGACCGACACCGTCACGAGGAGAGGCTGACACCAGACCGACCCCGTCACTAGCGAGGCTGACACCAGACTGACACCGTCACGAGGAGAGGCTGACATCAGACGGACACCGTCACGAGGAGAGGCTGACACCAGACTGACACCGTCTCGAGGAGAGGCTGACACCAGACTGACACCGTCACTAGCGAGGCTGACACCAGACTGACACCGTCACGAGGCGAGGCTGACACCAGACCGACACCGTCACGAGGCGAGGCTGACACCAGACCGACACCGTCACAAGGCGAGGCTGACACCAGACCGACACCGTCACGAGGCGAGGCTGATACCAGACCGACCCCGTCACTAGCGAGGCTGACACCAGACCGACCCCGTCACTAGCGAGGCTGACACCAGACGGACACCGTCACGAGGAGAGGCTGACACCAGACTGAAACCGTCACTAGCGAGGCTGACACCAGACTGACACCGTCACGAGGAGAGGCTGACACCAGACTGACACCGTCACGAGGAGAGGCTGACACCAGACTGACACCGTCACTAGCGAGGCTGACACCAGACTGACACCGTCACGAGGAGAGGCTGACACCAGACTGACACCGTCACGAGGAGAGGCTGACACCAGACTGACACCGTCACTAGCGAGGCTGACACCAGACTGACACCGTCACTAGCGAGGCTGACACCAGACTGACACCGTCACGAGGAGAGGCTGACACCAGACTGACACCGTCACGAGGAGAGGCTGACACCAGACTGACACCGTCACTAGCGAGGCTGACACCAGACTGACACCGTCACTAGCGAGGCTGACACCAGACTGACACCGTCACGAGGAGAGGCTGACACCAGACCGAAACCGTCACTAGCGAGGCTGACACCAGACGGACCCTGTCACGAGGAGAGGCTGACACCAGACCGACACCGTCACGAGGAGAGGCTGACACCAGACCGACACCGTCACGAGGAGAGGCTGACACCAGACCGACTCCGTCACTAGCGAGGCTGACACCAGACCGACCCCGTCACGAGGCGAGGATGACACCAGACCGACACCGTCACTAGCGAGGATGACACCAGACCGACACCGTCACGAGGCGAGGCTGACACCAGACTGACACCGTCACGAGGAGAGGCTGACACCAGACTGACACCGTCACGAGGAGAGGCTGACACCAGACTGACACCGTCACTAGCGAGGCTGACACCAGACTGACACCGTCACTAGCGAGGCTGACACCAGACTGACACCGTCACGAGGAGAGGCTGACACCAGACCGAAACCGTCACTAGCGAGGCTGACACCAGACGGACCCTGTCACGAGGAGAGGCTGACACCAGACCGACACCGTCACGAGGAGAGGCTGACACCAGACCGACACCGTCACGAGGAGAGGCTGACACCAGACCGACTCCGTCACTAGCGAGGCTGACACCAGACCGACCCCGTCACGAGGCGAGGATGACACCAGACCGACACCGTCACTAGCGAGGATGACACCAGACCGACACCGTCACGAGGCGAGGCTGACACCAGACCGACACCGTCACGAGGAGAGGCTGACACCAGACGGACCCCGTCACGAGGAGAGGCTGACACCAGACCGACACCGTCACGAGGAGAGGCTGACACCAGACCGACCCCGTCACGAGGAGAGGCTGACACCAGACCGACCCCGTCACTAGCGAGGCTGACACCAGACGGACACCGTCACGAGGAGAGGCTGACACCAGACTGAAACCGTCACTAGCGAGGCTGACACCAGACTGACACCGTCACGAGGAGAGGCTGACACCAGACTGACACCGTCACGAGGAGAGGCTGACACCAGACTGACACCGTCACTAGCGAGGCTGACACCAGACTGACACCGTCACTAGCGAGGCTGACACCAGACTGACACCGTCACGAGGAGAGGCTGACACCAGACCGAAACCGTCACTAGCGAGGCTGACACCAGACGGACCCTGTCACGAGGAGAGGCTGACACCAGACCGACACCATCACGAGGAGAGGCTGACACCAGACTGACACCGTCACGAGGAGAGGCTGACACCAGACCGACTCCGTCACTAGCGAGGCTGACACCAGACCGACCCCGTCACGAGGCGAGGATGACACCAGACCGACACCGTCACTAGCGAGGATGACACCAGACCGACACCGTCACGAGGCGAGGCTGACACCAGACGGACACCGTCACGAGGCGAGGCTGACACCAGACCGACCCCGTCACTAGCGAGGCTGACACCAGACCGACCCCGTCACTAGCGAGGCTGACACCAGACGGACACCGTCACGAGGAGAGGCTGACACCAGACTGAAACCGTCACTAGCGAGGCTGACACCAGACTGACACCGTCACGAGGAGAGGCTGACACCAGACTGACACCGTCACGAGGAGAGGCTGACACCAGACTGAAACCGTCACTAGCGAGGCTGACACCAGACTGACACCGTCACGAGGAGAGGCTGACACCAGACTGAAACCGTCACTAGCGAGACTGACACCAGACTGACACCGTCACTAGCGAGGCTGACACCAGACTGACACCGTCACGAGGAGAGGCTGACACCAGACTGAAACCGTCACTAGCGAGGCTGACACCAGACCGACCCCGTCACGAGGAGAGGCTGACACCAGACCGACACCGTCACGAGGAGAGGCTGACACCAGACCGACCCCGTCACGAGGAGAGGCTGACACCAGACCGACCCCGTCACTAGCGAGGCTGACACCAGACGGACACCGTCACGAGGAGAGGCTGACACCAGACTGAAATCGTCACTAGCGAGGCTGACACCAGACTGACACCGTCACGAGGAGAGGCTGACACCAGACTGACACCGTCACGAGGAGAGGCTGACACCAGACTGACACCGTCACGAGGAGAGGCTGACACCAGACTGAAACCGTCACTAGCGAGGCTGACACCAGACTGACACCGTCACGAGGAGAGGCTGACACCAGACTGAAACCGTCACGAGGAGAGGCTGACACCAGACTGACACCGTCACTAGCGAGGCTGACACCAGACCGACCCCGTCACGAGGCGAGGATGACACCAGACCGACACCGTCACTAGCGAGGATGACACCAGACCGACACCGTCACGAGGCGAGGCTGACACCAGACCGACACCGTCACGAGGCGAGGCTGACACCAGACCGACACCGTCACGAGGAGAGGCTGACACCAGACTGAAACCGTCACTAGCGAGGCTGACACCAGACTGACACCGTCACGAGGAGAGGCTGACACTAGACCGACCCCGTCACGAGGAGAGGCTGACACCAGACCGACCCCGTCACTAGCGAGGCTGACACCAGACTGACACCGTTACAAGGAGAGGCTGACACCAGACCGACACCGTCACTAGCGAGGCTGACACCAGACTGAAACCGTCACTAGCGAGGCTGACACCAGACCGACCCCGTCACGAGGAGAGGCTGACACCAGACCGACCCCGTCACGAGGAGAGGCTGACACCAGACTGACACCGTCACGAGGAGAGGCTGACACCAGACGGACACCGTCACGAGGAGAGGCTGACACCAGACTGACACCGTCACGAGGAGAGGCTGACACCAGACTGACACCGTCACTAGCGAGGCTGACACCAGACTGACACCGTCACGAGGAGAGGCTGACACCAGACCGAAACCGTCACTAGCGAGGCTGACACCAGACGGACCCTGTCACGAGGAGAGGCTGACACCAGACGGACACCGTCACGAGGAGAGGCTGACACCAGACTGAAACCGTCACTAGCGAGGCTGACACCAGACTGACACCGTCACGAGGAGAGGCTGACACCAGACTGACACCGTCACGAGGAGAGGCTGACACCAGACTGACACCGTCACTAGCGAGGCTGACACCAGACTGACACCGTCACTAGCGAGGCTTACACCAGACTGACACCGTCACGAGGAGAGGCTGACACCAGACCGAAACCGTCACTAGCGAGGCTGACACCAGACGGACCCTGTCACGAGGAGAGGCTGACACCAAACCGACACCGTCACGAGGAGAGGCTGACACCGTCACGAGGAGAGGCTGACACCAGACCGACTCTGTCACTAGCGAGGCTGACACCAGACCGACCCCGTCACGAGGCGAGGATGACACCAGAACGACACCGTCACTAGCGAGGATGACACCAGACCGACACCGTCACGAGGAGAGGCTGACACCAGACCGACCCCGTCACTAGCGAGGCTGACACCAGACTGACACCGTCACGAGGAGAGGCTGACATCAGACGGACACCGTCACGAGGAGAGGCTGACACCAGACTGACACCGTCTCGAGGAGAGGCTGACACCAGACTGACACCGTCACTAGCGAGGCTGACACCAGACTGACACCGTCACGAGGCGAGGCTGACACCAGACCGACACCGTCACGAGGCGAGGCTGACACCAGACCGACACCGTCACAAGGCGAGGCTGACACCAGACCGACACCGTCACGAGGCGAGGCTGATACCAGACCGACCCCGTCACTAGCGAGGCTGACACCAGACCGACCCCGTCACTAGCGAGGCTGACACCAGACGGACACCGTCACGAGGAGAGGCTGACACCAGACTGAAACCGTCACTAGCGAGGCTGACACCAGACTGACACCGTCACGAGGAGAGGCTGACACCAGACTGACACCGTCACGAGGAGAGGCTGACACCAGACTGACACCGTCACTAGCGAGGCTGACACCAGACTGACACCGTCACGAGGAGAGGCTGACACCAGACTGACACCGTCACGAGGAGAGGCTGACACCAGACTGACACCGTCACTAGCGAGGCTGACACCAGACTGACACCGTCACTAGCGAGGCTGACACCAGACTGACACCGTCACGAGGAGAGGCTGACACCAGACCGAAACCGTCACTAGCGAGGCTGACACCAGACTGACACCGTCACGAGGAGAGGCTGACACCAGACTGACACCGTCACGAGGAGAAGCTGACACCAGACCGACACCGTCACGAGGAGAGGCTGACACCAGACCGACTCCGTCACTAGCGAGGCTGACACCAGACCGACCCCGTCACGAGGCGAGGATGACACCAGACCGACACCGTCACTAGCGAGGATGACACCAGACCGACACCGTCACGAGGCGAGGCTGACACCAGACCGACACCGTCACGAGGCGAGGCTGACACCAGACCGACCCCGTCACTAGCGAGGCTGACACCAGACCGACCCCGTCACTAGCGAGGCTGACACCAGACGGACACCGTCACGAGGAGAGGCTGACACCAGACTGAAACCGTCACTAGCGAGGCTGACACCAGACTGACACCGTCACGAGGAGAGGCTGACACCAGACTGACACCGTCACGAGGAGAGGCTGACACCAGACCGACCCCGTCACTAGCGAGGCTGACACCAGACGGACACCGTCACGAGGAGAGGCTGACACCAGACCGACCCCGTCACGAGGAGAGGCTGACACCAGACGGACCCCGTCACGAGGAGAGGCTGACACCAGACCGACCCCGTCACTAGCGAGGCTGACACCAGACTGACACCGTCACTAGCGAGGCTGACACCAGACTGACACTGTCACGAGGAGAGGCTGACACCAGACTGACACCGTCACGAGGAGAGGCTGACACCAGACTGAAACCGTCACTAGCGAGGCTGACACCAGACTGACACCGTCACGAGGAGAGGCTGACACCAGACTGAAACCGTCACTAGCGAGGCTGACACCAGACTGACACCGTCACTAGCGAGGCTGACACCAGACCGACCCCGTCACTAGCGAGGCTGACACCAGACTGAAACCGTCACTAGCGAGGCTGACACCAGACTGACACCGTCACGAGGAGAGGCTGACACCAGACCGACCCCGTCACGAGGAGAGGCTGACACCAGACGGACCCCGTCACGAGGAGAGGCTGACACCAGACCGACACCGTCACGAGGAGAGGCTGACACCAGACCGACCCCGTCACGAGGAGAGGCTGACACCAGACCGACCCCGTCACTAGCGAGGCTGACACCAGACTGACACCGTCACGAGGAGAGGCTGACACCAGACGGACACCGTCACGAGGAGAGGCTGACACCAGACTGAAACCGTCACTAGCGAGGCTGACACCAGACTGACACCGTCACGAGGAGAGGCTGACATCAGACGGACACCGTCACGAGGAGAGGCTGACACCAGACTGACACCGTCACGAGGAGAGGCTGACACCAGACTGACACCGTCACTAGCGAGGCTGACACCAGACTGACACCGTCACTAGCGAGGCTGACACCAGACTGACACCGTCACGAGGCGAGGCTGACACCAGACCGACACCGTCACGAGGCGAGGCTGACACCAGACCGACACCGTCACAAGGCGAGGCTGACACCAGACCGACACCGTCACGAGGCGAGGCTGACACCAGACCGACCCCGTCACTAGCGAGGCTGACACCAGACCGACCCCGTCCCTAGCGAGGCTGACACCAGACGGACACCGTCACGAGGAGAGGCTGACACCAGACTGAAACCGTCACTAGCGAGGCTGACACCAGACTGACACCGTCACGAGGAGAGGCTGACACCAGACTGACACCGTCACTAGCGAGGCTGACACCAGACTGACACCGTCACTAGCGAGGCTGACACCAGACTGACACCGTCACTAGCGAGGCTTACACCAGACTGACACCGTCACGAGGAGAGGCTGACACCAGACCGAAACCGTCACTAGCGAGGCTGACACCAGACGGACCCTGTCACGAGGAGAGGCTGACACCAAACCGACACCGTCACGAGGAGAGGCTGACACCGTCACGAGGAGAGGCTGACACCAGACCGACTCTGTCACTAGCGAGGCTGACACCAGACCGACCCCGTCACGAGGCGAGGATGACACCAGAACGACACCGTCACTAGCGAGGATGACACCAGACCGACACCGTCACGAGGAGAGGCTGACACCAGACCGACCCTGTCACTAGCGAGGCTGACACCAGACTGACACCGTCACGAGGAGAGGCTGACATCAGACGGACACCGTCACGAGGAGAGGCTGACACCAGACTGACACCGTCTCGAGGAGAGGCTGACACCAGACTGACACCGTCACTAGCGAGGCTGACACCAGACTGACACCGTCACGAGGCGAGGCTGACACCAGACCGACACCGTCACGAGGCGAGGCTGACACCAGACCGACACCGTCACAAGGCGAGGCTGACACCAGACCGACACCGTCACGAGGCGAGGCTGATACCAGACCGACCCCGTCACTAGCGAGGCTGACACCAGACCGACCCCGTCACTAGCGAGGCTGACACCAGACGGACACCGTCACGAGGAGAGGCTGACACCAGACTGAAACCGTCACTAGCGAGGCTGACACCAGACTGACACCGTCACGAGGAGAGGCTGACACCAGACTGACACCGTCACGAGGAGAGGCTGACACCAGACTGACACCGTCACTAGCGAGGCTGACACCAGACTGACACCGTCACGAGGAGAGGCTGACACCAGACTGACACCGTCACGAGGAGAGGCTGACACCAGACTGACACCGTCACTAGCGAGGCTGACACCAGACTGACACCGTCACTAGCGAGGCTGACACCAGACTGACACCGTCACGAGGAGAGGCTGACACCAGACTGACACCGTCACGAGGAGAGGCTGACACCAGACTGACACCGTCACTAGCGAGGCTGACACCAGACTGACACCGTCACTAGCGAGGCTGACACCAGACTGACACCGTCACGAGGAGAGGCTGACACCAGACCGAAACCGTCACTAGCGAGGCTGACACCAGACGGACCCTGTCACGAGGAGAGGCTGACACCAGACCGACACCGTCACGAGGAGAGGCTGACACCAGACCGACACCGTCACGAGGAGAGGCTGACACCAGACCGACTCCGTCACTAGCGAGGCTGACACCAGACCGACCCCGTCACGAGGCGAGGATGACACCAGACCGACACCGTCACTAGCGAGGATGACACCAGACCGACACCGTCACGAGGCGAGGCTGACACCAGACCGACACCGTCACGAGGAGAGGCTGACACCAGACGGACCCCGTCACGAGGAGAGGCTGACACCAGACCGACACCGTCACGAGGAGATGCTGACACCAGACCGACCCCGTCACGAGGAGAGGCTGACACCAGACCGACCCCGTCACTAGCGAGGCTGACACCAGACGGACACCGTCACGAGGAGAGGCTGACACCAGACTGAAACCGTCACTAGCGAGGCTGACACCAGACTGACACCGTCACGAGGAGAGGCTGACACCAGACTGACACCGTCACGAGGAGAGGCTGACACCAGACTGACACCGTCACTAGCGAGGCTGACACCAGACTGACACCGTCACTAGCGAGGCTGACACCAGACTGACACCGTCACGAGGAGAGGCTGACACCAGACCGAAACCGTCACTAGCGAGGCTGACACCAGACGGACCCTGTCACGAGGAGAGGCTGACACCAGACCGACACCATCACGAGGAGAGGCTGACACCAGACTGACACCGTCACGAGGAGAGGCTGACACCAGACCGACTCCGTCACTAGCGAGGCTGACACCAGACCGACCCCGTCACGAGGCGAGGATGACACCAGACCGACACCGTCACTAGCGAGGATGACACCAGACCGACACCGTCACGAGGCGAGGCTGACACCAGACGGACACCGTCACGAGGCGAGGCTGACACCAGACCGACCCCGTCACTAGCGAGGCTGACACCAGACCGACCCCGTCACTAGCGAGGCTGACACCAGACGGACACCGTCACGAGGAGAGGCTGACACCAGACTGAAACCGTCACTAGCGAGGCTGACACCAGACTGACACCGTCACGAGGAGAGGCTGACACCAGACTGACACCGTCACGAGGAGAGGCTGACACCAGACTGAAACCGTCACTAGCGAGGCTGACACCAGACTGACACCGTCACGAGGAGAGGCTGACACCAGACTGAAACCGTCACTAGCGAGACTGACACCAGACTGACACCGTCACTAGCGAGGCTGACACCAGACTGACACCGTCACGAGGAGAGGCTGACACCAGACTGAAACCGTCACTAGCGAGGCTGACACCAGACCGACCCCGTCACGAGGAGAGGCTGACACCAGACCGACACCGTCACGAGGAGAGGCTGACACCAGACCGACCCCGTCACGAGGAGAGGCTGACACCAGACCGACCCCGTCACTAGCGAGGCTGACACCAGACTGACACCGTCACGAGGAGAGGCTGACACCAGACGGACACCGTCACGAGGAGAGGCTGACACCAGACTGAAATCGTCACTAGCGAGGCTGACACCAGACTGACACCGTCACGAGGAGAGGCTGACACCAGACTGACACCGTCACGAGGAGAGGCTGACACCAGACTGACACCGTCACGAGGAGAGGCTGACACCAGACTGAAACCGTCACTAGCGAGGCTGACACCAGACTGACACCGTCACGAGGAGAGGCTGACACCAGACTGAAACCGTCACGAGGAGAGGCTGACACCAGACTGACACCGTCACTAGCGAGGCTGACACCAGACCGACCCCGTCACGAGGCGAGGATGACACCAGACCGACACCGTCACTAGCGAGGATGACACCAGACCGACACCGTCACGAGGCGAGGCTGACACCAGACCGACACCGTCACGAGGCGAGGCTGACACCAGACCGACACCGTCACGAGGAGAGGCTGACACCAGACTGAAACCGTCACTAGCGAGGCTGACACCAGACTGACACCGTCACGAGGAGAGGCTGACACTAGACCGACCCCGTCACGAGGAGAGGCTGACACCAGACCGACCCCGTCACTAGCGAGGCTGACACCAGACTGACACCGTTACAAGGAGAGGCTGACACCAGACCGACACCGTCACTAGCGAGGCTGACACCAGACTGAAACCGTCACTAGCGAGGCTGACACCAGACCGACCCCGTCACGAGGAGAGGCTGACACCAGACCGACCCCGTCACGAGGAGAGGCTGACACCAGACTGACACCGTCACGAGGAGAGGCTGACACCAGACGGACACCGTCACGAGGAGAGGCTGACACCAGACTGACACCGTCACGAGGAGAGGCTGACACCAGACTGACACCGTCACTAGCGAGGCTGACACCAGACTGACACCGTCACGAGGAGAGGCTGACACCAGACCGAAACCGTCACTAGCGAGGCTGACACCAGACGGACCCTGTCACGAGGAGAGGCTGACACCAGACGGACACCGTCACGAGGAGAGGCTGACACCAGACTGAAACCGTCACTAGCGAGGCTGACACCAGACTGACACCGTCACGAGGAGAGGCTGACACCAGACTGACACCGTCACGAGGAGAGGCTGACACCAGACTGACACCGTCACTAGCGAGGCTGACACCAGACTGACACCGTCACTAGCGAGGCTTACACCAGACTGACACCGTCACGAGGAGAGGCTGACACCAGACCGAAACCGTCACTAGCGAGGCTGACACCAGACGGACCCTGTCACGAGGAGAGGCTGACACCAAACCGACACCGTCACGAGGAGAGGCTGACACCGTCACGAGGAGAGGCTGACACCAGACCGACTCTGTCACTAGCGAGGCTGACACCAGACCGACCCCGTCACGAGGCGAGGATGACACCAGAACGACACCGTCACTAGCGAGGATGACACCAGACCGACACCGTCACGAGGAGAGGCTGACACCAGACCGACCCCGTCACTAGCGAGGCTGACACCAGACTGACACCGTCACGAGGAGAGGCTGACATCAGACGGACACCGTCACGAGGAGAGGCTGACACCAGACTGACACCGTCTCGAGGAGAGGCTGACACCAGACTGACACCGTCACTAGCGAGGCTGACACCAGACTGACACCGTCACGAGGCGAGGCTGACACCAGACCGACACCGTCACGAGGCGAGGCTGACACCAGACCGACACCGTCACAAGGCGAGGCTGACACCAGACCGACACCGTCACGAGGCGAGGCTGATACCAGACCGACCCCGTCACTAGCGAGGCTGACACCAGACCGACCCCGTCACTAGCGAGGCTGACACCAGACGGACACCGTCACGAGGAGAGGCTGACACCAGACTGAAACCGTCACTAGCGAGGCTGACACCAGACTGACACCGTCACGAGGAGAGGCTGACACCAGACTGACACCGTCACGAGGAGAGGCTGACACCAGACTGACACCGTCACTAGCGAGGCTGACACCAGACTGACACCGTCACGAGGAGAGGCTGACACCAGACTGACACCGTCACGAGGAGAGGCTGACACCAGACTGACACCGTCACTAGCGAGGCTGACACCAGACTGACACCGTCACTAGCGAGGCTGACACCAGACTGACACCGTCACGAGGAGAGGCTGACACCAGACCGAAACCGTCACTAGCGAGGCTGACACCAGACTGACACCGTCACGAGGAGAGGCTGACACCAGACTGACACCGTCACGAGGAGAAGCTGACACCAGACCGACACCGTCACGAGGAGAGGCTGACACCAGACCGACTCCGTCACTAGCGAGGCTGACACCAGACCGACCCCGTCACGAGGCGAGGATGACACCAGACCGACACCGTCACTAGCGAGGATGACACCAGACCGACACCGTCACGAGGCGAGGCTGACACCAGACCGACACCGTCACGAGGCGAGGCTGACACCAGACCGACCCCGTCACTAGCGAGGCTGACACCAGACCGACCCCGTCACTAGCGAGGCTGACACCAGACGGACACCGTCACGAGGAGAGGCTGACACCAGACTGAAACCGTCACTAGCGAGGCTGACACCAGACTGACACCGTCACGAGGAGAGGCTGACACCAGACTGACACCGTCACGAGGAGAGGCTGACACCAGACCGACCCCGTCACTAGCGAGGCTGACACCAGACGGACACCGTCACGAGGAGAGGCTGACACCAGACCGACCCCGTCACGAGGAGAGGCTGACACCAGACGGACCCCGTCACGAGGAGAGGCTGACACCAGACCGACCCCGTCACTAGCGAGGCTGACACCAGACTGACACCGTCACTAGCGAGGCTGACACCAGACTGACACTGTCACGAGGAGAGGCTGACACCAGACTGACACCGTCACGAGGAGAGGCTGACACCAGACTGAAACCGTCACTAGCGAGGCTGACACCAGACTGACACCGTCACGAGGAGAGGCTGACACCAGACTGAAACCGTCACTAGCGAGGCTGACACCAGACTGACACCGTCACTAGCGAGGCTGACACCAGACCGACCCCGTCACTAGCGAGGCTGACACCAGACTGAAACCGTCACTAGCGAGGCTGACACCAGACTGACACCGTCACGAGGAGAGGCTGACACCAGACCGACCCCGTCACGAGGAGAGGCTGACACCAGACGGACCCCGTCACGAGGAGAGGCTGACACCAGACCGACACCGTCACGAGGAGAGGCTGACACCAGACCGACCCCGTCACGAGGAGAGGCTGACACCAGACCGACCCCGTCACTAGCGAGGCTGACACCAGACTGACACCGTCACGAGGAGAGGCTGACACCAGACGGACACCGTCACGAGGAGAGGCTGACACCAGACTGAAACCGTCACTATCGAGGCTGACACCAGACTGACACCGTCACGAGGAGAGGCTGACATCAGACGGACACCGTCACGAGGAGAGGCTGACACCAGACTGACACCGTCACGAGGAGAGGCTGACACCAGACTGACACCGTCACTAGCGAGGCTGACACCAGACTGACACCGTCACTAGCGAGGCTGACACCAGACTGACACCGTCACGAGGCGAGGCTGACACCAGACCGACACCGTCACGAGGCGAGGCTGACACCAGACCGACACCGTCACAAGGCGAGGCTGACACCAGACCGACACCGTCACGAGGCGAGGCTGACACCAGACCGACCCCGTCACTAGCGAGGCTGACACCAGACCGACCCCGTCCCTAGCGAGGCTGACACCAGACGGACACCGTCACGAGGAGAGGCTGACACCAGACTGAAACCGTCACTAGCGAGGCTGACACCAGACTGACACCGTCACGAGGAGAGGCTGACACCAGACTGACACCGTCACGAGGAGAGGCTGACACCAGACTGACACCGTCACTAGCGAGGCTGACACCAGACTGACACCGTCACGAGGAGAGGCTGACACCAGACTGACACCGTCACGAGGAGAGGCTGACACCAGACTGACACCGTCACTAGCGAGGCTGACACCAGACTGACACCGTCACTAGCGAGGCTGACACCAGACTGACACCGTCACGAGGAGAGGCTGACACCAGACTGACACCGTCACGAGGAGAGGCTGACACCAGACTGACACCGTCACTAGCGAGGCTGACACCAGACTGACACCGTCACTAGCGAGGCTGACACCAGACTGACACCGTCACGAGGAGAGGCTGACACCAGACCGAAACCGTCACTAGCGAGGCTGACACCAGACTGACACCGTCACGAGGAGAGGCTGACACCAGACTGACACCGTCACGAGGAGAGGCTGACACCAGACCGACACCGTCACGAGGAGAGGCTGACACCAGACCTACTCCGTCACTAGCGAGGCTGACACCAGACCGACCCCGTCACTAGCGAGGATGACACCAGACCGACACCGTCACGAGGCGAGGCTGACACCAGACCGACACCGTCACGAGGCGAGGCTGACACCAGACCGACCCCGTCATTAGCGAGGCTGACACCAGACCGACCCCGTCACTAGCGAGGCTGACACCAGACGGACACCGTCACGAGGAGAGGCTGACACCAGACTGAAACCGTCACTAGCGAGGCTGACACCAGACTGACACCGTCACGAGGAGAGGCTGACACCAGACTGACACCGTCACGAGGAGAGGCTGACACCAGACTGAAACCGTCACTAGCGAGGCTGACACCAGACTGACACTGTCACGAGGAGAGGCTGACACCAGACTGACACCGTCACGAGGAGAGGCTGACACCAGACTGAAACCGTCACTAGCGAGGCTGACACCAGACTGACACCGTCACGAGGAGAGGCTGACACCAGACTGAAACCGTCACTAGCGAGGCTGACACCAGACTGACACCGTCACTAGCGAGGCTGACACCAGACCGACCCCGTCACTAGCGAGGCTGACACCAGACCGACCCCGTCACTAGCGAGGCTGACACCAGACGGACACCGTCACGAGGAGAGGCTGACACCAGACTGAAACCGTCACTAGCGAGGCTGACACCAGACTGACACCGTCACGAGGAGAGGCTGACACCAGACCGACCCCGTCATGAGGAGAGGCTGACACCAGACCGACCCGGTCACTAGCGAGGCTGACACCAGACTGACACCGTCACGAGGAGAGGCTGACACCAGACTGAAACCGTCACTAGCGAGGCTGACACCAGACCGACCCCGTCACGAGGAGAGGCTGACACCAGACCGACCCCGTCACGAGGAGAGGCTGACACCAGACGGACCCCGTCACGAGGAGAGGCTGACACCAGACCGACACCGTCACGAGGAGAGGCTGACACCAGACCGACCCCGTCACGAGGAGAGGCTGACACCAGACCGACCCCGTCACTAGCGAGGCTGACACCAGACTGACACCGTCACGAGGAGAGGCTGACACCAGACGGACACCGTCACGAGGAGAGGCTGACACCAGACTGATACCGTCACTAGCGAGGCTGACACCAGACTGACACCGTCACGAGGAGAGGCTGACACCAGACTGACACCGTCACTAGCGAGGCTGACACCAGACTGACACCGTCACTAGCGAGGCTGACACCAGACTGACACCGTCACGAGGAGAGGCTGACACCAGACCGAAACCGTCACTAGCGAGGCTGACACCAGACGGACCCTGTCACGAGGAGAGGCTGACACCAGACCGACACCGTCACGAGGAGAGGCTGACACCAGACTGACACCGTCACGAGGAGAGGCTGACACCAGACTGAAACCGTCACTAGCGAGGCTGACACCAGACTGACACTGTCACGAGGAGAGGCTGACACCAGACAGACAACGTCACGAGGAGAGGCTGACACCAGACTGAAACCGTCACTAGCGAGGCTGACACCAGACCGACCCCGTCACGAGGAGAGGCTGACACCAGACGGACCCCGTCACGAGGAGAGGCTGACACCAGACCGACACCGTCACGAGGAGAGGCTGACACCAGACCGACCCCGTCACGAGGAGAGGCTGACACCAGACCGACCCCGTCACTAGCGAGGCTGACACCAGACGGACACCGTCACGAGGAGAGGCTGACACCAGACTGAAACCGTCACTAGCGAGGCTGACACCAGACTGACACCGTCACGAGGAGAGGCTGACACCAGACTGACACCGTCACGAGGAGAGGCTGACACCAGACTGACACCGTCACTAGCGAGGCTGACACCAGACTGACACCGTCACTAGCGAGGCTGACACCAGACTGACACCGTCACGAGGAGAGGCTGACACCAGACCGAAACCGTCACTAGCGAGGCTGACACCAGACGGACCCTGTCACGAGGAGAGGCTGACACCAGACCGACACCGTCACGAGGAGAGGCTGACACCAGACTGACACCGTCACGAGGAGAGGCTGACACCAGACCGACTCCGTCACTAGCGAGGCTGACACCAGACCGACCCCGTCACGAGGCGAGGATGACACCAGACCGACACCGTCACTAGCGAGGATGACACCAGACCGACACCGTCACGAGGCGAGGCTGACACCAGACCGACACCGTCACGAGGCGAGGCTGACACCAGACCGACCCCGTCACTAGCGAGGCTGACACCAGACCGACCCCGTCACTAGCGAGGCTGACACCAGACGGACACCGTCACGAGGAGAGGCTGACACCAGACTGAAACCGTCACTAGCGAGGCTGACACCAGACTGACACCGTCACGAGGAGAGGCTGACACCAGACTGACACCGTCACGAGGAGAGGCTGACACCAGACTGAAACCGTCACTAGCGAGGCTGACACCAGACTGACACCGTCACGAGGAGAGGCTGACACCAGACTGAAACCGTCACTAGCGAGACTGACACCAGACTGACACCGTCACTAGCGAGGCTGACACCAGACCGACCCCGTCACGAGGAGAGGCTGACACCAGACCGACCCCGTCACGAGGAGAGGCTGACACCAGACGGACCCCGTCACGAGGAGAGGCTGACACCAGACCGACACCGTCACGAGGAGAGGCTGACACCAGACCGACCCCGTCACGAGGAGAGGCTGACACCAGACCGACCCCGTCACTAGCGAGGCTGACACCAGACTGACACCGTCACGAGGAGAGGCTGACACCAGACGGACACCGTCACGAGGAGAGGCTGACACCAGACTGAAACCGTCACTAGCGAGGCTGACACCAGACTGACACCGTCACGAGGAGAGGCTGACACCAGACTGACACCGTCACGAGGAGAGGCTGACACCAGACTGACACCGTCACGAGGAGAGGCTGACACCAGACTGACACCGTCACTAGCGAGGCTGACACCAGACTGACACCGTCACGAGGAGAGGCTGACACCAGACTGACACCGTCACGAGGAGAGGCTGACACCAGACTGACACCGTCACTAGCGAGGCTGACACCAGACTGACACCGTCACTAGCGAGGCTGACACCAGACTGACACCGTCACGAGGAGAGGCTGACACCAGACCGAAACCGTCACTAGCGAGGCTGACACCAGACGGACCCTGTCACGAGGAGAGGCTGACACCAGACCGACACCGTCACGAGGAGAGGCTGACACCAGACCGACACCGTCACGAGGAGAGGCTGACACCAGACCGACTCCGTCACTAGCGAGGCTGACACCAGACCGACCCCGTCACGAGGCGAGGATGACACCAGACCGACACCGTCACTAGCGAGGATGACACCAGACCGACACCGTCACGAGGCGAGGCTGACACCAGACCGACACCGTCACGAGGCGAGGCTGACACCAGACCGACACCGTCACGAGGAGAGGCTGACACCAGACTGAAACCGTCACTAGCGAGGCTGACACCAGACTGACACCGTCACGAGGAGAGGCTGACACCAGACCGACCCCGTCACGAGGAGAGGCTGACACCAGACCGACCCCGTCACTAGCGAGGCTGACACCAGACTGACACCGTCACTAGCGAGGCTGACACCAGACCGACCCCGTCACTAGCGAGGCTGACACCAGACCGACCCCGTCACTAGCGAGGCTGACACCAGACGGACACCGTCACGAGGAGAGGCTGACACCAGACTGAAACCGTCACTAGCGAGGCTGACACCAGACTGACACCGTCACGAGGAGAGGCTGACACCAGACCGACCCCGTCATGAGGAGAGGCTGACACCAGACCGACCCGGTCACTAGCGAGGCTGACACCAGACTGACACCGTCACGAGGAGAGGCTGACACCAGACTGAAACCGTCACTAGCGAGGCTGACACCAGACCGACCCCGTCACGAGGAGAGGCTGACACCAGACCGACCCCGTCACGAGGAGAGGCTGACACCAGACGGACCCCGTTACGAGGAGAGGCTGACACCAGACCGACACCGTCACGAGGAGAGGCTGACACCAGACCGACCCCGTCACGAGGAGAGGCTGACACCAGACCGACCCCGTCACTAGCGAGGCTGACACCAGACTGACACCGTCACGAGGAGAGGCTGACACCAGACGGACACCGTCACGAGGAGAGGCTGACACCAGACTGATACCGTCACTAGCGAGGCTGACACCAGACTGACACCGTCACGAGGAGAGGCTGACACCAGACTGACACCGTCACGAGGAGAGGCTGACACCAGACTGACACCGTCACTAGCGAGGCTGACACCAGACTGACACCGTCACTAGCGAGGCTGACACCAGACTGACACCGTCACGAGGAGAGGCTGACACCAGACCGAAACCGTCACTAGCGAGGCTGACACCAGACGGACCCTGTCACGAGGAGAGGCTGACACCAGACCGACACCGTCACGAGGAGAGGCTGACACCAGACTGACACCGTCACGAGGAGAGGCTGACACCAGACTGAAACCGTCACTAGCGAGGCTGACACCAGACTGACACTGTCACGAGGAGAGGCTGACACCAGACTGACAACGTCACGAGGAGAGGCTGACACCAGACTGAAACCGTCACTAGCGAGGCTGACACCAGACCGACCCCGTCACGAGGAGAGGCTGACACCAGACGGACCCCGTCACGAGGAGAGGCTGACACCAGACCGACACCGTCACGAGGAGAGGCTGACACCAGACCGACCCCGTCACGAGGAGAGGCTGACACCAGACCGACCCCGTCACTAGCGAGGCTGACACCAGACGGACACCGTCACGAGGAGAGGCTGACACCAGACTGAAACCGTCACTAGCGAGGCTGACACCAGACTGACACCGTCACGAGGAGAGGCTGACACCAGACTGACACCGTCACGAGGAGAGGCTGACACCAGACTGACACCGTCACTAGCGAGGCTGACACCAGACTGACACCGTCACTAGCGAGGCTGACACCAGACTGACACCGTCACGAGGAGAGGCTGACACCAGACCGAAACCGTCACTAGCGAGGCTGACACCAGACGGACCCTGTCACGAGGAGAGGCTGACACCAGACCGACACCGTCACGAGGAGAGGCTGACACCAGACTGACACCGTCACGAGGAGAGGCTGACACCAGACCGACTCCGTCACTAGCGAGGCTGACACCAGACCGACCCCGTCACGAGGCGAGGATGACACCAGACCGACACCGTCACTAGCGAGGATGACACCAGACCGACACCGTCACGAGGCGAGGCTGACACCAGACCGACACCGTCACGAGGCGAGGCTGACACCAGACCGACCCCGTCACTAGCGAGGCTGACACCAGACCGACCCCGTCACTAGCGAGGCTGACACCAGACGGACACCGTCACGAGGAGAGGCTGACACCAGACTGAAACCGTCACTAGCGAGGCTGACACCAGACTGACACCGTCACGAGGAGAGGCTGACACCAGACTGACACCGTCACGAGGAGAGGCTGACACCAGACTGAAACCGTCACTAGCGAGGCTGACACCAGACTGACACCGTCACGAGGAGAGGCTGACACCAGACTGAAACCGTCACTAGCGAGACTGACACCAGACTGACACCGTCACTAGCGAGGCTGACACCAGACCGACCCCGTCACGAGGAGAGGCTGACACCAGACCGACCCCGTCACGAGGAGAGGCTGACACCAGACGGACCCCGTCACGAGGAGAGGCTGACACCAGACCGACACCGTCACGAGGAGAGGCTGACACCAGACCGACCCCGTCACGAGGAGAGGCTGACACCAGACCGACCCCGTCACTAGCGAGGCTGACACCAGACTGACACCGTCACGAGGAGAGGCTGACACCAGACGGACACCATCACGAGGAGAGGCTGACACCAGACTGAAACCGTCACTAGCGAGGCTGACACCAGACTGACACCGTCACGAGGAGAGGCTGACACCAGACTGACACCGTCACGAGGAGAGGCTGACACCAGACTGACACCGTCACGAGGAGAGGCTGACACCAGACTGACACCGTCACTAGCGAGGCTGACACCAGACTGACACCGTCACGAGGAGAGGCTGACACCAGACTGACACCGTCACGAGGAGAGGCTGACACCAGACTGACACCGTCACTAGCGAGGCTGACACCAGACTGACACCGTCACGAGGAGAGGCTGACACCAGACCGAAACCGTCACTAGCGAGGCTGACACCAGACGGACCCTGTCACGAGGAGAGGCTGACACCAGACCGACACCGTCACGAGGAGAGGCTGACACCAGACCGACACCGTCACGAGGAGAGGCTGACACCAGACCGACTCCGTCACTAGCGAGGCTGACACCAGACCGACCCCGTCACGAGGCGAGGATGACACCAGACCGACACCGTCACTAGCGAGGATGACACCAGACCGACACCGTCACGAGGCGAGGCTGACACCAGACCGACACCGTCACGAGGCGAGGCTGACACCAGACCGACACCGTCACGAGGAGAGGCTGACACCAGACTGAAACCGTCACTAGCGAGGCTGACACCAGACTGACACCGTCACGAGGAGAGGCTGACACCAGACCGACCCCGTCACGAGGAGAGGCTGACACCAGACCGACCCCGTCACTAGCGAGGCTGACACCAGACTGACACCGTTACAAGGAGAGGCTGACACCAGACCGACACCATCACTAGCGAGGCTGACACCAGACTGAAACCGTCACTAGCGAGGCTGACACCAGACCGACCCCGTCACGAGGAGAGGCTGACACCAGACCGACCCCGTCACGAGGAGAGGCTGACACCAGACTGACACCGTCACGAGGAGAGGCTGACACCAGACGGACACCGTCACGAGGAGAGGCTGACACCAGACTGAAACCGTCACTAGCGAGGCTGACACCAGACTGACACCGTCACGAGGAGAGGCTGACACCAGACTGACACCGTCACGAGGAGAGGCTGACACCAGACTGACACCGTCACTAGCGAGGCTGACACCAGACTGACACCGTCACGAGGAGAGGCTGACACCAGACCGAAACCGTCACTAGCGAGGCTGACACCAGACGGACCCTGTCACGAGGAGAGGCTGACACCAGACCGACACCGTCACGAGGAGAGGCTGACACCAGACCGACACCGTCACGAGGAGAGGCTGACACCAGACCGACTCCGTCACTAGCGAGGCTGACACCAGACCGACCCCGTCACGAGGCGAGGATGACACCAGACCGACCCCGTCACTAGCGAGGCAGACACCAGACTGACACCGTCACGAGGAGAGGCTGACACCAGACTGAAGCCGTCACTAGCGAGGCTGACACCAGACTGACACCGTCACGAGGAGAGGCTGACACCAGACTGACACCGTCACGAGGAGAGGCTGACACCAGACTGAAACCGTCACTAGCGAGGCTGACACCAGACTGACACCGTCACGAGGAGAGGCTGACACCAGACTGAAACCGTCACTAGCGAGGCTGACACCAGACTGACACCGTCACTAGCGAGGCTGACACCAGACTGACACCGTCACGAGGAGAGGCTGACACCAGACTGAAACCGTCACTAGCGAGGCTGACACCAGACTGACACCGTCACGAGGAGAGGCTGACACCAGACTGAAACCGTCACTAGCGAGGCTGACACCAGACTGACACCGTCACGAGGAGAGGCTGACACCAGACTGAAACCGTCACTAGCGAGGCTGACACCAGACTGACACCGTCACGAGGAGAGGCTGACACCAGACTGAAACCGTCACTAGCGAGGCTGACACCAGACCGACCCCGTCACGAGGAGAGGCTGACACCAGACGGACCCCGTCACGAGGAGAGGCTGACACCAGACGGACCCCGTCACGAGGAGAGGCTGACACCAGACCGACACCGTCACGAGGAGAGGCTGACACCAGACCGACCCCGTCACGAGGAGAGGCTGACACCAGACCGACCCCGTCACGAGGAGAGGCTGACACCAGACCGACCCCGTCACTAGCGAGGCTGACACCAGACTGACACCGTCACGAGGAGAGGCTGACACCAGACTGAAACCGTCACTAGCGAGGCTGACACCAGACTGACACCGTCACGAGGAGAGGCTGACACCAGACTGACACCGTCACGAAGAGAGGCTGACACCAGACTGACACCGTCACTAGCGAGGCTGACACCAGACTGACACCGTCACTAGCGAGGCTGACACCAGACCGACCCAGTCACTAGCGAGGCTGACACCAGACTGACACCGTCACGAGGAGAGGCTGACACCAGACCGAAACCGTCACGAGGAGAGGCTGACACCAGACCGACCCCGTCACGAGGCGAGGATGACACCAGACCGACACCGTCACTAGCGAGGATGACACCAGACCGACACCGTCACGAGGCGAGGCTGACACCAGACCGACACCGTCACGAGGCAAGGCTGACACCAGACCGACCCCGTCACTAGTGAGGCTGACACCAGACCGACCCCGTCACTAGCGAGGCTGACACCAGACGGACACCATCACGAGGAGAGGCTGACACCAGACTGAAACCGTCACTAGCGAGGCTGACACCAGACTGACACCGTCACGAGGAGAGGCTGACACCAGACGGACACCGTCACGAGGAGAGGCTGACACCAGACTGAAACCGTCACTAGCGAGGCTGACACCAGACTGACACCGTCACGAGGAGAGGCTGACACCAGACGGACCCCGTCACGAGGAGAGGCTGACACCAGACCGACACCGTCACAAGGAGAGGCTGACACCAGACCGACCCCGTCACTAGCGAGGCTGACACCAGACTGACACCGTCACGAGGAGAGGCTGACACCAGACGGACACCGTCACGAGGAGAGGCTGACACCAGACTGAAACCGTCACTAGCGAGGCTGACACCAGACTGACACCGTCACGAGGAGAGGCTGACACCAGACTGACACCGTCACGAGGAGAGGCTGACACCAGACTGACACCGTCACTAGCGAGGCTGACACCAGACTGACACCGTCACGAGGAGAGGCTGACACCAGACTGACACCGTCACGAGGAGAGGCTGACACCAGACTGAAACCGTCACTAGCGAGGCTGACACCAGACTGACACCGTCACGAGGAGAGGCTGACACCAGACTGACACCGTCACGAGGAGAGGCTGACACCAGACTGACACCGTCACTAGCGAGGCTGACACCAGACTGACACCGTCACTAGCGAGGCTGACACCAGACCGACCCAGTCACTAGCGAGGCTGACACCAGACTGACACCGTCACGAGGAGTGGCTGACACCAGACCGAAACCGTCACTAGCGAGGCTGACACCAGACGGACCCTGTCACGAGGAGAGGCTGACACCAGACCGACACCGTCACGAGGAGAGGCTGACACCAGACCGACCCCGTCACTAGCGAGGCTGACACCAGACGGACACCGTCACGAGGAGAGGCTGACACCAGACCGACACCGTCACTAGCGAGGATGACACCAGACCGACACCGTCACGAGGCGAGGCTGACACCAGACCGACACCGTCACGAGGCGAGGCTGACACCAGACCGACCCCGTCACTAGCGAGGCTGACACCAGACCGACCCCGTCACTAGCGAGGCTGACACCAGACGGACACCGTCACGAGGAGAGGCTGACACCAGACTGAAACCGTCACTAGCGAGGCTGACACCAGACTGACACCGTCACGAGGAGAGGCTGACACCAGACGGACACCGTCACGAGGAGAGGCTGACACCAGACTGAAACCGTCACTAGCGAGGCTGACACCAGACTGACACCGTCACGAGGAGAGGCTGACACCAGACTGACACCGTCACGAGGAGAGGCTGACACCAGACTGAAACCGTCACTAGCGAGGCTGACACCAGACTGACACCGTCACGAGGAGAGGCTGACACCAGACTGAAACCGTCACTAGCGAGGCTGACACCAGACTGACACCGTCACTAGCGAGGCTGACACCAGACTGACACCGTCACGAGGAGAGGCTGACACCAGACTGAAACCGTCACTAGCGAGGCTGACACCAGACCGACCCCGTCACGAGGAGAGGCTGACACCAGACCGACCCCGTCACGAGGAGAGGCTGACACCAGACGGACCCCGTCACGAGGAGAGGCTGACACCAGACCGACACCGTCACGAGGAGAGGCTGACACCAGACCGACCCCGTCACTAGCGAGGCTGACACCAGACTGACACCGTCACGAGGAGATGCTGACACCAGACGGACACCGTCACGAGGAGAGGCTGACACCAGACTGAAACCGTCACTAGCGAGGCTGACACCAGACTGACACCGTTACGAGGAGAGGCTGACACCAGACTGACACCGTCACGAGGAGAGGCTGACACCAGACTGACACCGTCACTAGCGAGGCTGACACCAGACTGACACCGTCACGAGGAGAGGCTGACACCAGACCGAAACCGTCACTAGCGAGGCTGACACCAGACGGACCCTGTCACGAGGAGAGGCTGACACCAGACCGACACCGTCACGAGGAGAGGCTGACACCAGACCGACACCGTCACGAGGAGAGGCTGACACCAGACCGACTACGTCACTAGCGAGGCTGACACCAGACCGACCCCGTCACGAGGCGAGGATGACACCAGACTGACACCGTCACTAGCGAGGATGACACCAGACCGACACCGTCACTAGCGAGGATGACACCAGACCGACACCGTCACTAGCGAGGATGACACCAGACCGACACCGTCACGAGGCGAGGCTGACACCAGACCGACACCTTCACGAGGCGAGGCTGACACCAGACCGACCCCGTCACTAGCGAGGCTGACACCAGACCGACCCCGTCACTAGCGAGGCTGACACCAGACGGACACCGTCACGAGGAGAGGCTGACACCAGACTGAAACCGTCACTAGCGAGGCTGACACCAGACTGACACCGTCACGAGGAGAGGCTGACACGAGACTGACACCGTCACGAGGAGAGGCTGACACCAGACTGAAACCGTCACTAGCGAGGCTGACACCAGACTGACACCGTCACGAGGAGAGGCTGACACCAGACTGACACCGTCACGAGGAGAGGCTGACACCAGACTGAAACCGTCACTAGCGAGGCTGACACCAGACTGACACCGTCACGAGGAGAGGCTGACACCAGACCGAAACCGTCACTAGCGAGGCTGACACCAGACGGACCCTGTCACGAGGAGAGGCTGACACCAGACCGACACCGTCACGAGGAGAGGCTGACACCAGACCGACACCGTCACGAGGAGAGGCTGACACCAGACCGACCCCGTCACTAGCGAGGCTGACACCAGACCGACCCCGTCACTAGTGAGGCTGACACCAGACGGACTCTGTCACGAGGAGAGGCTGACACCAGACTGAAACCGTCACTAGCGAGGCTGACACCAGACTGACACCGTCACGAGGAGAGGCTGACACCAGACCGACCCCGTCACGAGGAGAGGCTGACACCAGACCGACCCCGTCACTAGCGAGGCTGACACCAGACTGACACCGTCACGAGGAGAGGCTGACACCAGACTGAAACCGTCACTAGCGAGGCTGACACCAGACTGACACCGTCACTAGCGAGGCTGACACCAGACTGACACCGTCACGAGGAGAGGCTGACACCAGACTGAAACCGTCACTAGCGAGGCTGACACCAGACCAACCCCGTCACGAGGAGAGGCTGACACCTGACCGACCCCATCACGAGGAGAAGCTGACACCAGACGGACCCCGTCACGAGGAGAGGCTGACACCAGACCGACACCGTCACGAGGAGAGGCTGACACCAGACCGACCCCGTCACGAGGATAGGCTGACAACAGACCGACTCCGTCACTAGCGAGGCTGACACCAGACCGACCCCGTCACGAGGCGAGGATGACACCAGACCGACACCGTCACTAGCGAGGATGACACCAGACCGACACCGTCACGAGGAGAGGCTGACACCAGACGGACACCGTCACGAGGAGAGGCTGACACCAGACCGACCCCGTCACTAGCGAGGCTGACACCAGACTGACACCGTCACGAGGAGAGGCTGACACCAGACTGAAACCGTCACTAGCGAGGCTGACACCAGACTGACACCGTCACTAGCGAGGCTGACACCAGACTGACACCGTCACGAGGAGAGGCTGACACCAGACTGAAACCGTCACTAGCGAGGCTGACACCAGACCAACCCCGTCACGAGGAGAGGCTGACACCTGACCGACCCCATCACGAGGAGAAGCTGACACCAGACGGACCCCGTCACGAGGAGAGGCTGACACCAGACCGACACCGTCACGAGGAGAGGCTGACACCAGACCGACCCCGTCACGAGGATAGGCTGACAACAGACCGACTCCGTCACTAGCGAGGCTGACACCAGACCGACCCCGTCACGAGGCGAGGATGACACCAGACCGACACCGTCACTAGCGAGGATGACACCAGACCGACACCGTCACGAGGAGAGGCTGACACCAGACGGACACCGTCACGAGGAGAGGCTGACACCAGACTGAAACCGTCACTAGCGAGGCTGACACCAGACTGACACCGTCACGAGGAGAGGCTGACACCAGACTGACACCGTCACGAGGAGAGGCTGACACCAGACTGACACCGTCACTAGCGAGGCTGACACCAGACTGACACCGTCACTAGCAAGGCTGACACCAGACCGAAACCGTCACTAGCGAGGCTGACACCAGACGGACCCTGTCACGAGGAGAGGCTGACACCAGACCGACACCGTCACGAGGAGAGGCTGACACCAGACCGACACCGTCACGAGGAGAGGCTGACACCAGACCGACTCCGTCACTAGCGAGGCTGACACCAGACCGACCCCGTCACGAGGCGAGGATGACACCAGACCGACACCGTCACTAGCGAGGATGACACCAGACCGACACCGTCACGAGGCGAGGCTGACACCAGACCGACACCGTCACGAGGCGAGGCTGACACCAGACCGACACCGTCACGAGGCGAGGCTGACACCAGACCGACCCCGTCACTAGCGAGGCTGACACCAGACCGACCCCGTCACTAGCGAGGCTGACACCAGACGGACACCGTCACGAGGAGAGGCTGACACCAGACTGAAACCATCACTAGCGAGGCTGACACCAGACTGACACCGTCACGAGGAGAGGCTGACACCAGACTGACACCGTCACGAGGAGAGGCTGACACCAGACTGAAACCGTCACTAGCGAGGCTGACACCAGACTGACACCGTCACGAGGAGAGGCTGACACCAGACTGACACCGTCACTAGCGAGGCTGACACCAGACTGACACCGTCACTAGCGAGGGTGACACCAGACTGACACCGTCACTAGCGAGGCTGACACCAGTCTGACACCGTCACGAGGAGAGGCTGACACCAGACCGAAACCGTCACTAGCGAGGCTGACACCAGACGGACCCTTTCACGAGGAGAGGCTGACACCAGACCAACACCGTCACGAGGAGAGGCTGACACCAGACCGACCCCGTCACGAGGAGAGGCTGACACCAGACCGACCCCGTCACTAGCGAGGCTGACACCAGACTGACACCGTCACGAGGAGAGGCTGACACCAGACTGAAACCGTCACTAGCTAGGCTGACACCAGACTGACACCGTCACTAGCGAGGCTGACACCAGACTGACACCGTCACGAGGAGAGGCTGACACCAGATCGAAACCGTCACTAGAGAGGCTGACACCAGACGGAACCTGTCACGAGGAGAGGCTGACACCAGACTGAAACCGTCACTAGCGAGGCTGACACCAGACTGACACCGTCACGAGGAGAGGCTGACACCAGACTGACACCGTCACGAGGAGAGGCTGACACCAGACTGAAACCGTCACTAGCGAGGCTGACACCAGACTGACACCGTCACGAGGAGAGGCTGACACCAGACTGACACCGTCACGAGGAGAGGCTGACACCAGACTGAAACCGTCACTAGCGAGGCTGACACCAGACTGACACCGTCACGAGGAGAGGCTGACACCAGACTGAAACCGTCACTAGCGAGGCTGACACCAGAGTGACACCGTCACTAGCGAGGCTGACACCAGACTGACACCGTCACAAGGAGAGGCTGACACCAGACTGAAACCGTCACTAGCGAGGCTGACACCAGACCGACTCCGTCACAAGGAGAGGCTGACACCAGACTGAAACCGTCACTAGCGAGGCTTACACCAGACTGACACCGTCAAGAGGAGAGGCTGACACCAGACCGACCCCGTCACGAGGAGAGGCTGACACCAGACGGACCCCGTCACGAGGAGAGGCTGACACCAGACTGAAACCGTCACTAGCGAGGCTGACACCAGACTGACACCGTCACGAGGAGAGGCTGACACCAGACTGACACCGTCACGAGGAGAGGCTGACACCAGACTGACACCGTCATGAGGAGAGGCTGACACCAGACCGACCCCGTCACGAGGAGAGGCTGACACCAGACCGACCCCTTCACTAGCGAGGCTGACACCAGACTGACACCGTCACGTGGAGAGGCTGACACCAGACTGAAACCGTCACTAGCGAGGCTGACACCAGACTGACACCGTCACTAGCGAGGCTGACACCAGACTGACACCGTCACGAGGAGAGGCTGACACCAGACTGAAACCGTCACTAGCGAGGCTGACACCAGACCGACCCCGTCACGAGGAGAGGCTGACACCAGACCGACCCCGTCACGAGGAGAGGCTGACACCAGACTGACCCCGTCACTAGCGAGGCTGACACCAGACTGACACCGTCGCGAGGAGAGGCTGACACCAGACGGACACCGTCACGAGGAGAGGCTGACACCAGACTGAAACCGTCACTAGCGAGGCTGACACCAGACTGACACCGTCACGAGGAGAGGCTGACACCAGACTGACACCGTCACGAGGAGAGGCTGACACCAGACTGAAACCGTCACTAGCGAGGCTGACACCAGACTGACACCGTCACGAGGAGAGGCTGACACCAGACCGAAACCGTCACTAGCGAGGCTGACACCAGACGGACCCTGTCACGAGGAGAGGCTGACACCAGACCGACACCGTCACGAGGAGAGGCTGACACCAGACCGACACCGTCACGAGGAGAGGCTGACACCAGACCGACCCCGTCACTAGCGAGGCTGACACCAGACCGACCCCGTCACTAGTGAGGCTGACACCAGACGGACTCTGTCACGAGGAGAGGCTGACACCAGACTGAAACCGTCACTAGCGAGGCTGACACCAGACTGACACCGTCACGAGGAGAGGCTGACACCAGACCGACCCCGTCACGAGGAGAGGCTGACACCAGACCGACCCCGTCACTAGCGAGGCTGACACCAGACTGACACCGTCACGAGGAGAGGCTGACACCAGACTGAAACCGTCACTAGCGAGGCTGACACCAGACTGACACCGTCACTAGCGAGGCTGACACCAGACTGACACCGTCACGAGGAGAGGCTGACACCAGACTGAAACCGTCACTAGCGAGGCTGACACCAGACCAACCCCGTCACGAGGAGAGGCTGACACCTGACCGACCCCATCACGAGGAGAAGCTGACACCAGACGGACCCCGTCACGAGGAGAGGCTGACACCAGACCGACACCGTCACGAGGAGAGGCTGACACCAGACCGACCCCGTCACGAGGATAGGCTGACAACAGACCGACTCCGTCACTAGCGAGGCTGACACCAGACCGACCCCGTCACGAGGCGAGGATGACACCAGACCGACACCGTCACTAGCGAGGATGACACCAGACCGACACCGTCACGAGGAGAGGCTGACACCAGACGGACACCGTCACGAGGAGAGGCTGACACCAGACTGAAACCGTCACTAGCGAGGCTGACACCAGACTGACACCGTCACGAGGAGAGGCTGACACCAGACTGACACCGTCACGAGGAGAGGCTGACACCAGACTGACACCGTCACTAGCGAGGCTGACACCAGACTGACACCGTCACTAGCAAGGCTGACACCAGACCGAAACCGTCACTAGCGAGGCTGACACCAGACGGACCCTGTCACGAGGAGAGGCTGACACCAGACCGACACCGTCACGAGGAGAGGCTGACACCAGACCGACACCGTCACGAGGAGAGGCTGACACCAGACCGACTCCGTCACTAGCGAGGCTGACACCAGACCGACCCCGTCACGAGGCGAGGATGACACCAGACCGACACCGTCACTAGCGAGGATGACACCAGACCGACACCGTCACGAGGCGAGGCTGACACCAGACCGACACCGTCACGAGGCGAGGCTGACACCAGACCGACACCGTCACGAGGCGAGGCTGACACCAGACCGACCCCGTCACTAGCGAGGCTGACACCAGACCGACCCCGTCACTAGCGAGGCTGACACCAGACGGACACCGTCACGAGGAGAGGCTGACACCAGACTGAAACCATAACTAGCGAGGCTGACACCAGACTGACACCGTCACGAGGAGAGGCTGACACCAGACTGACACCGTCACGAGGAGAGGCTGACACCAGACTGAAACCGTCACTAGCGAGGCTGACACCAGACTGACACCGTCACGAGGAGAGGCTGACACCAGACTGACACCGTCACTAGCGAGGCTGACACCAGACTGACACCGTCACTAGCGAGGGTGACACCAGACTGACACCGTCACTAGCGAGGCTGACACCAGTCTGACACCGTCACGAGGAGAGGCTGACACCAGACCGAAACCGTCACTAGCGAGGCTGACACCAGACGGACCCTTTCACGAGGAGAGGCTGACACCAGACCAACACCGTCACGAGGAGAGGCTGACACCAGACCGACCCCGTCACGAGGAGAGGCTGACACCAGACCGACCCCGTCACTAGCGAGGCTGACACCAGACTGACACCGTCACGAGGAGAGGCTGACACCAGACTGAAACCGTCACTAGCTAGGCTGACACCAGACTGACACCGTCACTAGCGAGGCTGACACCAGACTGACACCGTCACGAGGAGAGGCTGACACCAGATCGAAACCGTCACTAGAGAGGCTGACACCAGACGGAACCTGTCACGAGGAGAGGCTGACACCAGACTGAAACCGTCACTAGCGAGGCTGACACCAGACTGACACCGTCACGAGGAGAGGCTGACACCAGACTGACACCGTCACGAGGAGAGGCTGACACCAGACTGAAACCGTCACTAGCGAGGCTGACACCAGACTGACACCGTCACGAGGAGAGGCTGACACCAGACTGACACCGTCACGAGGAGAGGCTGACACCAGACTGAAACCGTCACTAGCGAGGCTGACACCAGACTGACACCGTCACGAGGAGAGGCTGACACCAGACTGAAACCGTCACTAGCGAGGCTGACACCAGACTGACACCGTCACTAGCGAGGCTGACACCAGACTGACACCGTCACAAGGAGAGGCTGACACCAGACTGAAACCGTCACTAGCGAGGCTGACACCAGACCGACTCCGTCACAAGGAGAGGCTGACACCAGACTGAAACCGTCACTAGCGAGGCTTACACCAGACTGACACCGTCAAGAGGAGAGGCTGACACCAGACCGACCCCGTCACGAGGAGAGGCTGACACCAGACGGACCCCGTCACGAGGAGAGGCTGACACCAGACTGAAACCGTCACTAGCGAGGCTGACACCAGACTGACACCGTCACGAGGAGAGGCTGACACCAGACTGACACCGTCACGAGGAGAGGCTGACACCAGACTGACACCGTCATGAGGAGAGGCTGACACCAGACCGACCCCGTCACGAGGAGAGGCTGACACCAGACCGACCCCTTCACTAGCGAGGCTGACACCAGACTGACACCGTCACGTGGAGAGGCTGACACCAGACTGAAACCGTCACTAGCGAGGCTGACACCAGACTGACACCGTCACTAGCGAGGCTGACACCAGACTGACACCGTCACGAGGAGAGGCTGACACCAGACTGAAACCGTCACTAGCGAGGCTGACACCAGACCGACCCCGTCACGAGGAGAGGCTGACACCAGACCGACCCCGTCACGAGGAGAGGCTGACACCAGACTGACCCCGTCACTAGCGAGGCTGACACCAGACTGACACCGTCGCGAGGAGAGGCTGACACCAGACGGACACCGTCACGAGGAGAGGCTGACACCAGACTGAAACCGTCACTAGCGAGGCTGACACCAGACTGACACCGTCACGAGGAGAGGCTGACACCAGACTGACACCGTCACGAGGAGAGGCTGACACCAGACTGACACCGTCACTAGCGAGGCTGACACCAGACTGACACCGTCACTAGCGAGGCTGACACCAGACTGACACCGTCACTAGCGAGGCTGACACCAGACTGACACCGTCACGAGGAGAGGCTGACACCAGACTGAAACCGTAACTAGCGAGGCTGACACCAGACTGACACCGTCACGAGGAGAGGCTGACACCAGACTGACACCGTCACGAGGAGAGGCTGACACCAGACTGACACCGTCACTAGCGAGGCTGACACCAGACTGACACCGTCACTAGCGAGGGTGACACCAGACTGACACCGTCACTAGCGAGGCTGACACCAGTCTGACACCGTCACGAGGAGAGGCTGACAAAAGACCGAAACCGTCACTAGCGAGGCTGACACCAGACGGACCCTTTCACGAGGAGAGGCTGACACCAGACCAACACCGTCACGAGGAGAGGCTGACACCAGACCGACCCCGTCACGAGGAGAGGCTGACACCAGACCGACCCCGTCACTAGCGAGGCTGACACCAGACTGACACCGTCACGAGGAGAGGCTGACACCAGACTGAAACCGTCACTAGCTAGGCTGACACCAGACTGACACCGTCACTAGCGAGGCTGACACCAGACTGACACCGTCACGAGGAGAGGCTGACACCAGATCAAAACCGTCACTAGAGAGGCTGACACCAGACGGAACCTGTCACGAGGAGAGGCTGACACCAGACTGAAACCGTCACTAGCGAGGCTGACACCAGACTGACACCGTCACGAGGAGAGGCTGACACCAGACTGACACCGTCACGAGGAGAGGCTGACACCAGACTGAAACCGTCACTAGCGAGGCTGACACCAGACTGACACCGTCACGAGGAGAGGCTGACACCAGACTGACACCGTCACGAGGAGAGGCTGACACCAGACTGAAACCGTCACTAGCGAGGCTGACACCAGACTGACACCGTCACGAGGAGAGGCTGACACCAGACTGAAACCGTCACTAGCGAGGCTGACACCAGACTGACACCGTCACTAGCGAGGCTGACACCAGACTGACACCGTCACAAGGAGAGGCTGACACCAGACTGAAACCGTCACTAGCGAGGCTGACACCAGACCGACTCCATCACAAGGAGAGGCTGACACCAGACTGAAACCGTCACTAGCGAGGCTTACACCAGACTGACACCGTCACGAGGAGAGGCTGACACCAGACCGACCCCGTCACGAGGAGAGGCTGACACCAGACGGACCCCGTCACGAGGAGAGGCTGACACCAGACTGAAACCGTCACTAGCGAGGCTGACACCAGACTGACACCGTCACGAGGAGAGGCTGACACCAGACTGACACCGTCACGAGGAGAGGCTGACACCAGACTGACACCGTCATGAGGAGAGGCTGACACCAGACCGACCCCGTCACGAGGAGAGGCTGACACCAGACCGACCCCTTCACTAGCGAGGCTGACACCAGACTGACACCGTCACGTGGAGAGGCTGACACCAGACTGAAACCGTCACTAGCGAGGCTGACACCAGACTGACACCGTCACTAGCGAGGCTGACACCAGACTGACACCGTCACGAGGAGAGGCTGACACCAGACTGAAACCGTCACTAGCGAGGCTGACACCAGACCGACCCCGTCACGAGGAGAGGCTGACACCAGACCGACCCCGTCACGAGGAGAGGCTGACACCAGACTGACCCCGTCACTAGCGAGGCTGACACCAGACTGACACCGTCGCGAGGAGAGGCTGACACCAGACGGACACCGTCACGAGGAGAGGCTGACACCAGACTGAAACCGTCACTAGCGAGGCTGACACCAGACTGACAGCGTCACGAGGAGAGGCTGACACCAGACTGACACCGTCACGAGGAGAGGCTGACACCAGACTGACACCGTCACTAGCGAGGCTGACACCAGACTGACACCGTCACTAGCGAGGCTGACACCAGACTGACACCGTCACTAGCGAGGCTGACACCAGACTGACACCGTCACGAGGAGAAGCTGACACCAGACCGAAACCGTCACTAGCGAGGCTGACACCAGACGGACCCTGTCACGAGGAGAGGCTGACACCAGACCGACACCGTCACGAGGAGAGGCTGACACCAGACCGACCCCATCACGAGGAGAGGCTGACACCAGACCGACCCCGTCACTAGCGAGGCTGACACCAGACTGACACCGTCACGAGGAGAGGCTGACACCAGACTGAAACCGTCACTAGCGAGGCTGACACCAGACTGACACCGTCACTAGCGAGGCTGACACCAGACTGACACCGTCACGAGGAGAGGCTGACACCAGACTGAAACCGTCACTAGCGAGGCTGACACCAGACCGACCCCGTCACGAGGAGAGGCTGACACCAGACCGACCCCGTCACGAGCAGAGGCTGACACCAGACGGACCCCGTCACGAGGAGAGGCTGACACCAGACCGACACCGTCACGAGGAGAGGCTGACACCAGACCGACACCGTCACGAGGAGAGGCTGACACCAGACCGACACCGTCACGAGGAGAGGCTGACACCAGACTGACACCGTCACGAGGAGAGGCTGACACCAGACCGACTCCGTCACTAGCGAGGCTGACACCAGACCGACCCCGTCACGAGGCGAGGATGACACCAGACCGACACCGTCACTAGCGAGGATGACACAAGACCGACACCGTCACGAGGCGAGGCTGACACCAGACCGACACCGTCACGAGGCGAGGCTGACACCAGACCGACCCCGTCACTAGCGAGGCTGACACCAGACCGACCCCGTCACTAGCGAGGCTGACACCAGACGGACACCGTCACGAGGAGAGGCTGACACCAGACTGAAACCGTCACTAGCGAGGCTGACACCAGACTGACACCGTCACGAGGAGAGGCTGACACCAGACCAACCCCATCACGAGGAGAGGCTGACACCAGACCGACCCCGTCACTAGCGAGGCTGACACCAGACTGACACCGTCACGAGGAGAGGCTGACACCAGACTGAAACCGTCACTAGCGAGGCTGACACCAGACTGACACCGTCACTAGCGAGGCTGACACCAGACTGACACCGTCACGAGGAGAGGCTGACACCAGACTGAAACCGTCACTAGCGAGGCTGACACCAGACCGACCCCGTCACGAGGAGAGGCTGACACCAGACCGACCCCGTCACGAGCAGAGGCTGACACCAGACGGACCCCGTCACGAGGAGAGGCTGACACCAGACCGACACCGTCACGAGGAGAGGCTGACACCAGACCGACCCCGTCACGAGGAGAGGCTGACACCAGACCGACCCCGTCACTAGCGAGGCTGACACCAGACTGACACCGTCACGAGGAGAGGCTGACACCAGACGGACACCGTCACGAGGAGAGGCTGACACCAGACTGAAACCGTCACTAGCGAGGCTGACACCAGACCGACACCGTCACTAGCGAGGCTGACACCAGACCGACCCCGTCACTAGCGAGGCTGACACCAGACTGACACCGTCACGAGGAGAGGCTGACACCAGATCGAAACCGTCACTAGAGAGGCTGACACCAGACGGAACCTGTCACGAGGAGAGGCTGACACCAGACTGAAACCGTCACTAGCGAGGCTGACACCAGACTGACACCGTCACGAGGAGAGGCTGACACCAGACTGACACCGTCACGAGGAGAGGCTGACACCAGACTGAAACCGTCACTAGCGAGGCTGACACCAGACTGACACCGTCACAAGGAGAGGCTGACACCAGACTGAAACCGTCACTAGCGAGGCTGACACCAGACCGACTCCGTCACAAGGAGAGGCTGACACCAGACTGAAACCGTCACTAGCGAGGCTTACACCAGACTGACACCGTCACGAGGAGAGGCTGACACCAGACCGACCCCGTCACGAGGAGAGGCTGACACCAGACGGACCCCGTCACGAGGAGAGGCTGACACCAGACTGAAACCGTCACTAGCGAGGCTGACACCAGACTGACACCGTCACGAGGAGAGGCTGACACCAGACTGACACCGTCACGAGGAGAGGCTGACACCAGACTGACACCGTCATGAGGAGAGGCTGACACCAGACCGACCCCGTCACGAGGAGAGGCTGACACCAGACCGACCCCTTCACTAGCGAGGCTGACACCAGACTGACACCGTCACGTGGAGAGGCTGACACCAGACTGAAACCGTCACTAGCGAGGCTGACACCAGACTGACACCGTCACTAGCGAGGCTGACACCAGACTGACACCGTCACGAGGAGAGGCTGACACCAGACTGAAACCGTCACTAGCGAGGCTGACACCAGACCGACCCCGTCACGAGGAGAGGCTGACACCAGACCGACCCCGTCACGAGGAGAGGCTGACACCAGACTGACCCCGTCACTAGCGAGGCTGACACCAGACTGACACCGTCGCGAGGAGAGGCTGACACCAGACGGACACCGTCACGAGGAGAGGCTGACACCAGACTGAAACCGTCACTAGCGAGGCTGACACCAGACTGACACCGTCACGAGGAGAGGCTGACACCAGACTGACACCGTCACGAGGAGAGGCTGACACCAGACTGACACCGTCACTAGCGAGGCTGACACCAGACTGACACCGTCACTAGCGAGGCTGACACCAGACTGACACCGTCACTAGCGAGGCTGACACCAGACTGACACCGTCACGAGGAGAAGCTGACACCAGACCGAAACCGTCACTAGCGAGGCTGACACCAGACGGACCCTGTCACGAGGAGAGGCTGACACCAGACCGACACCGTCACGAGGAGAGGCTGACACCAGACCGACCCCATCACGAGGAGAGGCTGACACCAGACCGACCCCGTCACTAGCGAGGCTGACACCAGACTGACACCGTCACGAGGAGAGGCTGACACCAGACTGAAACCGTCACTAGCGAGGCTGACACCAGACTGACACCGTCACTAGCGAGGCTGACACCAGACTGACACCGTCACGAGGAGAGGCTGACACCAGACTGAAACCGTCACTAGCGAGGCTGACACCAGACCGACCCCGTCACGAGGAGAGGCTGACACCAGACCGACCCCGTCACGAGCAGAGGCTGACACCAGACGGACCCCGTCACGAGGAGAGGCTGACACCAGACCGACACCGTCACGAGGAGAGGCTGACACCAGACCGACACCGTCACGAGGAGAGGCTGACACCAGACCGACACCGTCACGAGGAGAGGCTGACACCAGACTGACACCGTCACGAGGAGAGGCTGACACCAGACCGACTCCGTCACTAGCGAGGCTGACACCAGACCGACCCCGTCACGAGGCGAGGATGACACCAGACCGACACCGTCACTAGCGAGGATGACACCAGACCGACACCGTCACGAGGCGAGGCTGACACCAGACCGACACCGTCACGAGGCGAGGCTGACACCAGACCGACCCCGTCACTAGCGAGGCTGACACCAGACCGACCCCGTCACTAGCGAGGCTGACACCAGACGGACACCGTCACGAGGAGAGGCTGACACCAGACTGAAACCGTCACTAGCGAGGCTGACACCAGACTGACACTGTCACGAGGAGAGGCTGACACCAGACCGACCCCATCACGAGGAGAGGCTGACACCAGACCGACCCCGTCACTAGCGAGGCTGACACCAGACTGACACCGTCACGAGGAGAGGCTGACACCAGACTGAAACCGTCACTAGCGAGGCTGACACCAGACTGACACCGTCACTAGCGAGGCTGACACCAGACTGACACCGTCACGAGGAGAGGCTGACACCAGACTGAAACCGTCACTAGCGAGGCTGACACCAGACCGACCCCGTCACGAGGAGAGGCTGACACCAGACCGACCCCGTCACGAGCAGAGGCTGACACCAGACGGACCCCGTCACGAGGAGAGGCTGACACCAGACCGACACCGTCACGAGGAGAGGCTGACACCAGACCGACCCCGTCACGAGGAGAGGCTGACACCAGACCGACCCCGTCACTAGCGAGGCTGACACCAGACTGACACCGTCACGAGGAGAGGCTGACACCAGACGGACACCGTCACGAGGAGAGGCTGACACCAGACTGAAACCGTCACTAGCGAGGCTGACACCAGACTGACACCGTCACGAGGAGAGGCTGACACCAGACTGACACAGTCACGAGGAGAGGCTGACACCAGACTGACACCGTCACTAGCGAGGCTGACACCAGACTGACAACGTCACGAGGAGAGGCTGACACCAGACTGAAACCGTCACTAGCGAGGCTGACACCAGACTGACACCGTCACTAGCGAGGCTGACACCAGACCGACCCCGTCACTAGCGAGGCTGACACCAGACGGACACCGTCACGAGGAGAGGCTGACACCAGACCGACACCGTCACTAGCGAGGATGACACCAGACCGACACCGTCACGAGGCGAGGCTGACACCAGACCGACACCGTCACGAGGCGAGGCTGACACCAGACCGACCCCGTCACTAGCGAGGCTGACACCAGACCGACCCCGTCACTAGCGAGGCTGACACCAGACCGACCCCGTCACTAGCGAGGCTGACACCAGACGGACACCGTCACGAGGAGAGGCTGACACCAGACCGACACCGTCACTAGCGAGGATGACACCAGACCGACACCGTCACGAGGCGAGGCTGACACCAGACCGACACCGTCACGAGGCGAGGCTGACACCAGACCGACCCCGTCACTAGCGAGGCTGACACCAGACCGACCCCGTCACTAGCGAGGCTGACACCAGACGGACACCGTCACGAGGAGAGGCTGACACCAGACTGAAACCGTCACTAGCGAGGCTGACACCAGACTGACACCGTCACGAGGAGAGGCTGACACCAGACTGAAATCGTCACTAGCGAGGCTGACACCAGACTGACACCGTCACGAGGAGAGGCTGACACCAGACTGAAACCGTCACTAGCGAGGCTGACACCAGACTGACACCGTCACTAGCGAGGCTGACACCAGACTGACACCGTCACGAGGAGAGGCTGACACCAGACTGAAACCGTCACTAGCGAGGCTGACACCAGACTGATACCGTCACGAGGAGAGGCTGACACCAGACTGACACCGTCACGAGGAAAGGCTGACACCAGACTGAAACCGTCACTAGCGAGTCTGACACCAGACCGACCCCGTCACGAGGAGAGGCTGACACCAGACCGACCCCGTCACGAGGAGAGGCTGACACCAGACGGACCCCGTCACGAGGAGAGGCTGACACCAGACCGACACCGTCACGAGGAGAGGCTGACACCAGACCGACCCCGTCACGAGGAGAGGCTGACACCAGACCGACCCCGTCACTAGCGAGGCTGACACCAGACGGACACCGTCACGAGGAGAGGCTGACACCAGACTGAAACCGTCACTAGCGAGGCTGACACCAGACTGACACCGTCACTAGCGAGGCTGACACCAGACTGACCCTGTCACGAGGAGAGGCTGACACCAGACCGACACCGTCACGAGGAGAGGCTGACACCAGACCGACACCGTCACGAGGAGAGGCTGACACCAGACCGACTCCGTCACTAGCGAGGCTGACACCAGATCGACCCCGTCACGAGGCGAGGTTGACACCAGACCGACACCGTCACTAGCGAGGATGACACCAGACCGACACCGTCACGAGGAGAGGCTGACACCTGACCGACACCGTCACGAGGCGAGGCTGACACCAGACCGACCTCGTCACTAGCGAGGCTGACACCAGACCGACCCCGTCACTAGCGAGGCTGACACCAGACGGACACCGTCACGAGGAGAGGCTGACACCAGACTGAAACCGTCACTAGCGAGGCTTACACCAGACTGACACCGTCACAAGGAGAGGCTGACACCAGACTGACACCGTCACGAGGAGAGGCTGACACCAGACTGAAATCGTCACTAGCAAGGCTGACACCTGACTGACACCGTCACGAGGAGAGGCTGACACCAGACCGACCCCGTCACGAGGAGAGGCTGACACCAGACCGACCCCGTCACTAGCGAGGCTGACACCAGACGGACACCGTCACGAGGAGAGGCTGACACCAGACTGAAACCGTCACTAGCGAGGCTGACACCAGACTGACACCGTCACGAGGAGAGGCTGACACCAGACCGACCCCGTCACGAGGAGAGGCTGACACCAGACCGACCCCGTCACTAGCGAGGCTGACACCAGACTGACACCGTCACGTGGAGAGGCTGACACCAGACTGAAACCGTCACTAGCGAGGCTGACACCAGACTGACACCGTCACTAGCGAGGCTGACACCAGACTGACACCGTCACGAGGAGAGGCTGACACCAGACTGAAACCGTCACTAGCGAGGCTGACACCAGACCGACCCCGTCACGAGGAGAGGCTGACACCAGACCGACCCCGTCACGAGGAGAGGCTGACACCAGACTGACCCCGTCACTAGCGAGGCTGACACCAGACTGACACCGTCACGAGGAGAGGCTGACACCAGACGGACACCGTCACGAGGAGAGGCTGACACCAGACTGAAACCGTCACTAGCGAGGCTGACACCAGACTGACACCGTCACGAGGAGAGGCTGACACCAGACTGACACCGTCACGAGGAGAGGCTGACACCAGACTAACACCGTCACTAGCGAGGCTGACACCAGACTGACACCGTCACTAGCGAGGCTGACACCAGACTGACACCGTCACTAGCGAGGCTGACACCAGACCGACACCGTCACGAGGAGAGGCTGACACCAGACCGACCCCGTCACTAGCGAGGCTGACACCAGACTGACACCGTCACGAGGAGAGGCTGACACCAGACGGACACCGTCACAAGGAGAGGCTGACACCAGACTGAAACCGTCACTAGCGAGGCTGACACCAGACCGACACCGTCACGAGGCGAGGATGACACCAGACCGACACCGTCACTAGCGAGGATGACACAAGACCGACCCCCGTCACGAGGAGAGGCTGACACCAGACCGACCCCGTCACGAGGAGAGGCTGACACCAGACCGACACCGTCACTAGCGAGGCTGACACCAGACCGACACCGTCACGAGGCGAGGCTGACACCAGACCGACCCCGTCACGAGAAGAGGCTAACACCAGACCGACCCCGTCACGAGGAGAGGCTGACACCAGACCGACCCCGTCACTAGCGAGGCTGACACCAGACCGACCCCGTCACGAGGCGAGGATGACACCAGACCGACACCGTCACTAGCGAGGATGACACCAGACCGACACCGTCACGAGGAGAGGCTGACACCAGACCGAAACCGTCACTAGCGAGGCTGACACCAGACCGACCCCCGTCACGAGGAGAGGCTGACACCAAACCGACCCCGTCACGAGGAGAGGCTGACAGCAGACCGACACCGTCACTAGCGAGGATGACACCAGACCGACACCGTCACGAGGCGAGGATGACACCAGACCGACACCGTCACTAGCGAGGATGACACCAGACCGACCCCCGTCACGAGGAGAGGCTGACACCAGACCGACCCCGTCACGAGGAGAGGCTGACACCAGACCGACACCGTCACTAGCAAGGCAGACACCAGACTGACACCGTCACGTGGAGAGGCTGACACGAGACTGAAACCGTCACTAGCGAGGCTGACACCAGACCGACCCCGTCACGAGGAGAGGCTGACACCAGACCGACACCGTCACGAGGAGAGGCTGACACCAGACCGACACCGTCACGAGGAGAGGCTGACACCAGACCGACCCCGTCACTAGCGAGGCTGACACCAGACCGACCCCGTCACGAGGCGAGGATGACACCAGACCGACACCGTCACTAGCGAGGATGACACCAGACCGACACCGTCACGAGGCGAGGCTGACACCAGACCGACACCGTCACGAGGCGAGGCTGACACCAGACCGACACCGTCACGAGGCGAGGCTGACACCAGACCGACACCGTCACGAGGCGAGGCTGACACCAGACCGACACCGTCACTAGCGAGGCTGACACCAGACCGACCCCGTCACTAGCGAGGCTGACACCAGACCGACACCGTCACGAGGAGAGGCTGACACCAGACTGAAACCGTCACTAGCGAGGCTGACACCAGACTGACACCGTCACGAGGAGAGGCTGACACCAGACCGACACCGTCACGAGGAGAGGCTGACACCAGACTGAAACCGTCACTAGCGAGGCTGACACCAGACTGACACCGTCACGAGGAGAGGCTGACACCAGACTGACACCGTCACGAGGAGAGGCTGACACCAGACTGAAATCGTCACTAGCGAGGCTGACACCAGACTGACACCGTCACTAGCGAGGCTGACACCAGACCGACACCGTCACGAGGAGAGGCTGACACCAGACCGAAACCGTCACTAGCGAGGCTGACACCAGACCGACCCCCGTCACGAGGAGAGGCTGACACCAGACCGACCCCGTCACGAGGAGAGGCTGACACCAGACCGACACCGTCACGAGGAGAGGCTGACACCAGACCGACCCCGTCACGAGGCGAGGATGACAACAGACCGACACCGTCACTAGCGAGCATAACACCAGACCGACACCGTCACGAGGCGAGGCTGACACCAGACTGAAACCGTCACTAGCGAGGCTGACACCAGACCGACCCCGTCACGAGGAGAGGCTGACACCAGACCGACCCCGTCACGAGGAGAGGATGACACCAGACCAACACCGTCACGAGGAGAGGCTGACACCAGACCGACACCGTCACGAGGAGAGGCTGACACCAGACTGAAACCGTCACTAGCGAGGCTGACACCAGACCGACCCCGTCACGAGGAGAGGCTGACACCAGACCGACACCGTCACGAGGAGAGGCTGACACCAGACCGACACCGTCACTAGCGAGCATGACACCAGACCGACACCGTCTCGAGGCGAGGCTGACACCAGACTGAAACCGTCACTAGCGAGGCTGACACCAGACCGACCCCGTCACGAGGAGAGGCTGACACCAGACCGACCCTGTCACGAGGAGAGGCTGACACCAGACCGACACCGTCACGAGGAGAGGCTGACACCAGACCGACACCGTCACGAGGCGAGGCTGACACCAGACCGACACCGTCACGAGGCGAGGCTGACACCAGACCGACACCGTCACGAGGCGAGGCTGACACCAGACCGACACCGTCACGAGGCGAGGCTGACACCAGACTGAAACCGTCACTAGCGAGGCTGACACCAGACTGACACCGTCACGAGGAGAGGCTGACACCAGACTGACACCGTCACGAGGAGAGGCTGACACCAGACTGAAACCGTCACTAGCGAGGCTGACACCAGACTGACACCGTCACTAGCGAGGCTGACACCAGACCGACACCGTCACGAGGAGAGGCTGACACCAGACCGAAACCGTCACTAGCGAGGCTGACACCAGACCTACCCCCGTCACGAGGAGAGGCTGACACCAGACCGACCCCGTCACGAGGAGAGGCTGACACCAGACCGACACCGTCACGAGGAGAGGCTGACACCAGACCGACCCCGTCACGAGGCGAGGATGACAACAGACCGACACCGTCACCAGCGAGCATAATACCAGACCGACACCGTCACGAGGCGAGGCTGACACCAGACTGAAACCGTCACTAGCGAGGCTGACACCAGACCGACCCTGTCACGAGGAGAGGCTGACACCAGACCGACCCCGTCACGAGGAGAGGCTGACACCAGACCGACACCGTCACGAGGAGAGGCTGACAACAGACCGACACCGTCACGAGGAGAGGCTGACACCAGACCGACCCCGTCACTAGCGTGGCTGACACCAGACCGACCCCGTCACGAGGCGAGGATGACACCAGACCGACACCGTCACTAGCGAGGATGACACCAGACCGACACCGTCACGAGGAGAGGCTGACACCAGACCGAAACCGTCACTAGCGAGGCTGACACCAGACCGACCCCGTCACGAGGAGAGGCTGACACCAAACCGAACCCGTCACGAGGAGAGGCTGACACCAGACCGACACCGTCACTAGCGAGGATGACACCAGACCGACACCGTCACGAGGCGAGGATGACACCAGACCGACACCGTCACTAGCGAGGATGACACCAGACCGACCACCGTCACGAGGAGAGGCTGACACCAGACCGACCCCGTCACGAGGAGAGGCTGACACCAGACCGACACCGTCAATAGCGAGGCTGACACCAGACCGACACCGTCACGAGGCGAGGCTGACACCAGACCGACCCCGTCACGAGGAGAGGCTGACACCAGACCGACCCCGTCACGAGGAGAGGCTGACACCAGACGGACCCCGTCACGAGGAGAGGCTGACACCAGACCGACACCGTCACTAGCGAGGCTGACACCAGACCGACCCCGTCACGAGGCGAGGATGACACCAGACCGACACCGTCACTAGCGAGGATGACACCAGACCGACACCGTCACGAGGAGAGGCTGACACCAGACCGAAACCGTCACTAGCGAGGCTGACACCAGACCGACCCCGTCACGAGGAGAGGCTGACACCAGACCGACACCGTCACGAGGCGAGGCTGACACCAGACCGACACCGTCACGAGGAGAGGCTGACACCAGACCGACACCGTCATGAGGAGAGGCTGACACCAGACCGACCCCGTCACTAGCGTGGCTGACACCAGACCGACCCCGTCACGAGGCGAGGATGACACCAGACCGACACCGTCACTAGCGAGGATGACACCAGACCGACACCGTCACTAGCGAGGATGACACCAGACCGACACCGTCACGAGGAGAGGCTGACACCAGACCGAAACCGTCACTAGCGAGGCTGACACCAGACCGACCCCGTCACGAGGAGAGGCTGACACCAAACCGAACCCGTCACGAGGAGAGGCTGACACCAGACCGACACCGTCACTAGCGAGGATGACACCAGACCGACACCGTCACGAGGCGAGGATGACACCAGACCGACACCGTCACTAGCGAGGCTGACACCAGACTGACACCGTCACTAGCGAGGCTGACACCAGACTGACACCGTCACGAGGAGAGGCTGACCCAGACGGACACCGTCACGAGGAGAGGCTGACACCAGACTGAAACCGTCACTAGCGAGGCTGACACCAGACTGACACCGTCACGAGGAGAGGCTGACACCAGACTGACACCGTCACGAGGAGAGGCTGACACCAGACTGACAGCGTCACTAGCGAGGCTGACACCAGACTGACACCGTCACTAGCGAGGCTGACACCAGACTGACACCGTCACGAGGAGAGGCTGACACCAGACCGAAACCGTCACTAGCGAGGCTGACACCAGACGGACCCTGTCACGAGGAGAGGCTGACACCAGACCGACACCGTCACGAGGAGAGGCTGACACCAGACCGACACCGTCACGAGGAGAGGCTGACACCAGACCGACACCGTCACGAGGAGAGGCTGACACCAGACCGACACCGTCACGAGGAGAGGCTGACACCAGACCGACTCCGTCACTAGCGAGGCTGACACCAGACCGACACCGTCACGAGGCGAGGCTGACACCAGACCGACCCCGTCACTAGCGAGGCTGACGCCAGACCGACCCCGTCACTAGCGAGGCTGACACCAGACGGACACCGTCACGAGGAGAGGCTCACACCAGACTGAAACCGTCACTAGCGAGGCTGACACCAGACTGACACCGTCACGAGGAGAGGCTGACACCAGACTGACACCGTCACGAGGAGAGGCTGACACCAGACTGAAACCGTCACTAGCGAGGCTGACACCAGACTGACACCGTCACGAGGAGAGGCTGACACCAGACTGACACCGTCACGAGGAGAGGCTGACACCAGACTGAAACCGTCACTAGCGAGGCTGACACCAGACTGACAACGTCACGAGGAGAGGCTGACACCAGACTGAAACCGTCACTAGCGAGGCTGACACCAGACTGACACCGTCACGAGGAGAGGCTGACACCAGACTGACACCGTCACGAGGAGAGGCTGACACCAGACTGAAACCGTCACTAGCGAGTCTGACACCAGACCGACCCCGTCACGAGGAGAGGCTGACACCAGACCGACCCCGTCACGAGGAGAGGCTGACACCAGACGGACCCCGTCACGAGGAGAGGCTGACACCAGACCGACACCGTCACGAGGAGAGGCTGACACCAGACCGACCCCGTCACGAGGAGAGGCTGACACCAGACCGACCCCGTCACTAGCGAGGCTGACACCAGACGGACACCGTCACGAGGAGAGGCTGACACCAGACTGAAACCGTCACTAGCGAGGCTGACACCAGACTGACACCGTCACGAGGAGAGGCTGACACCAGACTGACACCGTCACGAGGCGAGGCTGACACCAGACTGACACCGTCACTAGCGAGGCTGACACCAGACTGACACCGTCACGAGGAGAGGCTGACACCAGACCGAAACCGTCACTAGCGAGGCTGACACCAGACGGACCCTGTCACGAGGAGAGGCTGACACCAGACCGACCCCGTCACTAGCGAGGCTGACACCAGACCGACACCGTCACGAGGAGAGGCTGACACCTGACCGACACCGTCACGAGGCGAGGCTGACACCAGACCGACCCCGTCACTAGCGAGGCTGACACAAGACCGACCCCGTCACTAGCGAGGCTGACACCAGACGGACACCGTCACGAGGAGAGGCTGACACCAGACTGAAAC